>NW_012135525.1:3679464-3802526 GCF_000956105.1 Propithecus coquereli
ATCTATATCCATACCTGTAGGGAAAAATACAGTAATCCATCAATATAGCTCATTAGCTTGATGGATATTTTTATTATAAATTAATATATTGGCATTCTGCTATAAGGAAGCATTTTAATTAATGTGGATGTCACCAATGAGATAATTTTAAGATCATACAACTCTCAGCCACACACACAGAAGTAGAAGTTCCATTTCTGGAACATGAGACAAGAGAATCATTTCTCACCCATGTTTACTTAGAAAATATGGTCACTCCCATACATGTTATCACAATGCTTTCCCTACCCCTCAGGAAAGAGAACTAATGTTTGTAAGAAATTATAGTCAGTCTAACACTGTCCTCAGTGAAATAAAGTTGCTTGGGCAGGTTCACCCATCCAGTAAGTAATTAGAGGTGACATTAAAATTCAGGTCTGACAGATGTCCTTTCAACTAAACTTGTGTCTTCACTTAGAATCTACTACTAGCAACATGCCCTTACCGGGAGAAACAGATAAAAGTTACGTGGCTGCTAGAGAATAAATACTGATCCTATTGGCTACCTCTTCTAAACACGTTTAACCCAAATCTCACGCTCAAGAAATGGGTGTTTTGTAAGCTGACATTCTGTTCTCTGAGGATGTGTAGAAAAACCTCGTCTGATAATTTAGCTACATATATTTTTTGGAGTCTGATTTTAAAATGAATGGCAACACAAAGACGTTTTGTTCATAGTGAACTTGAGAATTCATTGTATGTACCTTATCATGGAATTGGAAAAACAAAGAGAAATGGTAGTTATTTTATCAAGCAGTTTCATAGTTGTCTTTCACGTCTATTCGTATCTCTTTATTTGGTCTGGGTATGTAATTAGTTATGAGTGCTGTGACAAAAGACCATAAAAAAGGAAAAAAATTAGTTCTGAGCCCTGTTCCTATTATTATATTTTGCCACTCGAAATATGGTTTTGTTTCCACGTATACACTTATATTATTTTTCTATAACTAATTTGAAAACAGTTTTAAATCAATTTATTTGAAGCTTGTCAGGAAAGGAGTGAGGACACTTTTACTGATTATAAGCTTAGTTATGCACAAGTGAAATAGTTTGGATTTTGACCATGCACATTAGGTATTAGGAGTATTATATTTCATGTTATGCAGATAGAAAATTCCAAAGATTATTTTTTCATCTTAAAGAATAATAGGCACCAACAGCCTGGCATAAGTCATTTTGATTTAATTTAACAAGGTCACCCTTCCATCTTTAAATAAACTATTTTGCCTAAACTAGTTCAAACATTAGAACCTTTTCTTTAAGAAAAGATCATCATCAAAGATTGAAATTGTATAACCTACGTCAGGAACTCATTTCAGTGTTTAGTACACTTTTAAGAAATTCTTCCTAACATGTAACTCAAGTCTACCCCCAAAATGTCCCATATCTTCTTTTCTGCAAGTAATGTAATACTAAATCATTTGGCTTGTTCTTGAGCTTTCAGCCTTTTAATGTTTGGTTTGGATCACCTGCACCCAGGCCTGCAGGTGTCTTCTAATCTCGTATTTCTCCATGTGTCCTCCGTGTTACTGATGGTGTCATCTCAATTGTCAGTGTCGTTTCTTTTGGATATAAAACCCAATGGGTGTTGCCCTCCTCGTTTTAGCTCTGATGTTTCTATGACATGATATCCAAATAACTTGTTCAAAATTCCTTCAGAAATGAAGTACACGCTAACAACAACAACATTATTGAGGGCTTGCTCAGAAAAGGCTCAAATACAGTTTATGCTAAAAATTTTAAAGAAGAGGGTGAATAGTTTTCTCTCTTGGATGCTGTTTTGAATGGAGACAGGAAGATGAACTAAATGACCTCTTAATGATCCCCAGCTCTGTGACTTTGTGATAATCTTAGCTTCTGGCATCTCATTTTCTCCAAACACTAAAATCTAATCTGCCCTAAAATATGAGAGTGTTTAACAGATGAAAACCTTTTAATGGAAGAAAGATTCTGCTTGTTATCGCACAAGTAATTTTCTTAACAAATGCTTACATTTATATTCAAGGCAGCCTATATTGAATCATTAAATCCAAAGAAAATCATAAAAGAAAAATTAACAGACATGCTATAGAATGAAGCAATCATTTCTTGACTTTTGCCTTTGTTGCACCTCATTAGAAGTATTTACTCCTATAGGCATGGATAAAGGATTCATGAACTCTGTTTTTCTACACCTAAAATCATGCTTGCTTTCTACACTGCAATTGTTTCTATTTAAACAGGAGAGCTTTGTTAACATCAGTGGATATTTTACTTCCAAGTGAGGCTACTTTCCAAGCAGGGTTGCTATAAAGCAAATTAAATCTGACAAGGCTGTTTTGTGAAGATTAGCAGTGGTTAGATTAAGCAGCCCTTGAGCTTGCCATTTAATCCACCACTGCTGGTTTTGTGTGCTAAGTCAATGATGATACTTAGAAGCACAACAATTAGCTTATTAGTTTTCATTACTTTTAACCAGCCATTTTGAACTAGTGGAAAACTTTAGAAATAATTTCTACAAATATAAAGTGAAAAATAAACCTCTCATATACCAGATGAATGATCTGCTTGACTCTTAGATTCAGATTTCTTATTAATTACATTATTACTAAAGATGAGGATGATGATGATAAGAGTGTTCCATAAAAACTAGCTACCCTGAGCTAATCTCTGGCAAAGCCTTACATGTATTATTTTCATTGAATCATCACAAGAGGTCTCTGAAGTTTTACCAAAATAAAAATAGTGAGTTACACATATATTCTGAGACATTTTCTCTCATTTTGGCTTTGACTGCCCATGAATATTTTTACAATGAGTTGTTCAGCATTCGGTTGATTATTTTCTGTTGTTGTTTGGTCCAACTGCAGGTTGGATGATATAGAATGAACATAGAAAACCATAGCATTAATCTTGGACTGTAAAAGCCCTATTTGTACTGTGACACAAATATAAATGTAAAGTAAGCAGAAAAAATGCTATGTAAGCTCTTTTCTGAGCTTGGTATTGTTAGAAAATATTTAACTCTTATGTTGTTTGGTAACTTTTCTACTGCATGTACTATAAATGCAAAAAGAATTATGCTAGGGTCAAAAATGATTGTGAAGTTTCATAGTGAAATATTTTTATCAAAAATTTATTAGGTCCTTAGGTAAATGAGCAGCACTGAACTTAATACAGTTACCAAGAGCCATGAAATATAGAATTAATATTCAATACAGATGGAATTGTATGGATCAGTAGATATTTGATATAAGGTGCTAAAAAGAAAAAAATGCATGTATGTTATCATTAATATTCCTGTCTTTTGATTAAGTATATGACTTATAGGTGGAATAGTGAGTTTATAAAACGGAAGAGAGGAGGAGCATATTGGTTATGCTCAATATAAACTGTGACTACCACTCACATCACCTGTCTTCAAAACTGGGAAGCAATTTTTATATAATAAGCATAATTGCAATAGATTTGTCACCACCACCAGTCAAAAACATGTCAGTTGTTTTTTTGTGTTTTTTTTATACCACTGAGAGAAAAGTTGCTGCTGACTATTATAGGTAAACTATCACTGGTCACTATGACATTTTGATAAGTGACAGCAAGCTTCATCCATAGCACTGGATGATCCCTCAACCAAGTAAGGTTGGAGAATACACTAGAAACCCGGTTTCCAGGTGATGGTTTTATCCAGTTGTCCTTCTATGTGTCAACCAAGCAGTTGCCCCAGTTTGCCAATTCTTTCCTTGCTGACATCAGAACTGAGATGGGTCAATGTGTTTAAAGTCCTGTAGCCTTCTCTCTAGGGTGTTCACCTTGGAATGGGGAAGGGATCATATGGTCTTATAATATATTACATATTATTCAAGGTATTATTATTCCATTTCCCCAAATCTAAAAGTATAGCCTAAAAGTGATCCAAAAAGCTAAGTCAATATTATGGTGCAATAAATGCCTAGTAAACAACTCTAGAACTAAAGACTCAAGATTTAAAGGGACCTCAAAGGTCATAAATGATGATTGTAAACTCTTCTGATAACTGAAGTGATGCTGAAACACCAGGGATGGTGGGAATCTGTTGACCTCCCAAATTCAGGCTGTTCTGATTGATAGGAAGTCCTCAAATTGAGCCATAATGTGTCTCTTTATAAATTTCACTTTCTGGTACTAGACATAACCTAAGGAGCTAATGAATTGTTGACTTCCTCTTTGATGCCATGACAAGTTCCTTTCCAATACTTCATTTCCTTTGGTTTCTTTCCTTCAACACCCTAATCCAAACATACTCTGATTTTTTAATGTTTTGCAAACCTGGGGTATAGTCTGACCAGCACAGGATACAACAATTAGCAATAGCTCATTTCAAGCACTATCTTGATGTAGTTGCTTTTGTGGCAACTACATCAGAGTTTCTAAGAGCTCCTCAAATATATAAGCCAAGTCACATGTGCCCCATCCTGTACCTGCATAGTTGTATTTTTGTCTTTTTGTTTTGGACCTCCATAGAAGACTCCACATTTATTTCCATTAATGTTACCTCACTAAATTAGGAGTGTAGATTGTATTCTGATTCTGTCATCTCACTTACCCACTAAGTGAAATCCCAACTTTGTGTCATCTGCAAATTTGACTAAGCAGACTTTCTAATTTATTTGAATACCTGATTTTTTTAAATGTCATCAATAACAAGACCAGGGGCATCAGCATTAGATATGTCCTTCTAGACTGCCATTTGTTGTTATCCTCTGGCTGTAGCCATTCAATAAGCTGCCAACACTCTCGATGTCTAGCTTGTATTTCTTTATCTTAGCCCCAAGCATGTCATGCAATGCATTCGCAAATATTCTGTAGAAATCTAGATACTCTAATCACCCCCACTGGTTAACCTAGTAACCCTTTCACAGAAGGAAATGATATTCCTTAGTGAATCATGTGGTGTCCTGTTGTCAGTCTTACCATGATTGCTTTGAGGCTCACTTACATGAGGTTTTGGGAATCTGCTTCCATCCTCCTTTTGAAAATCAGATCCATGTTGGCCAATCCTTTGCTCGTGTACACCTGTCCTGCTTTCTGCAGGTCTTCAAGGATGGCCAGCAGTGTTTCAGTAGGTTTCACTGACAGCAGGCACCTCAGCTTATTCATGTCCGTAGCACCCAGCAGCATGTCTTGATCATAGGCAGTATCCTGCTATTTTTAAGTATCAATACAGTCAAAATTTGACGTTTTGTTAGTTATATTCCCATTTTAAAACATTGAAATGGGAGTTATAGGTATCTGGAGACAATTCATTTACACACTACATTCAGATTTTGAATTGAACGAAGGACTACTCCTACTTCTGACTACATGCCACGCCCACTGATCACCCTTCCAAGTTATCTTCCTGTTTTAAATGACATTCTCTAGGTTTCCAGAAAGATTATTTGCATTTCTCCCGAGACACACTGAGCACCAGTTTTCCTGTGGAGGCTCAGGCAGAGCTATATTTGAAGTGGTTGGTGGAGAGGAAGGAGAGGAAAGCACGGGGCATTAAAGAAAATAAGAGAAAAGCAAAGCAGGGGTTTGGAGGCGTGCAGTGGGAGGGAGGTTTCCAATTCAGTCCCTCTGTACTCCCAGCACTGGAGTCTCTTTGCTCCTCTGTTTTTCTCCAGAGCCAAATTCTCCTAGGACCTGACCCATTTTCTGCCAGCATAATATGACTTGCACCTCTCCCTTCATCAGCCTCCTTGAGGAAACTTAAGGCAGAAGGATGGGGGAATTTCAGGTGGAACAACTTCTTAAGACAAGAAGTAGAAAGTGATGTTGACCAAACCATGGCAATAAAATCTTGGTAGTTAATTGAGGTTCATCAAAATAACTATAGACATACCAACATTGTCTCTTTACCCCAGGATTGCATTTCCAAAGAATGAACAAATGGATACCCAAGGACACAGCTCCCACCAACCAGACTCCTTGAAGGCATTTAGAGTATGTGGCATCCTCTCACACTCTGTATTCATCTTCTCTTCCCTCTCTGCATAGGAGTCTATCATTTCCATTCCAAACATCATTCTCTCCTTGACATAGACAAAGAAAAAAATAACACTTCTGTTTTCTTTCTCGCCCATCAAAGTTACCATCTTTTCTAAGCTGCAGGGTCATATTTTTGGGAAACAATATGCTTCTTAAACTTAAAATGCAAGAAAGCAAACAAACAAACAAAGGCATACATGTATCCTGAGATTTTTTTTCTAGTTGGTCTCAGATCATTTGAGTGTTTTTCTTTTTATTTGCTATTCCCTTGCCCGGCCTCTTCACTGGATTTTCACAAGGCCACTGCATAACATTCAGGCCTCTGATTAAGAGTTGGTGCCTCCTCCAAAAACACCACTGTTACTTGGAATTAAACATATGCTTTATTTATTTATTGTATTTCTCCTCACTGGAATATAAGCCCTCTAGAACAAGGACTTTTGTCTTTTTTACACTTTTGTCCCCAGAGCCTGGAACAGTGCTGCTATATGGAAGTTTCTCCATAAATATGTGCTCCATGAATGAAGCAAAAATGAATTATTTAAAGATTATTTAAAGCAGAGATGCACAGAAACTGGAATGATGGTCACATAATAACCACCTTAGCAGTTTCTTCATTACAGTCTCCAACTTTCTTTCCCTTGAAAATTATGTGCAACTACATGGTAGAAGTTGCTTATTTTACAGTAAGCTTTGTTTTACTTTTTCAGATTATAATATAATAAAAATTACTTTAATTGAAAAATCACTTTATAGACAGCTTAAAAATGTAGAAAGATGGAATTTAACAGAAATTATTCATAATCCCAACACCATAAAAAACTAATATTAAGAGTTTTTTGCATGTTTAGAATTTTTGCAAACCTGAATCTTTTCGAGGCATTTTCCGTTTCGGATTCTTTTGCTATAGAATTCTTCTAATCTGTTCTCTGAACTTTTAAAAATCTGTTCTCATAAATTTGCCATATTTGTTTGATTTTTTTCAGACCTATCCCCATCACAGTTTTAGAAAGTATATGTTTATTGTCTGTAAGATTCTTGTTACTTCTGCATGGCCAACCACTCCTCCTTATGAGTTAAAATTTGATTTTTTAAAAATATTACTTCCTCCCCTCATTTCCTCAAATTTTTGGACAATGAAATTTTCCAACAAGGCAAGTCAATGGCCTATCAGATGTCCTGAGATTAGCTGAAAATAAATTCCAGGTTTGAGGCCACCATCATAAAAACACTTGTCTCATTTTGTCTTATGACTGTATTCCACCACTACGGATTTACCATGAGAATTAAAGTAATGGAAAAATACCCAGAACTTCCCAGGAAATCTGCATTTATTCATTCATTCAGTGATTATTGAAGTGTTTTGTGCCAAACACTGTTTGAGGCACTCGAAATACCAAACTGGAAGCAAAGAGTACACTGCTCAGGAAAGGCACACTAATCCATTCTTTTACGAATACTTATTGGACACTTACTACCTGCCAGGCACTGTGCTAGGCACATAAGCAGGGAGGAATTATAAGTCAACAATACAGATACACTTGGGATTAAATCTACTACATGTTCTCAAGCGAGAAGTAATTTGGAAAAAAATAAATCTACTACATGCTAGCTTATAAATTGCTGAAGAATCATTTTCTTCATCTATAAACTGAGGATAATAACACCCACTTAAAGGGACTGTTATTAGGCTTGAAAAAAATCAAGGTACTAGTGATACAAAGATGAGCAAAATAAATTCTCTATTCTCAAAACACTTGAAGTCTAATAGATAATATGCGTAAAAGCTAAACATTTCAATAATACTTGTTGAATAACCTTAAATATAGTACGTGGCAAAACGAGATACTATAAATACTTATCTTCTCTACTGAATGGCAAGTTTCTCTCTACCCATACAATCCCTAACAGTATCTGATGAGTTAATGGTATGCTCAACAAATGTTAAATGGATGAACAAATAGAAGTCTTACGAGTAACTCACTCTTCCACAGTGTCACCCTAAAGTCATGGAATTCTCTCCCAAAGGCAGAATATTTACTTCCAGAGACTTTGTATTAGTGTTAGTCATTTAAATTCTCCTTTAAGATTTTAAGAGTTCTGCCTATGAAGTAGGATTACAATAGATATTAGTCCTAATTTTTCAAGTTTTTTATAAAGAAGGTTGAAATTGGATCCACCATATAAAAATCACAATTTTATTTTTGTTGTTCATTTGAAAGTGGTGAAGCTTCTTTGCCCAGAAATAAGTAACAATTTGGCAGCTTTGGAAATGTTTGCATATTTTCCTCCGTACAAACTAACTTCATAAAGAAAGACTGAAGGAGCTGGAGTTTCTGGTTTCTGGGGCATTGGAAGCTAAAATCTGGAAGTATAAACAGTGACTAACACATTAGTCATAGTAAGCAGCTGTTTTCTAATAGGACAAGAAATAACATGTTTAAAATGCTGCAGGAAAATTAGGGTAGACAAGGAACATTTTATCTGCCAAGAATGACTCAAAATTAGGTGACCCTAAGAAAAGCACGCAATGTAAAGATTTTTTTTAAGGTTATACAGCTATCCTTGAAGCAGTTTTAATTACTTTTTAAATTGTCTTCTTTAATAAAAGTTGAATGGACGAGATGATTTTCCGAGGTCTTCGCAAATTTCTAGCAGCTTGGGAGACTTTGCTTACTTTCCATGTGTCCCCTAGAGGGCAGCAGTGGCCCAAAACACAAAAGAGGGTTTACGGTCTTGTATCGTCTCTGGCGCCAACTTTCTCTTCAGCCCCGTGACTATTTCACCTCACAAATCTGTTTTCTATAAGCAAGTTGGCAGTGACATGTTTATTTCTAAGTACCTAATTAGCAAAAGCACTAAATAGTAGAAAACTTCATTGCATGAAGTTTATTTTTGCAAAAATTGAAAAGAAAAAAACACTGTATGAAGATTATATATTTTATGTTTGTGTATACTGTTTGACTTAACACATGCACGTAGTCTAGTAGGCCCTGTTTATTATGCATTTTTTTCATGCATTCTAGGGGTAGAGAATGGTGTGAGACAGTTGGGAAAAGGTGACATGTCAAGGCAAAGAAATCGAGGTTTTTTCCTTCATTTGGGAATTGCTATGAAACAATCCGTAA
The DNA here is from genome assembly GCF_000956105.1 of Propithecus coquereli. NCBI lineage: Eukaryota > Metazoa > Chordata > Mammalia > Primates > Indriidae > Propithecus > Propithecus coquereli. Next base: position 3,688,623 of record NW_012135525.1, read on the forward strand.
GCATTACTGAAAGCCTACTAATGATTCATTTATTCACTCAGGAGTTACCTAATGTGTAAGAACCATTGTATTAGATGCTGTCATTGGTAATATGTGGAACAAAGACACTACTTCAAGGAGCTTATAATTTAGACAGTGATACTAAATTATGCAAGTGTAAGGAAGGATGACACAGGAAAGTACCCAACTTGTGGATTTTGGTAGCAGGGTTAACAAAAATCTTTGATCCTTTTACAAATGTTTTGGATTTCTTTTGGAAGACCACAGATCTGAAATCTTTTTCCTGTTCCCATGAGCACATGACTTTATATTTAAAAGGTGATGAGGAACCACAGGAAGCTTCCTAGATAGACAAAGGAAGAGCCTAGGTATGCACTTTCCTAACGATGAGGTTTTCTGTTTTAGTTAACGTTGCTGTTTAAATATTTTATTCTGCTCAGAGACACTTTTATGCAAAGGGTGCAACTTTCAAAAGAGCCTTTTTGCAAGGTTGCCCTAAAAGGCTTTTATTATACCTGTGAATTTATCTTCTGGGATCTCTTTTATTGTATTCAGATTATTTGCTGATTAAACTTCTTTATTCACTCTAATCCTATGAAATTGGAAGCAAGATACAAACCTCAAGTATGTGAAGAAAAAAGATTAATGATGCCAAAATTATAATTCAATCAATATTTGCTGAGCCATTTGGGTTTCTGTATGGCACAGAGGGCAATGAAAACTGTCTACCCATACAGCAATGAGTGGCTTCGAGAACGTTCCTGCTATAACTTTTGGTCAAACCAAATGGTGTGGTGTGTTTACGTGATCTCTCGTTTATACAGATTGCTTAGCTGGAAATGATACATATTTGCAACACTTCTTGGGAAAATTCTGCCATCACGTCTGTAGCCATGGTCTGCATTACAGTCAAGGCTTTATTTAGATGTTAGAAAATAGACTCTCAGTCTTAACAACATGACTGGTAATTATTTCTGATGGTCTAACTCTAGATTAAAAATGACATTCTTAATGGTGGATATTTTAAATGGCATCATTTTGAAGAGTTAACATAGGCAAATCATAGTATTGTCAATGTATAGGTTATGCTTATGAAATCAAGACTGACCCTGGAAAGGGACAAAATTGTTACCATTGGACCAGGAACCATAGCATTTTCAAAACTATTTCTAGTTGCCCACAATTGACTAGGCCAGCTATTATTTCCAGGACTATAGTAAATCATCTTAAGACTTTACTAAAAGTCAGAGGCATTTAAATACTTCTTAAGTAGAAAACATTTTATTTAGAGGAAAACAGAAATTATGACTGTTTAAAAAAGACCTAGACATTTATCTTATGTGGGAGAAAAAATTACTATACAATTTGCTTCTTCATGAGGTGTGGAAATTTCCTCTAGAAGGCAAAAAAAAAAAATGAAAAATCATTTTGTATAAAGAGTATGCTTTATTTATAAGTGCCAATTTGGACTTTATATATATTCCCAACTTTATTTTGCATTTGCAATTTAAGATGAATCTATAAATGGCTACTGTTAAACAATCATTTCTCTCTCCACTGTCATTTCTGTGCACTTGTATTTAAAGGGAAAATATAGTCATTGTGCATATTTTGGTATATTATCTATTGTAGGAAAGTGTTTTTTTGTCAGTTGGGAAGGGTTATATCACAGGCCACAGATAACCAGATGATTTTAATTTGAGTTTTAACAAAGAACCACAGACTGCTAACTGCATATAAGCTTTAAAATCAGCAGACATCTTCTAACTTGTGGTTCATTTTGAAAATTTGCATTCATTTACAACAGTCCTACTATTGAATCTCAGCTGCAAAAAATGGCCACCTCCTTTAAAAACGTTATAAATGATCACTACATTTAAGAGCATTGCAATAACATATTAATAAAATGATAACCTATCTTGCTTAGAATTTATAGCTTGTATAATAAAAGCACTTTCACATGCACAGCAATGCATTTGAACTTCACAGTAATCATTGGTGGGTGCAGTTAAGTCCATTCCAGACATCTCTAAGAATTCAAGAGCTTGGGGGAGTTTCCCAAGGTCACATAGTTTAAAAATTGCTAAGCTGGTTCTCAGACAAGCTTTCATTCTGAATCTAGATCTACATGACATTCTGGTGAGGCTATATTTATTATACTGTTGTATTCATTTTATTATACAAGGCAGCCTACTTATATGTTGATGTAAAATATTCACAATGATGCTATTATTGTGAGCCAGGCAGTGTACTCAATGCACAGGTATTATTCACTCCCTCTTCAGAGAGGAGGAAGCAGAGCCTTAGCAAGGCTAGATAATGCATCCAGAATCAAATCATACAGCTAGTAAGCAGTAGAGCCACGGTTCTAATCCAAGTGTGTCCAGCTCCAAAGCCATGCTGCCTGCCCAGAAAGACACTCTCTTTCCAATGCCACCATTATTCTAGACTCAGCTATCACTCCTCTAATTGTTCTGTTTTAAAACCCTACCAGCGGCTGGACATGGTGGCTCTCATCTGTAATCCTAGCACTTTGGGAGGCCAAGGAGGGAGGATTGCTTGAGGCCAGGAGCTCAAGACCAGCCTGAGCAAGAGCGAGACTCCCATTTCTACAAAAAATAGAAAAATTAGCCAGGCATGTTGGCATGCACCTGTAGTCCCAGCTATTCAGGAGGCGGAGGCAGGAGAATCGAATCAATCACTTGAGCCCAGGAATTTGACGCTGCAGTGAGCCACAATGACACCAGCAGGGGCAACAGAGTGAAACCCTGTCTTAAAAAAAAAAAAAAAAAAACTATTGGGCAGTTCCATGTTGACTTTTGTCCTGTTGTATGTTTTTATTGAATACAGGGTTTTCTACATGCTCCCAATGACATTGATGGAGGCTCTCTGTTTTGAGTGTAATTTGCATAGCATGCCACAGTGCGTCTTGAACATCAACAGAGGACCAACCAAAGTCACCTGGGAAGCCCCAGGGCCCTTGGGAAATGAAAGCCCCATGCCCACTTTCTTCAGTTGGTTAAAGGGTTGGAAGAAAAAGAGGGCCTGGGTAAAACACAGTTGACTCTCTGAGTACAGGACAGAGTAATTGATAACCCCACCCACCCACTCAATCCCAAGTCAAAAAAACAAAAAAGATAAGAGCTGTAGAAGGGAAGAGTGTGACAAAGACCAATCCTCTTCTCAGCCCTGCCGGCATTATGGTGACAGAGCATCTTCCTGAAGTGGTAATAACAAGCTCATGGATAGTAGAGGTGGTAAGCCATAGAGTGGCAGCCATGAGGCAGCACCCTGCCATCAAAGGATATAGGCCAGTGGGGGTGGCCAAGCTGCCAGTATGGCCCAGAAGGCCACGGAAAATGCAATCCAATTGTAATCATTCCAGGTTCTTTCTGACTTGGACTATGATCGTCCATAAATAAGAAAGCATCAGATGTATGGTGGGGACATGACCCAAAAGGAATATAATTTAAGCCCCTTTCATGAATATTTCCAGTATCAATAATTCAGTCCAACCAAATAGTTCAGACTCTCAGATGGCTACTATGAATATGACTTTCAGATAAAACAGTCATTTATTTGACACAATATGTTACATTACAAATGCAGATTATTAAATTTCCAGTTCTTTAAGGGCATATTTTGTTTGTGTGAGTACCTTATTTACAACTGGCAAAAACCACGTCTGACTATGGACGTCAGACTCTATTGCATTACTTACGTAAACATACTGTATTTGATTACATTCACCAGCATAATCAATAGGGGGTTCTGGTTGTCACATTAATTACATTCTATGGAAATTCTATGGAAGCATCATTTAATTAGGTTTTTCACTTAGTACTTATCAGAGTATAAGAAATGTCATCATAGCTTTTGCACATGGTAATGAAATCATTGGTACATTACCAAGATTAAATCATACGAGAATGTCTACCCTTCTGTTTTCCTCCCTGCTAAAATTACCAAGCTCCTTACAGTACCACCTGTGATGACAGGCAGGCTATGCAGAATTTCAAAGCTTTCCACACCACCTACTAATCTCCATGTCAGAACAAATTAGTATTTCCAGTCTATTGTTTATTGTTATGGCATTCTAAAGCCTAATAGCTAATTCTTAACATTAATACATCTACCTTTATTGAGTGTGCAATATGTGCAGTGAGTATGTTAAGTGCTCCACTTACATAATCTTCAGAGAAACACTTTGACCTTTCTTTCCATTATACAGATGTGGACGCTGAGGCATAGGTCATGTAGATGGTAAAGGATAGACCCAGGATTGAATCCCAGTTCTGACAAGTCCCATCTAGCTATTTTACAGATGTAAAAACAGGCCCAGAGAAGTAAACAAACTGTCTTTCCAAAGTGCACATAACTGGAAAATGGCAGAGACATAACTAACACTCAGGTTTCCTGACTTCTACCTGATGTTTTTATTGCCATGAGCCATCACTATATAGGCCTGAGCTGTTCAGCATTTTTTTTTAGTTTCATTTTTATTTCAGCATATAGCAGCCAGGCTGAGAGACATGTAAGCCACATCCATTAGCACTGCTGCCTGTGATGTGCAGTGCAATTACATTTTTAATGGACTCCGTGTCTGAGTCCTTACTTGTCTGCGTAGCTTTTAAAGTGATCTGGAGTAAATCTATTGCCCACTTGGCAATCAGCATTTGGCATTGTTCCTCAAATGTGGAGTTATTTAATAGATATCTGTAGATTTAGCTTTCTCCCATATCTCTGGAAACTTTTTCCGGAGAATGACATACTGTAGGTCCCTGTTCTGAGAGCAGGAAGTGTGACTGTTTCATAAAGAACCTTCCGCTTTGAACAGCACAGATCTGGCCACACTTTTCCCATTAAACACTCCAATAAGAGTTTTTTAATCATAAATGGGTGTTGAATTTTATCAATTGCTTATCTGTATCTATTGCGATGATTATACAGTTTTCCATTCTACTAATGTGGTGATTTACATTATTGATTTTTGAATATTAAGCCAACTTTGCATTCTACGTCGTCTTGATGTACTACCCTTTGCACATGCTAGAAGGAAGGGTTCACTGGAGGCCACTAAAGTAATCATCTACCACAGTGAGGATGCTACCATATTCATTACAAAAATGAAGTCATTTTTATTTAAAACTCCTACTCTGTCATCTGTGTTAAAGATGTGGTTGATGGTTAATATTTTGTGAGATTTCCGTGAAACAAAAATGTTTTGGAAATCCATGTCTACACAATGTTTTACCTTCAAGTTTTGCCTTATAGATCTGTTTATGCTTGCTCATCAAATAAAAAAGAAAAATTTTAGTTCCTCTGATCTGTGCAATATCAAGGTTCCAAACCTTTTATAAACCAAATTCTGTTGAGTTTCTTTTGCAAAAGGGCTGACTCAGAAGCTTTGGGTTTCTATAGGAAATGAGAGTTTGACATTTTTATACTGGACAAATTTTTCAGGAAACTTAGGATCCCATTAGCATTCTTTATAACATGCTGTACTCAAAACTAAATTTTTTCAGGCTTTAACTTTATGCATATAAAAATGGGATCAAGCCAAGTCCCTTGTGATTTCTTTCCTTTAGAGGTGCTTGATTTTCTACCTCCTTTAGTTTGGCATTAGCCTTTTTATTCCCTGTACTGGATCTTATAACCACATGTCCTTAGGACCCAATTACTGACTTTTTAATCAGATTTAACAGTGGGGTCTGTATCTGTTCTGGCAAAGCACAGAATACACATTCACAAGTGGTGCCTGCTCACAGTAAGTCCTTCCACTTTTCGGCAGTATTACAGAGTGGTTGTGAATTTGGGTTTAATTTAGACTTAGAATTTTAATACTTGAATTCTCCTTTCTAGGGATGTGATCTTGCACGTGTGACTTAACCTTGCCATACTTCTGCTTTCCTATCTGTACAATGGGAATGATAGTAGTGCCTCACAGGATTACTGTGAGGATTAAATAAGATAAAGGATGCAAAGCAATGGAATAGGCATTCAATAAATACTACCATTGGACAAATTAGTATGAACATTCATTCAGGTATTCGGAAGTGGATACCAAATTTGCAGATTATGCAAAAACCTTTTTATTTTTTTCCCCTCTACTTACTCGCTTGGATCTGCCTTTTAGCACTTTCAATATCATTTTAGTATTTGATTCAGGTTGGTTGGTTGTGAGGTTGGGAGAAGAAGGGAATTTGTGTTACCTCCTAAGGCTTAGTGGTAGTTACGCCACTCCATCAAATTGTTCGGGAACAGTCGAAGTCACGAAAAAGAGGACAGTCACGGGCTGCATACTAATGCTTCGGTCAACCATGGACCACATGTACAATGGTGGTCCCACAAGATTATAATAGAGCTGAAAAATTCCTATCACCTAGTGACATCATCCTAGCACAATGCTTTACTCATGTATTTGTAGTGATGTTGCCATAAACAAATCTACTGTGTGCCAGTTGTATAAAAGTGTAGCACATACAATTCTGTATAGTACATAATACTTGATAATGATAATAAATGACTATGTTACTGGTTTATGTATTTACTAGACTATATTTTTATTATTATTTTAGAGTGTACTCCTTCCACTTATATATATATATAAAGTTAACTGTAAAACAGCCTCGGGCTGGTCCTTCAGGAGGTAGTCCAGAAGAAGGCACTGTTATCATAGGAGATAACAGCTCCATGCATGTTATTGTCCCTGGAGACCTTCCAGTGGAACAAGACGTGGAGGTAGAAAACAGTGATATTGATGGTCCTGACCCTTTGTAAGAGTAGGCTAATGTGTGTGTTTGCATATTAGATTTTAACAAAAAAGTTTAAAAAGTAAAAAAAAGAATAAAATTTTTTAAAATAGAAAAAGCTTATAGAATAAGAATAGAAAGAAAATATTTGTGTACAGCTATACAATGTGTGTTGTGAGCCAAGTGTTATTACAAAAGAGTCAAAAGTTTAAAAATTTAAAGTTTATAAAGTAAAAACATTATAGCAAGCTAAGATTAATTTATTATTGAAGAAAGAAAAATATTGTTTTATAAATTTAATGCATCCTTAGTGTACAGTGTTTGTGAAGTCTACAGTAGTGTACAGTAATGTCCTAGGCCCACACATTCACTCACCACTCACTCACTGACTTAGCCAGAGCAATATCCAGTCCTGCAAACTGCCTTATACAGGTATACCTTTATTATCTTGTATAACATATTTTTATTGTACCTTTTCTATGTTTAGATATGTAAATACTTCCCATTGTGTTATAACTGCCTTCAGTATTCGGGACAGTAACATGCTGTACAGGTTTGTAGTCTAGGAGCAACACACTAGGAGTTTGTAGTCTAGGAGCAACATACCATAGAGCCTAGGTATGTAGTAGGCTGTACCAATTTAGGTTCATGTTAAGTGCACTCTGCGGTGTTCAGACAACAACAAAATCGCCTGAGGATGCATTTCTCAGAATGTATCCCTGTCGTTAAGCAATGCACAACAGTATTACCAGCCTGTTAACAGAAGAAGCCCACTGTAAAACTTTTGCAGAATACCACGTGATAGTAGTTCCATGTATTAATTGAGAAAATTAATGACTAAAAATTGTTATAAATTTAACAAAATGTTTAAATGAAAAATACTTCCTCAATCATGATAGCACATCCTTAATTTTCAAGACAGTGACATGTTATTTTTCAAGCTGTAAACAAGCATGGTGCATATGTGGGTTCCTGTTTCCTTTGCAGTGGAACTCTGGACCCTTCTGAGTATCTGTCACTGACATGTTATAGACCACAAATTTAGGCTAAGGGAATGCTCTCTAATGCTGAGTCAGCTGCTTCTATGCTACCCTAATTACTGTGTTTTATAATCAGCCTTACTTGTGCACACTGGACTGACAATTTAAATGGAAGTATTTGTGCTATGTAATACTGGCAATTATCTGTGGTTTGGGGTAACCCAAGATAGACACTCCTTGAATAAATAGCCACAGTCGCCCATATGGCTGCCCAAACAGAAGGAAGCGTCCTTGTCACGTTGTTTGATCCATGACTGAGCCACGCCGTACACCATTTTTGTATTATTTACTCTGATGTTCACAAAGTGCGTTCCATGGAACGTCATGAATTGATAATGGGCATTTTGAGACCATGAAGAAGGATCCCCTTGGCAGATAAATATGGGCTGCTCAACATAGACTATTTCCCTCTTATAAATGCATAATTTACTTTAACATATAAATGCCCTAAGAAGTCTTGCAATAAGAAATATGACGTTTTTTAAGAAGAACATAAAATGCAAACTATTTCCCAAACTTGACCATTTATTTACAGTTTCACTCAGGGCTGATCCAATAGAACATACTTTAGGAAATGCTGCTTAACTAACTTATCTCCCTTCTATTTATTATTAAATTCACTATTTGGATAATTCCAAAAATGATTTTTCCTACTTTCCTTCCATATAACTTTTCTCCCTTCTCTCCTCAACTTTTCCAACACAAGTAAGTTGCCAGATTTAACAAATAAAAATACAGGACACTACTGACATTTGAGTTTTAAACAAATAGCGAAGAATCCTTTATTATAAGTATGTCTAAAATATTTCATGGGACATTCAAATGTGATTGGATGTCCTCTATAGTATCTGGCAACCCTAAACCCAAGCCAAATGAGAATCATCAGTAAGTAACTAATGAAACTGTGAGCTTAATTTAGTAATAAGTACATGAAAAGAATTTATTTTATGCTTGCTGAATATGTTTTTTAAATTTTTCATAATAAAAGTGTAAAGCACATTTTAAGACCACATATTTTCTGTCTTGTTATAAAAATTTCAACATAAATAGTGTCATCACCCCAGGACTCTAGTCTTCCATAAACTCTTTTACTCCAGTCTGAGCACTTTTATTTTACAGTTGAGGAAACTGCATCCTGAGAGAAGTGACTTGCCTTGCTCAAGGAAATTCTCCCACAAGGAGCAAATGACGGCCAGGCTTGAATCTCCTTGTCTACACTCAAGCCATGGCCTAGACTCTCCACCAGGCTATCTTTAATGTTCACTGTAATTTTAGAGCCAAAAAAAAAAATAAAAGAAAAAAAGGTAATAAATATATTTAGCCAAATTTACCATTTTAATTGATTAAATTACAATAAAATGGAATACAATTAAAATAAATATAAAGCTTAAATTATAGTGGTTGTTAAATTATACTGGATGGATTATACTTAATGTCTCTTTTAACAAGGCATTCACTGTCTCCCAGTATCTCAGTCCCTCATTAATGTATAGTATGCAAGAGCATAAATTTAAAGTGAATTCCAGAGTGTTTTTCACATGTCTTTATGTTTCTATTTATAAGCCATTATTCAGCATATATATGCTTTTTTTATTAGCGACCTCAAATGTTTTATTGAAAAAAAAAATCAAGCCCAGAAATAATCACACAGTACAAACACTAATGCTTACAGGAGCAACAGTTGTAATAGGTTCCTTTCTATAGAAAGCAGAACTTGCTATATTCACAGTAAATGGCAGATCACCTTTATTGTTAAAAAGAGTATGATCTGGATTGAGGTATGGAAAACTGTTAAGAAAAAGAGTCACTTAAGTACTTCTTTTTGTTTCCTGTCAGTGTCTCATTTGGTATTCATCCCACACAAATGCCATTGTTTCTTCAGGTGCCATGTAACTTAGAGAAGGTGTGAAAGAACTAGAGTCTTCAACAAGGTTATTGGATTGGCCAAGAATTAAGAAAAAAGCATCACCACTTCTTAACTAACGGGTTCTTGTGTGTATAGCTTACACCTCCACAAGGTAGATATGGATCTCTACACACCAAAAAACATTTATTCTTTACTGGAATAATTGAGGACGAATGATACACAAGCTAACAGCCTAATTCTGTACCTTACCCAAGTTGCCCATATATTTAAATCAAATTTTATAACAACTCCATCTGTTGAAATGGACTGTGTGTTTTCTGCATGGCTTTCCTGTCTTATCTCATCAACCTGACATTGCTGGCACAAGTTGAAATCACTGTAGTATCCTGCTTGTTTCATTAGGAAGTGGAGCAATAATTTCATTTCTTAAGGAAACAGCAAGAAATAAACTAAAGATCACATGATATATTTCCCACATATTATGTGTTTTCCTTGACTTGTTGATGGTGAGAGCATATCACTCATCAACACCTGATCCACACAGTTTAGCCACTTGTCAAGGACCCCAAGAGTCCTGAAGTTGTCACCTCATAAAGATCAGTTCTCTTCAATTCTACTCAACCTCTAACCTACCTGAAGTTTTTAGATATAAAATATTAAGGTAAGTTTACCCGAAGTTTGACATCAGAAATTAAGAAGAGCTGTAGCCCATTAGTCTTCCAAGTACACAGTGTTCTGTCATGCACTGTAACCAGCAATACTTTCACTGAATTAAGGGATGGCAAATATAAAATGCTAATTATATAAAAGTAGAATACTTCTCTGTCAAGATTTCCTACTTTAAGATGAATAATACTTTATCAAGTATTTGATCCCTGGCAAATGACCTGACCTTTCTGATCCTTGGCCTCCTCGTCTATAAAATGAGGCTGATAGTGGTACCTTGCTCATAAAGCCAGACTTACAAAATCACGCAGCACCATGCCCAACACATAGTGGATGCTTACTAAACGTTAACTAGTACTATTATAGATTAAAAAGTCAGGCAGTGATCTTGGTGTTATTATTCATGCACACTAGTACCATACCTGTTTATGACACTTTAATCTTTGAGAAACATTTCTATGATCCCAAAGTGCCTTTTCATGGGTGATCAATGTTGGCAGTGATTACAGTAGAACAAATAAAACCATAAAGGACAGTTTTCCTTTAAAACTGCAGCTTTGTCCTAAGTCATGCAGATGGCCAATATATATGACCGATTAGAAAACAATTATAACTGAGCTGTCCCATAAAAGTTTTATCTATTATTAAAAACCATTTACTATGGGCTTTCTTGCCCATAATGCTGTTCAAAGCATTGTGGGGTGGGAGAAGCAAGGAAGCTTCCATGCATCTCACCAAAACTCCAGGCTCCTCTGTGATTGATGCTGTGGTGGGAAGTGAGCTTTCATGTCTGATCCCAGGAGCCAGCGGCTCATGTTTACAAGCTAAGGGATTGTGAGCCTTCAAAGTGCATCCCGAAGTGTTTAACCACTTATGTAACTCACATGTGATACAGTTAACTACTTGCCCATAAAGGGGAGTTTACCAAGTGGTAAATTTAGGTCATGTGCAATATTAAAGTCAACATAAATATGTACAGAGCTAAGGAGAGACTCTGAAATTGTGTGCATAGAGATGGATGTTCTTGAGTCCAGTGCAAAAAGTCAGGTCATCTGCCCTTTTGGTTTGGGAACCATAGGAAAGGAGGAGTAATGCCAAGTAAGGCAAAGCCTCACAAGTTAGCTTTTTTTCTAGGGACTAACTGGTAGGTCTCCTTCCAGGGCACTGGTGTTTCTAAAAAAAAAAAAACTGTGATTCCTTTTAAAGGGTATCTATGTACAAGTTAGTGTAGTATACACTAAATTACTTCAAAATATTTACTTCCGCATTGTTAGACGATCAGGGTTAGAATTCTGGGTTAGTCAGAAGTCTGGTTCCCCCTCTGCTGACAAAGAACAAGTCACCTTCTAGGAAACATCATTTTTCTATCTCCCATATTGGGTATAATAATTCTCAAGGTTGTCATAAAGATTAAATAACGTGTATGTTTACAGATGCTCAGTAAGCAGGAAAATGTGATATGAACACAGGTGGAATTATTTTTCTGTAATGGAGGAGTATGTACTGTGTATTTGTCGTCTGCCTATTTTTCTAGTTCCTGTATGTAGTTCGGCTCACTTCTACAGAGGGGAGAAAACGCAGCAGTTACAAATCAATGGCAGTGCAAAATCTCAAACTTCAAATACTAAACTTTCTACCTCATAGAGACAATTTCATGGAAGTCATTATGCATAATGCTTACAGTCAGCATTGGAGGGTGAATTATCAAATGATACCTTGTGCCATTTTTTAAATGGCCTCACAGGCCGGGCGCAGTGGCTCACACCTGTAATCCTAGCACTCTGGGAGGCCGAGGTGGGCGGATTGTTTGAGCTCAGGAGTTCGAAACCAGCCTGAGCAAGAGCGAGACCCCATCTCTACTAAAAATAGAAAGAAATTAATCAGACAACTAAAAATATATAGAAAAAATTAGCTGGGCGTGGTGGTGCATGCCTGTAGTCCCAGCTACTCGGGAGGCTGAGGCAGAAGGATTGCTTGAGCCCACGAGTTTGATGTTGCTGTGAGCTATGATGAAGCCACGGCACTCTACCCAGGGCAACACAGTGAGACTCTGTCTCAAAAAAAAATAAAAAAATAAAAAATGGCCTCACAATGAGCCCATTTTTATACTTACCAGTATATACAGAGCTTTACATTTTATGAGACATTTTCTACAAACATTATTTCATTTAGTCCTCTTAACAACTTTTTAGATTGTTATTATTCTTGTCCCCATTTGATATATGGGACATTGTGGTACAGTGGGTTAAGGAACTAGCACAGAATTACATGGCTAGTTAGTGAGACAGCGAAAACACAACTCTGTGTTCATTCTCTTTCCACTACCTTCTGCTCCCTTTAACGTGTGTTGTTGTGCTTTTTTTTAAAAATTGTTTAATAAAGAGCAACAGTTATTATATGAAACATTTGGTCAGGCAAGATAGCCTTAAACATGCTATGACACATAAATATAATTTATTTTTAATTAGGTAGAGTTGAAGTCTAGCATTAACACCTTTTGTAACATTAATAACATAGTTGTTCCTGAAACAAATGTCCCTTTTAAATGCAGATTTTTTCCAGTACAGAATCATATTTTTACTTTTAAAAAAGTCAGAGAAACACACTATACATTAAACTGTTGTGTTTTTGTTCTTTCTAGAGTTGTGATATACTTGTTTTCCAATCTTTAAGGCCACACCTAAACAAAGCCAGATGACTGTAAAAGCTGCTTGCTACCCCCTCTTAACACATGCTGAGCTAGACCAATGGAACACCACCTTGGTAGGAGACTTAAGGTGACTTAAAGAAGAACGTAGTTAGAGTTGCGGAGATTGCAAAATCACATTTTTACCAACCTCATCCTACCCCAACAAAAAAACCTGATGAATGGATCCATACAAAAAGGACTTTACGTACACCTACACAAATAATTTAACATACTATAAGAAAAAGGTACCTTTTTGTCTATTTTCAGCACATAAGCTATATTCATTGGTGCCCAGGAAAACAGGAACTGCCATGAAAAAAATATTTTGCTTTCATAGAACTAGCAATAAAAAACACACGGTATCTAATCCTTCTGTCTTTAAATGGGTAGTTGTAGAAATTCCAAGATTAGATTCACTAGGTTATCCTGAGCATTTATCTATAAAAATTTTTTTTTCTAAAATGATACTTAAAAAAAAAAATACCTTCTCATGAAAACTGCATCAAGACCAACCGTGATAACTAGACTACAAACCCCAAGACTAGGAGTTCCTATTTGTAGCTTTTAGGAAAAAGGCATCACTTCCAGTTGATTCCTACAGCCAAAAGTAGCTACAATTTTTCCCAGAACAGTGGGCAGAAAGTAGCAGCTTAAGAGATCTTAAGAGCTGGTTTGACTAATACCTGAGATAAATTCCCAAGTAGTCAAAACCCCACACAACTGGGCCACTTGGGCTAAAAGGATTTCACTTTTACCCAAGTGGAAGAGCTGTAAACACACAGATTCATGTAAAACCTCTCTGCGGTATTTGGGACAGAAAGGGTTACTGATGGTAGGTTATTCCATATTGTTGAAATATCAATGACATAAAAGCTGGAGAAGGGATTCCTCCCTCCAGATAGAATGCCGGACGTTATCTTGCCCTAGACTAGTCTGACTCAAAAGCACCTTGAAAAACTAGAGTAACCGAGTACAAAAAGCTGTTTCAGGAGAAACAGAGGTCCCAGGAGGTCAAGTCATTTTCTTTTAGAACCATCAATACTTAGCATTAATGAAGAGCCTCAGAGCAGAGTCAGTCTTTCCTGTCATCATTAACCGGAACCAGGCCCAGCCTATTAGGCCTGTACAGTCGAGACCTGCCCCACTGCTGGAAGCTAGTGTGCAAAATGATTTGTACAGTGACATTGCCACTAAATCGCTGCTTACGTCCAGTGCCCAGCCTTCTTGTTCTGCTCTGTGGTCCAGAAGTGTTACTTTAAAAGCCAGAAAATCCATAAATGTGAGCAGCACGTTGAATGTGTCCCCAGCCTCTTCATCGTCAGGGTACCACAAAGTTGTTGGCTGTTGTGAAAACCACCGTGTTAACTCTAGGACTCCACTCTGACAGCAGTTTTTCTGTTTCTACCAAACACCTGTTCTTTAAAATAGGCCTGTACATGAGTTTATTCTCTTCCATGCCTGCCAACCTGTTAGTATTTGTCCATGAAATTTCTCTATAACATCTGGAACTCATCATCCAGGATAATAGCCTCTAAATAACCAATGGCAGCATCAAATTCTGCACCCAAAGCAGAAAGACAGACAGCATGAAGCTGTCCTCTGAGGTTATGCCTGGTCGGTGGAAGCCGTGGCCGCCTCCAGCTGCTTTGGCCACAGGAGGAGGCGTCTGCGCCTGCGCCCAAGGCTCAGCCTCGGCTCCATGTGGCGGGGTCTGCGTGTCCGTTACCGAGCGCTGAAATGCAGGCTTATACAACGAACTGGAAAAGACCCTTTCTATAGGAGTTTTATGTAAGTACTTACCATACCTGTGAATATTCTCGATAAAACTGATGACAGTAGAAATGCTGAACAATAGTATTTGATTTGAAAATGAAGTTATCTTGAGGTAGTAGTACTTAATTTGCAATTCGAAGATTCTGCGACCCCAGAATATATTTTAAAAACTCAACACTAAAAACAAACAATCCAATTATAAAATAGGCAAAAGACACCAACAGATATTTCAGCAAAGAGGAGATAAGGATGGCAAATAAACCCATTAAAAGGTGTTCAACATCATTAGCCATGAGGAGAATGCAAATTAAAATCACAATAAGTTGTCTCTACACAGCTATTGCAGCAAATGAAATTTTGTAAAAAAAATAGTGATAATATCAAATGCTGGTGAGGATGTGTGGATCTGTCATACATTGCTCGTGGAAATGCATGGTACCGCCATACATGGAAAATAGTTTAGCAGTTTCTTATTTAGCATATGACCCAGTAATTGCATTCTTGGGCATACATCCCAAAGAATAAAAATGTATGTTCTCACAAAAAAACTATACACAAATGTTTACAGAAGTGTTTTTTGTAATAGCAAAACACTGGAAACGCCTTAGATGTCCTTCAGTGGATGATGAATGGATAAACAAACTCTGATACATCCAGGCAGTAGAAATTTACTCAGCAATAATAAGGAAAAAACTATTGATAAATGCAGCAGCCTGCACGAACCTCAAGGGCATTATACTTAGTAAAAAAAAAAAAAATCAATCTCAAAACATTACATACTGTATGCTCCCATTAATATAACAGTCTCGAAATGATAAAACTCTAGAGATGGAGAACTGATTAATGGATTAATGGTTGGTTCGGGGATGCAAACACAAAGAGGTAGTAGGAGAGGATTCTTTTGTGATAATGCAACAGTTGTCACAATATCACAATGGAACACAACATACAGAACAATTCTGTATCTAGATTGGGGGATTTTTTCTTAATGCTATGACTTCGGTAAAATATTTACCATAAATGCTAGTCCAAAGTTTTTAAATCGCTTTTGTGCAGTACAAACATGAAAGTGTTTAAAGACACGATGTTGGTTTAATGCCACTTAGGTACTAATATTTATGTTTATTTAAAGCAAATAGTACTGATTTTATTAGTAAGCTAGCGACAATTTTAGCATACAAAAATTAATTATTCTGTGGTAATTACAAGAACAGGGCTACGTTCAGGGCAGTGATTCTGGAGTTATTTGCTATTGTTCCTTTTCTCTCCTAAATACAGTCTGTACAGCTTGCTTGTTTTTCTCCAACTTTTCCAGAATCTGAGGTTTTATACATAAAGTTTGGGGCTATCCAGCACCATGTGGCAACATCTTCCTCAGATCACTCCCCTCATTTGGAAGGACTTTCCAGAACAATGACTTTTCCTCTACCATATCTAAATTACTGTTGATAAGCATTTATTCTCCTGAAAGTTCTTCCAATCAATTTCCTTCAGATTTAGGCATTCAACTCGGCAATTCCAAGATAACTAGCTGTTCTTTACCCACTTTGGAAGGAGCATCTTTTGGAAGGCCTGCCAAGCCTGGATGCCCCCTGGGAGTAGAGAGTTCTATAGCTGAAGATCTATAGCCTGCCACCTGGGGTCTTTGTGTGGGTGTCTTTCTGGTCTCAGCACTTGCCTGTTATTTAAGAGAGGCATGCCACTTAACTCTTTTTAGTTTATAACTGAGAAAATAGAAGAAACTGAGGAAAGGTGTGATGTTGAAAAGCAGGTCAGTGATAAAATAAGACTTTGCCACAGGCCAACCCAGGTGCAAATGCAACTGTTATAACCTCACAAAATTAACTTTTCCATGCCTGTTACCTCACCTATCAAATAATCATGACAATAATAGCACCTCCTTCATCCATTGCTGTGGGGATCAAATGAGAAAATGTGTTTTAAGCCTAAAACCTAGCCCTGTATCTGCAACATATGAGGAGTCCAATACATGTTAATTCCCATTTCTTTTGAGTTTCTACCATATTTCTTAGCTGCCAGAGCAGTTTGAAGAGAAATGTCTTGCAATGAAGAGGACTGATTGATAGGAGTGAACAGGGTTAATTAACATTTCCCAAGAAATGTGTTCCTGAAAAGAATGTATATTGATTAAGCCTTTCAAAATGGAGTCATTTTTAAATAGACTAAGGGAAGTGAGTTTTATGCCAGCAAATGACCACCCCTCATGTATCTGTCTTGAAGTTCTTAGAGTGGACATCTGTACTTGGCTTTTCAACTACCCTCTTTCTGGTATCAAAGATTAGGGCCTTATTCACTCCATTTCCAAAAACAGTGCAGTGAGAATGGCTTAAACAAAGCAAGTTGCCCGTGATATCTTTCCTGGTAAAAACATTGAATTCTACTGTGTCCTGGAGTCTCTAGGGGATTCAGAGAGCACCAGACAAGCCTTTGCCTCCAAGAAAACTAGTGGGGAAAAGCAGAAATATCTTATGGACTGAAATTCATCTGGGAACCCTGGGTAGAGAGTAATTCATTGGGGAAACTGAAGATGGTTTCCTAGAAGAAACTAAGGAACAGAGAGGTTTGTTTGTTTTTAGAATTTTTCCACATATCCTATTTCTTGGAGGATAACACAAAAAAAATGGGCTTCTTTTGCCCAGCCCTTCAGTATCTCAGGAACACATTACTTGAGAAGCTCAGTGACACCAAGGATACCTTGTTGTCACTTTGCATCCCCAGCCCTTAGCACATTAGCTCCTCAGGAAAAGTGTATTAAATAAATAAAGTCCTTAAGGTAACTGAACACAATAGTATCTTTCTCCCCCAGTTGCCTCTTTTCAGGCTGGGAGTGAGGGATTGTTAAGGCATACTAATTTTAGCAGGCAGACTGAAAGCTCGCTGAGGGCAGGCACCAGGTTGGTTCTGTTCATTGTCACCTTAGAGCTTGGTAGGGTACCTGACATCCTGTAGGGCACTCCCTAAACATTTGTTATGTGAATGCGTGAAAACTGCCCTCCCTCCGTTTCTGCCATCAGAACTCACAGCCTGGAAGAGTGAGAAGTTTCTGTGAGGAGGGAAGGGCTGTCTTGGGCTTCCAAGAATGCTGACAACCCGTGAAAGGACAGAAGTCAATTTCACCTTCTCACTCAGCCATTTGCAAGAGGTTGTAAATCACCTCCCTACTCCGCCGGGGTCAGCGGTGCGTCCCTAAGACCCCTGCGGGCACCCCTCGAGCCAAGTCGCTGAGGAAGGTAACCCAGAGGGGGGAGCCAGCCAGCACGTGCAGCCGCCCAGGGGAGGAGGAGGCTGGGCTAACACAGCCCTTAGTCAGCAGCTGGGCTCGGTTTTGAAACAAAAGCCAATGTCCTCCCTCGGAGTCCGCGGCCGGTCAGCTCCTAGGGGGAAGAAAGCCATGCTGCCCAGCCGGTTAGTGGCCCAACTTACTTTTCCAGAGCCTGGGACAAAGGGCCAGCAGATGTACGGGAGTGGGTGGGATGTTGCGGATGGGGGACCGGGGCACAGATCTCCTAGACCCTCCCCTCCCGGCAGCATGGGAAAGGGGTGGGGGTCTCCCATGCTCTGCGCATGTTTGTCTTCGGCGATCGGCCTGCGAGCCCGGGCCCGTCGGGTCTGCGTAAAGCTGAGGCACCTTTGCAACCCGCGTCCCAGAGCACAGACACACCAGGCCCTGGTTTCATGAATGAAATCCAATCGTGTGGATATAAATAGCCGTGAAGGCTGCTAACGTCACAGTGCGAGCAGTGGCCGCCACGGCGGCGGAGCTAGGTGCCGGGTGCTGCGTTCCGCCCGGCTGCCCCGCCTGGGAGCGGGGTGGGGGCAGGAGGAGGGGAGGGCTCGCGAGTGGAAAGGGGCGAGCCCCTCTCGTCCCGGACAGGCGAGAGCGGCCGCGGCGCGGGGCGAGCCGGCAAGGCGAGGCAGTGCCATGCTGCCTTTGTGCAAAGTTGGGCGGCGGGCGGCGCGCCGCGCGCAGGGGCCCCGCACACCCGCGACCGCGCGCAGTCGTGGCTGCTGCTGAGTGGCGGGGGCCCCCCCGCTCCCCCGGCCCTTGAAGGCGGAGAGAGCTCGCGTCTCGCTCGGCTTCAGGGTAGGTTCTGTGTCGTGAGTGCTCTATGGTTGAAACTTCTCCGAGCAGCCGCCGCGGAGCCCCCACCGCCCCGGCCCCAGCGGGTGGCAAGTGGGGGCCCACGGGGGCGTGCCAAGCGGCCAGCAGCTCCCCGAGAGAGAGCTGTGGGGACCGAGCTACTATGGGGGTCGCCCTCGCCTCTCTGCGAGGCCGGGAACCCTCACGTCAGAGGCAAGAAGAAGAGATTTCTAGGAGAGCCCGCACAGCCGCACCCCTAACTTGGAGCTGAGGAAATGTACAACAGGCACCCTTAGCAGGCGGGCTGCGCCAGGGAGGGGGTGGTGCCGCGTCGACAGGAAGGCTCTTTTCCTTCGAAGGACAGTGGTGGGGAGCCGGAGGACCTGAAAAGGGGACTACGCTAGCCCCTCTGGTGTTTGCACCCCTTTGAGAGTTGACTGGTCAGCCCGCAGTTTGGCGCTCCCCGCCCCTCCCCCCAACCCCAAGTCTGTGGAGTGTGCTGTGAGTTGCTGTGACAACAGTAGGAGCTGCCATGAGGGGCTTGCAAAACACCTTACTTTGTCTCTGTGTGCTCAGCTTTCAGGGAAAATAACCGGGGAGGGGGGGGGGAATGTGCAGGTAAGAGAATCCACCCCCCCAAAAAAAGAAGTGGAAGGAAGGCACAACTATGTAAAAATATATCATTAGATCCTACTGTTAGCTGAGCCGTTTCCATCCCCAGCAGTATCTAACATGTCAACTGAGGAGCAATGTCAATATTTAGACTTGGACAAGCCAGAAAGTTAGAAGGGAGCGCCAAGCACAGGGTTTTGACTTGGCTTTGCACGTCAGCACACAAGCTGTGCCTTTGGAGCTGACTGTACACATTTGCTGGGGGAAAAATGCATGAGGGTTGATATATACACAGAGACACCCAGATCTAGGAAAATCTGAGGAAGTTAGACCGGAAGAGTCGCCCTAACTTTGAACTTCCCCAACCTGTGCTGTTCACGGAGCCCTGTTGAACTTCAGCCAGATGCTGAGCTTGAGGTTTCACCGGTTTGGGGCTCCCCCACCCCCAACCCAGGCTGTGCTGCACATTCTACACTAAACTGCAAAAACAATACTAAGTTATAAGTGGTTTTCATCTTTGTATAAGTCCTCTCACTGTTAGCAGTCAGTAAATAGTGGTCTATGTTTGTTTGATCTTGGCAAGCCTTAGACTTTTCTAAACATACACTGATAAGTTTGTTTACAAACACTACGTAGAAATTTGGAATTATATTTCATTTCCAGTAACCTTGTAGATTCCTAAGAGAGTCACTAGTTGCCAGAAAATAAACACAAGCTCTTTTCAGTATAAATAATGTCTTCATACAGCTCCACAGGTGGATGAGCCGTAAATATATTAAATAAGGTTTTCCTCTGGATCGTATCTGGACACATTAGTGGGAAAGAGGCTTCACCAGTTGCTCCTAGTGTGGAAGGCTTTGGAAAATCATTAGAAAGCAATGATGTTGTCATCAGTATTCTTCTAAACTTGCCCATTATTGTTGTGTTCTCAGATTTTGAAGGTAGTGTAAACTTAAAGTACATAGAGCTGTGTGTGATCACAGAGGTGGAAATAGAAACACATGTTCAGTTTGATGTTATTGCTCAATAATACAACTTTGTAACTATACAATATATTAATAACAGGAAAAACCAAAATTTTTCGGCCTTTTAATTATGATTATATTGTCTAAAAATGCTATTTTGGAGGAATAACATGCCCACTTCTATGACTTCTGTATTGTAAAATGCAGTAAGATTTTCATTATTCCCATCCATGGGTTTATGGCCAAATGATTTTTTTTTTTGTATCATTCTCAAGTGCTCAGAAATATATTTTTATAAATGCTACAAAATGTTAACCTAGCTATTTCAAGATGTATTTGACCCAAAGAAATACCACTTTAACACTGGAACTTAGCAAAAGTAAAGCAGATTCTGCCCTTTTTCAGGGGGAAAATAAGAAAACAACATATGTTAAAAATTTTAGTGGCTCCCCATGTGTTCCTGACAGGCAGCAGGATTTATAAAGTATTTCTCTCTTTTATGTAGGTAAGTCCAGCTGTGAGCAGGGTGTTCTGTTCTTCACTTCCAGCAAGCCAGGTCAGTGTCTTTGTGCAAACCCATGACCGTAGATTGATGAGATCCTATGTCTAATTCTGAGCATGCATTTCAGAACAGGTTTTCTAGTCGTTTGTCTTAAAAGAATCTGTCTTTGTCATTTTTTAGAGATTCAATTGTGAACATCACAAGTTCAATGATTATTAAAATTATTGTTTATTCTATGAGTACAGTGGTACAAAAATAGGCCTTGAATCAGTTTGTGTTCTAGAAGACTTCTTTTTTCACTTTGGGCATCAAAATGGTGCTATAGAATTTGAGGATACGGGAGATCTGGGTGCTCGATAATTGAGGTTTTACTTCTGTCTTAATCTTAGCACTCTGGAGCTGAAAGAAACTTGATATAATAATAGTTGACATTTATTGAGCATGAATCAAGGTTCAGGTAATGTATTGCATTCTTTACATTTATATTCTCATTCTGCCTTTAAAAAAATCTTTGTGAGGTGACATCACTTTCTTGAGTCTCAAACTGTAGGTGAGGAGTTGGAAATTCAGAGAGATTACATAATACGTTTCAATTCCTACTTCTACTAAATGGCTCAAATAGGAATTTTTTTAAAGTTCTGTCTTTCTCTAAGACCTAAACTCTGGTTGAAAAATTCTTCTCCAGTAGGGAAACTGACTCCAAGAAAGGTTGAATGATTTGCCTAAGAGAACTTGGTAATTACAGCTCATATAATAACACTCAATGGCCCAGCTGTTGCAAAAGAATAAATTTCATTCTTTTAAGTAAAACAGTGAAATTATGAGTATTCATGTGTACTTTCTGGTATGGCACTGTCAAACATATAAGAAAGTTCTTATCATGGGGTCTCTGACCTTAAGGATTTTACAAACAGATTTAAAACGTAAGATATTAAATATAACATGCATGAAAAGTGAGTGAATAAATCAAGATCATACATGCCAGAAGGCTGAATTGGGACTCAGTGGTACATTTAACAGAAGTTCAGCATTTTCCACTCTGTGGGATTACTTTGCCGTTCTATATA
The DNA here is from genome assembly GCF_000956105.1 of Propithecus coquereli. NCBI lineage: Eukaryota > Metazoa > Chordata > Mammalia > Primates > Indriidae > Propithecus > Propithecus coquereli. Next base: position 3,710,658 of record NW_012135525.1, read on the forward strand.
CGTGTGGAAAAAAAATTTTTGTCTGGATAGATGATAAATGGGTAAGAGTTTGGGAAAGGACAGAAAGTAGAATTTCAACCCAACAGGGAGAGATTATGCAGTCATCCAGAACCACTAAATTACAGTGATCTCAAACTCAGAGACATTATTGCTTCAAAAGCATTGTAACAAAATAGCGAGCTGTTTTAATCTGCCCAGCATCTTTGAGACAGCATCTTTGGCTTGGTGCTTAAAAGTGCTGGATTTTTTTCTGGAACTTCAGTTTGTCTGAAAGGTGTGATGGAGATTTGGGTACATAAATAGATAAATCCCAACCAAAATCCTGAAAACAGCCAATATCTGAAGGTTAAGCAGGACATTTTCAGTTTTTGCCTGAATTGACAGCCTTCTCTCACCTCCTTCCCTCCCCTTTTATAAAACAGAATACTTTGTAACAGTTGTTAATCCTTGTAGTTTTATATAAAGGGGTAATAAAAACTGGAATGGGGAGCAAATTATTAAAGAAAACCTTAAGATATCATCTTTTTTTAAAGTACTGATACTCCCAATCAAGCTAGTAGCCCTAAAATCTTAATTAGTGAAGAGATTTTTTTTTAAAACATTTAAGGGATTGTGTTATAAGGTGTTCTGTAACAGCTTTGTCCTGTAAAAGTTGTTATATAGTGGATCATTACAAAATAGGTCATATTCCATAAGAACACTATTATTAGTGGTAAGATCCCAATTATAGGCCAAGACCTTATCATCAATCGATTGATGGTTAGTTGTGATAATGGTATGTCATAAAAATATCAATATAGCAACTATAAACCTATAATTTATTTAAAGCAGTAAAATTACACTCTGAATCATATAATGGTATGGCCAAAAGGGATCTTGCAATTAGCATGGTATCTCTAATAATAATCACTTAATTAGCAATCATTTGTTTTCTCTTTTGAACTTCAGGAGGCTTTGATTAATATGCATGACTTTCTTTTTAAAAATGGCTAGAAACATTTGAAATTTTGATGTTTTTCTGCTCAGGAAATTTACCTGTGGAAAAGAGGAATTTTTAAATCCTTCTATCCGTCTTCCTCCCCTCTGGCTTCATGTAATAGTGTTTAAAGAGCACAGATGATTCAAATCTGGTTCTTGTGTTCACATTCTCTTCTCCACTCAAGCTTCCCACCAGCCTCACAACACCAAAACAAAACTTGGAGAGGGCTGGAAAATGAGTCACAAAAGGCGTATGTGGACAGGGAGGTGGGGGAGTGTGTGTGGTGAAAAGGGGGGGAAAGAGAAAACATTTGGGGAAACAGAGGCAGTCACTCAAATGGACAGAATATTTACAGATTGGTTATTTATTAATATTTGTCAGCATCAGAATTTTTTTTTTTTTAGTTTATGAACAAATTAAAGCCACCGCCTTCTCTTTCTGGCACCTTTTGTTCCTTGTGCACATAGGGCAGAAATTAAAAAATGGGCAAATAAAGACACTGAAAATGAAGTGTGGGTATGACTGCTGCTCTTCCCAGATGTCCCAGACACTCCTGTCTTCGACTGCTGTCTCCATCTGTGCCATCAAATACATCAGCATGTCTCTGACCAGGCTTTGTCCACAAAAGGACAAAATAGCAAGTTTTACAAAGAAAGGAAGAGACATGACAGCAATAGGTCTGGAAGGAAGCAATTACATTTCTCCATTCTGCACCTGAGTTTATTTATTGCATAGACACGGGTGAATGGCAAGTTCCCGGCATCAATGAGATTATCATCTTAGGCTCCATCCCTCTGTGGAGAAATTTCCTTTGAGTTGTTACCCAACCCTTGATGACCGCTGTGGTAACAATAACTAGCATTTATGCTCCTACTAGATGCCAGACACTTTAACCAGGTTACAGCTAATATTCATCATCAATTCCAATTTCACAAAAGCAAAAAATGGAAGAGATGTTAAGCTAAAGAGCTACTGGGAAGCTACTTGCACCCAAGTCTGTCTAAGAATTTGAATATATTAATATATGTGTTCTAAATAAACTCCCAGAAAAAAAAAACACTTTATTTCATTCCAAGTTATTCTTGCAGATGGTGGAGCATAGAAGTTAAATAATTATTCTTGTGGGTTTGAGGTTTTTTTAATATTTATTTTAACTTGAACTACGTAGAAGTTTTGCCTAGACAAATTTGCTGACTCTTTGGGTCATTTCTAATATATTTTGATGGAAGTCATGATCTGAAACAGTTCAGTCAAGGAGGGTTGAATCATGGAGCCAGGAAAGTTCTTATTAAGGATATGTAGTCCACCCTCGTGTAGATGAAAAACACTGGCACCCAGAGACGAGATGTAACTCGACCACTCTCATGGTTAATAAGTGACACAGCCTGAGCTGAACCCAGGTCTCCAACTCCCAGCCAGGGGTCAGTTCCATTACATAACACTGCTTGAAAAGTGCCAAGTCTTCTAAACCCTCCAACTTAGCTAGAAATACAACTACCAAGTACAAAATACATCCAAACCCAAGGCACAGCCAGAAATGGGTGATAAGAGAATTTCCAGCAGTGTGAAAATATGACAGGTGCTCAGAGTAACCTCACTTATCTTCAATGGCACCGAAATAGAATAGTCCTTTTCTCTTATTCAGAATGTAACACCCATACTCCGATCCCTTCCAAGCTGTCTTTGTTGAGTGATCTGTTTGGAGCTTTTTAATTTTGACCAAACCCTTGCTTTTTATTAACTATGTGACTTAGGTGAAATATGACTCCACTTTCCTCATCTAGTATAATGGGGAAAGTATCATCTCCTTGAGAGGATTATGAAGATATTATAAAATCGCATGCATAAAGCACATAGTAGGTGCTCAATAAGGGTTAGTTCTCTTCTTAGCCTTCCTAGAGTATCTCAAAGGAAACTGTCGTAACACATTAGGGCAGTCATATCATTTTGGCTCTAAATTTTCTGGAGTTATTTGAATTCTGATATTGCAAGGGATGGTTATAGTAATCATATTTCTTGGGTAAAAACAGGCCCAGCGGTCTCCCTGAGTACCAGTGGCCCAGTCACCATTGCATTCGTTTTCTTCAAACTCTAGGATTGCCAACGTTTACTTGAATTGAATTATTTTATTGCTTCAGCTTCTGCTACAAAATAATACCAAGCTCCTCTTGGAGATTTTTGGCTCTTATTTTCTTCCAGACTCTGTTCCTAAGCATCTAAGGTGTTTTCTACATGGACCTCTGCATCTCAAAGCGACTATCATATTTCCAGCCAAATAACTAAGAAATATTTCTAGAGAATATTATTGCCAGTAGAAAGTTGTTGCTCTCAATTTTGAAACACATAAGACTTTCCTACCTTAATTTCGATTAAGTACAGTATAGAGTATTTTGGGTGTGCTGGGTCTTGTCTTTTCTCTTTGTCATGTGTTGCTGACTGATCTATTGGAAGGAAAAGCATAAACACTGCAATTTCCCCCTTTCACCCTCAGCATTTGATAACTACCCTGGCCTAAATTACATCTCTGGGAAGTGTTTTGTCACACTCTTCTCCCCAGCTGCCACACTTTTGTCATGTGGCATTTGGCTGCCCTGCTTTGGACGTTTAGAACCAAGTCTTTGGCAACACGTCCTATTCATCATATACATGGAGGAAAGCTACTGCTGTGATTTTTTTTTATACTTGTACCTGTTTTTCTTTTTTTAGTAATAATCCAAGTGGCCTAGAATAGACTTTATTTTCCTGGTGATGCAGTTTCCCTTTTAGTATTAGGAAAATGTATATTGCAAAATGTATGTCCTTTTCTTTAAGTTTAGGGGTAGCAATTATGAGTTTTTCCCAGTGCCATAAAGTGTCTAAACTGGGGCTAGAAGCTTAAAAATGACCAGTTTCTAGATTGTCCCTAACCTTATGACTGATCTCAAATAGGTTAAATATAAGTTTCAGTTCTTACCAAGGGTTAATTATTTTTAAAGCCGTGCTCAAACTTTAATATGCATGCAGTTAAGAGCACGCTTCTTGTTAAAGTGCAAATTCTGAGTCAGGAGTTTTGGGGTGAGGCCTTAGATAATGCATTTCTAGCAGTCTCTTCCTGGATGCCCACGCTGCTGATCTGAGGACCACACTTGGAGTAGTGAGGTTCTAAAGTATAGTTGTTACCACATCTTATCCTGAAATTCATGCTTTGTAGACTATAAGTAGACCACCTTATTTTGTTTGATTGCTTCTTAAATCATAATAAAGAGTCATGGAATCTTAAATATGGGAGAGTGTAGACAGTGGGCTGGTAAATCAGCCAGCTCTCTTGGAGAAAAAAAAGAATGCATATACGGGCATATACAAGATGGTTATAAATTTTACTGACATAAAGAATGTGTAATACACAATTTACAAATAATAATAAACTATACAACATTCATTATTATAAATTCCATATAGCCAATTGAGTCTCACAGAATGCTTTTGTTGGTCTTCGTGGAACTCTACTATCCATGGGCCAACCTATGGTACAACTGAGGAAGGGGTATAGTTCCCATATAAATGTTGGCTGATATTTTCCTTCATATTAATGAGTAAGACAAAAATGAAATAGCCAAGGCATATGTCAGAACTGTACTCACTCATCAATGATGCGAATGATTTCTTTGCTGAACCAGATAATAGTTCTTGAATACTGAAAGGATATTTCTTCCTTGTACTATTCACAGTGTAACAGCTACCCATATAGCACACTTTTAACTTTCATCTGCATGATTAACATTTTGAAATCATTTTCTTAAGTCTAGACAATCAACAGAACAATAAAGCAAGCCCTGATTTGTAGTGGTTGCTGATTTCTGTGGTATAAATACTCCCACCATGGCCAATGTGGGAGGAGTTGGGAAGAAATGGCTCAGTATCATACCTTTATATAGTAGTTCCACCATATAAATAAAATTGGCATAAATATCCTCAAAAGTATAGAGATAAATAATAAAATATGGTAAAAAGTTAGATAGTGATTGAGTTTTGAGTATTGTCTTTGATTTAGTATAATTTATTTAACTATAAGTTTACAAAATTTAATTTTTTTTTTTTTTTTTTTTTTTTTGAGACAGAGTCTCACTGTGTTGCCCGGGCTAGAGTGCCGTGGCGTCATCTTAGCTCACAGCAACCTCAAACTCCTGGGCTCAAGCGATCCTCCTGCCTCAGCCTCCCGAGTAGCTGAGACTACAGGCATGTGCCACCATGCCCGGCTAGTTTTTTCTATATATTTAGAGATCCACAAAAAATTTCTTTCTATTTTTAGTAGAGACGGGGTCTCGCTCTTGCTCAGGCTGGTGTCGAGCTCCTGAGCTCAAACAATCCGCCCGCCTCGGCCTCCCAGAGAGCTAGGATTACAGGCGTGAGCCACCGCGCCCGGCCTACAAAATTTAGTTTTTAATACTGGTGCTATTTTAATGGGCTCATAGAATTCCTAAAAAATTAATAGCTGATTCTCATGGGCTAGTAGGGACTGGCCCCTGCACCCCACTGGATATAGATCATCTGGCGCAGTGATTGGCCAGCCAGATGGCCAAGAAGCATATGGAAAGGTGCTCACCGTATTTGGTCATCAGGGAAATAAAAATTAAAATCACAAGATACTAGGATATATTGAGGAAATATCCATTCAGTATTCTCAGCCATGCTTTACGTTGGAATGCCCCAAAGAATTTACAGCCTAAAATTTTAGTAGATCCACTTTAGGGCCTAGGAATCTGAACCTGAAACATTTTTATTGAAGTATATAAAGAAAAATACACAAGTCATAGTCTATAACAAATAATTTCCACAGATTGAACACACTCACATAACCAGCACCTAAATATAGAAACAGAACATCATCAGTACCCAGAAGCCCTTCTCATGCCCCTGTGCAATCACTATCGAACCAAGGTGAACTCTATCATGATTTCGAATACCGTAGATTGGTTTTGACTGCCTTTGGACTTTATATAAATGAGGTTATAAACTATGTACTCTTTTGTGTCTGGCTTCAGTATTGTATTTGTGAGATTCATCCATAATGTATGTAGCCATAATTCATTCATTTGTAGGGGTGTATGGTATTCCATCGTATGAATAGACCTCAGTTTATTATTTTTTTATCCATTCGCCTGTTGATGGGTCATTTCCAGTTGTTGACTATTATGAATAGTACTGCCAAGAACATTCTTGTGCAGGCATCAGTGTTCAAAACAAGACAAATCCCTCAGGGGTTCTAATGAGAAGCCGATCTCTTGAATGCTTTCTTTACAACTTCCCCTCCTGTCTTCATTTCTCATATAACATAACCAAAGCCATTGAGTCTTTCGTGTGAATATACTTTTAGTACCATAAGCCATGAAGCCATGTGCTTCCATTCATTACAGTATGTTCTCCTGGCTCTTTTGAATAAAGGTCCACCAACTCCCCCTTTCATCGAGACATCTGCATTTGTGCACTCTAAATAGGGAAGAGATTTGGCCTCACATCAATAAGCCTGAGAATAATAGACATGGTAGACGTGCAGCCAGCAGCTAAATTTGGTAGCTGATCATTAAAGCTCCTGGAAAGAGGCTTCAACTAAGGGAAATTATTTCCTTTTGTGTGTATCAAACAAAAATCAACAATGAACCCTTAGAAATTTTTAGATTTTAATATTTTTAAAATTCTATTTATTTGAAGTAGATCAAGGACTCTCCCCTGGTATGACAACCGAAATCTGTCAAAGTGTCATGACTTGATCTGGAAAGATTAAAGAATGTTTTCCCATCAGCTTGTTCCTACACCTAGTGTTTAGCAGATGTATCCTTGTTGCATTGTTCCAGGCTGAGGGGCTGTGTAGTTTTTTTTCTTTCGTGTTTGGGCCTGTTGAGCTGTTAGTTCCATTTATATAAGTAAAAGGAGCTGAGTAATCAGGGACTCCAAGATGATATTGTTGAAGAGTGGAATGTCTTCAGGATTGAAAGAAAGTTTCCGGGAACAGCAGGCCTGTTTCCTGCCATATGAAAGGCACTTCACATAAAACTCTCAAGGTACAGAGAGAGAAAGTCAAGAGGAGACATTAATTTCACATAATGAAAGAAGAATGTGCTCTCTCACACAGGAATATTCTATTCCCTGGTTTTCCTACCCTTTTTTGTAAAATTTCTTTGTTACACAGATAACACATGTTCATTAAGGAAAAGATGAAATATATAGATAAGAAAAAAGAAAAACATTAAAACTGATTAAAATCCTACTCCATAAAAGATGTTGCCATTAATATTTTACCCTATCTCTACCTCATGTTTTTGGTATGCATTTAGGTACATAATTTTTAAGGAGTGATATCATTGTGTAAATTTTGTAATCTTTTTAAACTTAAAGACTTATCATGAGCATTTTCAGGCAACAATAAGCATACACCTATAATATGATTTTGATGGCTATAAACTCTTCCATTATGTGGACATATATTAGGTTTTCTTTAACCAATCACCTGTGGCTGGCTTTCTAAAGTTATTTCCTGCATTTTGTTTCCACAAATAGAGATGTGATGAGCATTGTTTTAATGAAATCTTGTTTATACACTTTATTATTTTTCCATAAATAGACGTCTTATAATTGGATGAAAATTATGGGCATTTTAAAGTCTTTTGACTTAAAATTTCCAGTTTCACTTCAGATTGGTATCATTTTCCAATTCCACAAACAGTTCTTCATCCTGCTTTTTAAAATTGTACAATCTTTCATGTAATAATTTCTACTTAAAGTTGGAAGATATGGGAACGTGTCCTGAAAACACTAGTTAGAAGCTATTTGTTGCTATTAGCCAATAACTTCAAATAAAATACAAGATTTTAAGAAGCCTGGTTAATTGTACACCAACACTTTTGCATTTGTGGTCTAATTTCACTATGAAATCCTGGAAAAAAAGTTTCTTCGTTTGCCTGAATCAGAGCATAACCTAATCCTAACTGGCATATTACAGTCTTGTAAATGTTTAAATGCAATTGCTTGGTTGTCATATCTGAAGACCTCACAGCAAGCAGTCTGTGGTGCTACAGAGGCTAACCTAGTGACATCTTTAGACAATGCTTTCAATGAGTAACTTACTACAGAGCACTGTAGAGATTTTTCTTCATGAGGAGGGATTTTTAAACACCTATAGCCTACGGATTTGTTATTAGTTTTCTGAAACAAGCACTTAGAACTTTGACATCTCTAAAAACTTAACCAACATTTTAATTATTCTTGACAGAGCTTCCTGATCCAGCACTTCACTAAGAATCACCCACATGAGGACTACAGGGCCTCCAAAATAAATGCATAGGGTTTTTTGTTTCTTCTTTTTTTTTTTTACCTTAAGTAAGTATTGAAATATAACACATAGAGAAATGTGTACAAATCACAAATGTACAGCTTGATGAATTTTTGCAAACTGAACCTACATATGTAGTAACCAGCACCTAGATGAAGAACTAGACCACCACCGGTACCCATGTCTGGTCACCACTCCACTGCAGCCTCAGTACAGTTGAAACATTCCAAATTTTATGTCCAGGGTAAGCCTTTCATTTACAGAATTTGAGTTTTCACTGAACCATTACTTTATATGAACTAGCTACTGTCAGCTTTGATCAAGATGTCTCCCTTGTAACTGAAAGTGTGTGGAAGTCTGCCTTTCCAGGTAAAGGTTACAACATTAAATTTGGACACTGAGTGTGCATCGATATTTATGTGTTTGTGATTTCCAGGTACACAGATACATACACTGCATGCATACCAACAAATTTGGAACTACTTTCTTCTTTAATGAATGTCAAGCTGAATTATACTATATCAATTGATCCAAGCTTAAAATATCTTACCTACAATGGACTGTCATGGAATATTTCATGTGTTCTGCTTCCAAACAGTTTTTTAAAATTACTCATTTCAGTTATCATAAGTATTCCATTTGAATGCTCAAGATTTAAAAGCCAAGAATTGTTCATCTTCTGTTTGAAATGGAATTGCATGTGTGTGTCCTGGGCATCCACAGCTGTCTTTTTATGTAGTCAATTTCTGTGTCTGATGTTCAGCAAAATATCATTCGGATTCCTAAGGGTTTTTTTGGCTTTTTTTTTTTTTTTTTTGGAAAGCCTGAGTCAAGCAAAAACAGTTTTAGCAGGCTCACCATGCTTTATAAACATATGGTTTTGAAAAACAATTTATGCATTATCAAAAATAATTTATTATTATTGTATTGTATCAGTGTACTCTTAGTACAATTAACAATCAAGGTTATACTTAGATATCCATGACTTTTTTAGAAAGCTAAAACATTTTTGCCATTATAGAAGTAATGCATCTAAGAATATTATTCAGCCGTAAAAAATAATGAAGTACTGATAAAGCTACAACATGGATGAACTTGAAAATATTATGCTAAGTGGAAGAAGACAGACACAAAAAAACACATATTGTAAGATTCTATTTTTATGAAGAGTCCAGAATAGGCAAATCCATAGAAGCAGAAAGTATTTAATAGATTAGTGGTTGCCAGAGTTGGGGAGGGGATGGAGAATGACTGCTAATGGGTACAAGGTTTCTTTGGGGGGTGATAGAAATGTTCTGGAATTAGATAGTGGATGATCGCACAACACTGTGAATATAATAAATAACCACTGAACTGTAGTGAGTTTTATGGCATGTGGATTTTATCTCAATTTTTTTTTAAAATAATACATGTGCATTGTAGGAAATTTGGAAACTAAAGAAAAGTAGATAACTGGCAGGAACAAGTTATAGCATTATTCAGCAACAATTACGTTACCTGTTACCTGTTTAGTGTCTTTCCTTCGGGTTTATTTTCCACATATTGTTGTTGCAAGGGCAAGAGGTTGCTGTTGTTTCCCATTATAAGACAGAGACACAGTTATTAAATTTTAAGTAGTCACATATTAATACCCACTCATCCTCCCTCCAAAAAAGGGTGGCTCCAAAGGAAGATCCATTTAGTTGGCAGAGGGGAACAATGGATGAGAATGCAAATAAGACAAACAGAGACTTAGGGCTAGCCCTGTAGGAGGGCATGAAGAAAACCCCGAGAAGGGAAAAGATCCCGGATCCCAAGAGGCAGAAAGACAGATTCGAGCCATTGCCATGAGTGGTGGAACTCTAGAGGAAAGATTCCGAAGAGACTTGTTAGGAGTTTTGCTGCAAGATGCATGATAACATTTTGTAAACCATACCTCTCTATTCTTAAGTACTCACACTGTTCACGGTTTTCTAAGGGTCGTGTTTGTGTTTCTCTTAGCTGTGCCACTGTGCTAAGATGGTGCTTCATGTGAGCGAATGAGGCCCAGTTTTATTTGGGTTACACGTATTTATTTGATGTAGTTTCTGTCTGCTGTGTTTTAAATTACTATTCTGTACTTTCCCCTTGACAGTGTTAACATTAGCATTTCTCTGTATTATTGCAAACTGATCATAAACATAACTCTAATGACAATCTTAATAGATTAGACTTACTGGTATTCTCCTGATGCCAGGCATAGAGATTAAAATATTTTACAAGCATCATCTAATTTAATCTTCACAACAACCCATGGAAGGAAGTCATTATCCCCAGTGTACAGATAAGGAAATATAGGCTCAGATGGATTAAGTAATTTGCCTAAAATCACATAGCAAGTCCTTAATTAATTATTCCCTCACTTGTCATAGATTTAAGTTGTTTTCATTTTTTTCTTTTTCTTAATAAAGATGTGGTAAATATATTTGCTTTGAAAACATTTTCCTTTTATAAAGTTATTTCCTTAGATGGATATACTATTTTTTTAAATTTCCAAGGGTAATTTTTTGTTGCTGTTGTAAAACTTTTGAATTGTTTCACATATTTCTTTGTGGTCAGAGAATTTGGTTGATACAATTTATGCTTTGGGGGATTTTTGTCCTTATGGCCCAGTATGTGGCTGGCTTTTGTAAATGTGCCAAGAATACTTGAAAGAAAGTGCATTCTCTTTTTATAGGTTTAAAAGAAGTGTGGGATATCTATTAATTTAACCCTGTTATTGTTATTCAAACCGTCCACGTGTTGTTGTTCATTTTCATTTTCTTAATCTGACATTGATTTATTCTGATTTTTCATCCCATATGTTTCAGTTATTTTTGTGAATTTCTCCTTATATTTCTGAAGTTTTCTTTGTTTTTATTATATGCCTTTTGTTCTATGAAGGTTCATTATTACTTTTACTTTGAATTGCCCTTCTTTTTATCTTCTATGTTATCTTTTACAGATATTTTTTCTGTATAATTTTTAACCAAATTTGAAATAACTATGTAGGCTGATCTCATATTTTCCATTGGTTTGGGTTTCCATAGTTCTTTAAAGCTTCAGTGCCTTTTGTTTGTTTCTGTGTTTTTAATTTTTAATTTTCAATTGTCTCTGGGAGTTTTGGCTAGTATCTTTGAGCAATTTCCTTAAGGGAATCTGAGTTTTGGCCCCCTGAGTCTTTGATATCTAAAAATAGCTTTATGCTTTCACATAAATATGAATTTTACCCATTTCAGAAATTTATTATTATGTCCTTTTTCAAGGCTCTGTATGTGTTTTTAAAATCATCTTCCAATAGTGTATTGGTGATGTTTATGGTCATCCATATTGTTTCTTTATAGAGAGTGCTTTTGGCCATGAGTTTTAGAAAACTTTTTTGATAAGATATTTAAGGTATTCTTGTACAATTTATTTTTGCCATTGATATTTAAACGAAAAATGCATAGGTTTGGAATCCTCTTTTGTTTTTCTCCTCCTTCCCTCTGCCCCTCCTCCCTCCTTGCCCTGCAGTGGGAACTCTTTGTTCTATTAAATCGCACTTTGCTCCTTCCTTCCTCAGGAACACATAGTGTCCGGGAGATTGCATTCTGACAGTCAGTCTCTTTCTTATTCTTTGTCACATCATTTTCAGACGGCCCTCCGTCTGTATTTAGAGAGAACTCCTCATGCTTGACATGTACCTCACTAATTTGACTGCATTTTCAAGTCTGCTATTTATCGTGGCCAGTGCTTTGTAATTTGGCACCTTGTATTTCATGTATACATGGTCTTTCTTTATCTTGTCCCATTACCTACTTACAATCTCATCTGCTATTAGTTTACATATGTGCATTATCTTCTTTACATGACTAAGTACATGGATGCGATTTTTAAAAAATTTTTCTTCCACTGTTTGTTATAGCCTATCCATTTACGTGGAAGACCTTTCCTCTATGTCTTTAGATAATTGCCTGTACATTTCTGTGCTTCAGGGCTTTTATGAGATCATATGTTGAGTGGTCTCTGTTTACTCCATTCATATGGAAAGGATTCAGGATGGCCAAAAAGGATGAAGCATATTCCAAATGCCTCGGTAGCCTTAGGCTCTGTCCGAGACCACGGTAGGGCTCTGTGATAGAATTCCAGGAAACCACTCAGCTCTGGATCAGACAAGCAGAGCTACTCAAAATGATGTGAGATAAGAGAACCTTTCAGGGTGAGATAAGGGCAACAATGAAGAAGGTGACCATGGAAGTTATACTAATGTTCTCAGGGAGAGCATCCCTCACTGTACTCTCTCTCGCATTGACCCCACAGGATCAGTCACTTCTGTCACAATGTCAAAACTGAGAGGAGCTGGTTGAATGGGCTGGAGGAAGCAAAAACAGAAGAAAAAAAAAAAGTCTTTTCCATACTCTGTTCCCTCTCCCTGGTTGATCCTCAGCAGGGACAGTCATCAAGATTGCTCCATGGCGATGACAGTGTGCTGGTTCCACAGTGGCCTCCCGGTGGCTCCACAACCTTCTCTTTGCACCCTGTCCCAAGTCAGCCTGGCTCTTGTTACTCTAGATCACAGCATCTGTGGCAAAGAACATCCTGCCTACTTCCAGTGCCAGTTCTTTTCCCTGTGGAAATGGGCAGCCTGCTGGTCTTCAGTGAACTTTCTCACTTGGCTCCGTGGATATGAATTTGGTAGAAATCCTTCCAGTTTCTGTCATGTGGTTACTTCTTATTGTAGTTTCTGTCCTGTTGTCGAGTCTGCTGTCTGTGTAGAATAAGGCTAATTTCAGTGCGACATTGGTAGGGGGTCCAGGGCATCGGCGCTCCCATTGCTGTCTTGCTTGGAAGTCCAGCTAATTGCATTTTGTGACGTGGCTCTTTTAGGCATAGACTGAATTCCTTTATTCAAGACTCACTTTCAGACTAGTTATAAATCCTTTTCCATATGTAGTGGGTGCAGGTGCTTCTCTTTTCCCTTTCTCTTCCAGCCAAGTGGTGACTCGCCAAAAGTGGTTGAGAATCTCTTGAATTAAAATGTTAAAGTCTACACATGGATGAGAACTTTATGAGACCCTTGTATGTAAATATTATTAAGAGTTATAAATTGGCTCTAGAAACTAGAGCACAATAAAAGATCACATTCTTTTAGTTTTCTAAATCAAATACAGCCCTGAGCCCCTCCTGCCTGCATATACTGGGGCTATCCTCCCGCCAGCCTGCCTTCCCACTGGGTGGAGGGGCATGGTCCTAGGGCCCTGGTGGTTCCCATGGTTACTGATGCTCTTCCCGCTGGGGCGCAATGGTGGGTGCGATGCCATCTGTCAAACACTGCTCTTGTGGCTGGCCACACAGATGTCCCTCAAGGTGTTCCTCTCACCGACTGCAGGCTTAGCCACATGCTGCTGCTTTCGAGGCCATGGGGTTCAATGATCAGCCACCAGAGACAGCCCCAAGTGCAGGGTTTCCTAACAAAGGTGGAGTGGCTGTATTTTTGTATTCAATTCCACATTTATTGAAAGCCTCATATGGGCCAGCCACTGTGAAAAGATTTGAGGATTTAAAAATGAATAACATTTTCTGTTGCCAAGAATTTATAATCTCAGTGGGGTGGAAGTGGAATACATATAAACACAATAATCTCTATTACAAATCAGAATTTGATAAGCACCCTGAGAGATGGTATAAAGGAGGGATGTTTTAAGTGCATCTTCTTCCAAAATGTAACTTGAATCTGTCTGCTTTGCTCCATCTCTGCTGATTCTGCCCTGGTCAGAGCCACCATCCTTTTCTCTCTTGGAGAACTTAGGAGCTTCCCAACCAGTCCTTCTGCCATAGCTCACCTTCCCCTACAACACGCTCTCCGTACACACCACAGTCTCAGTGATGTCGGTGATACTTTTATAAAGCAAATCAGAACCTCTCACACCTCTGCCTAAACACTTCAGTGGCTTCTCACTGCATTCAGAATAAAATGCAAATGAGACCATGGCCTCAAAGGCCGTTTATGAGCTGGCTCCTACCTCCTTTCTACCCTTCCCTCTCCCCAGGTCCCCAGGCCCTTCTCCTTCTCCAGATGGCAGGAAAGTCGGGCCTCCCCAGAGGGGCCCTCTGCTCTGTCCTGCAGGCCTCCTACCCTTATATTGTCTCCCAACACCCTTTTGCATTTCTTCAAAGAACTTATCAAATTTGTGAGTTATGTATTTGTCTACCTGTTTAGTTATTCCTCCCCACCTGACTGTGGAGTCCCTGGGAGCAAGAACCGCCCCTGGCTTATTTACCTCTGGACATTTACGGGCCTGCTCAGTGAGTGCTTAGCATGTAATTCCTCAGTTAAGACTGCCTGAGTCCTACAAGTGCAGAGCACAATTTCAGCAGGTGGATTAAGGGCACGAGACAGGGCATTGGAGCAGAAGTGATGGCACAGGCAGGCAAAGTCATCAAAGGAGAGGTTCCCTGGCGTATTTGCAGAATAAAGAAGACCAGTGTGTCTAGAACCTAACACACAGTTCACTTAGGGTGGTCTTGAAGTCTACCCTGGAATCTTTATGCATCTTTTAAGTTTCGGATCTGTTCTTGATTTTTTTAATTAGGTCAGTGTTTATTAAGGACAGTAGACAGGTAGAAGAGAAAGTTTATTTCTATTCTTGGCTCACCTCCCACACTGACCTTGAGTTTCAAAAAATAGCATGATCTCGTGTGAGTCTCCATTATCACAGAGTTCTGGGCGGGATAAACAATGAATATTAAAAAAAATCCATCTGTGTTATCAGAAGGTGGCTTTCATTATTTGCATCCCTGGACTTCTATGCAGTGTTCTTTCTATTACTTACCTCTTTTTTTAATCAAAACATTCCACCAAAAAAATAATGTTGATTTAAATGATGAATTCTGTTGGTTTTAATGATCGAAGGCCATGTTGTCCTGGAGATGTAATTCTGGGAAGTTTTGATTTCACGAAGTCCAGCCTAGCCCTTATTGTCTCTTTCCCGGCTCTGGACCCATTCTTTATTCCAGCTGAGATGTTTATTTTATGTATAAAACAGCTCCTGCCTGCCTATGACTGGTGATTAAAAGCTCAGGATAATGAAATCTGCAGTTGAAACTTGGCTGTTGGCTATAGTTATTATGCAACTCTTACCATTTCCCTTTTGTTTCTGTCAATAATATAAAATTCTCAGTTTTTCTTTCAGAGCTAACTCTTCAAATACACTAAAATTTGTGGCACTCATATTTTTTTAATGACCACGCTAAATTATTTCGTAAAGTTCAGATTATAGGCTTTTTGAAAAAACAAGAAAATTTAGTGGCTGTGCAGTATCATCATTCAGGCTGTCTGTGAACAGCTGAGTGGAGCTAGGAGTACAAAGACCCCTCCATGGGCCTTAGATTTTTGACTTTGAGCAGACTGCTCACCATGCCTTGATTGAAATAGCAAACATAACCAAAAAAAAAAAAAAAACCCAGCAAACATGATGTAAGATGCAGCATATTCCAATAGGGGGGTGATTCAGAACAATTAGGAGACCCCTAGTGAGGTGTCTTAGACAAATGAGGACATTTTCCCTGCCCACCCAGCCTGATTTCTAAATGCTCCCGTCCAGAGCAAACAGGTACCTCTTGGGTTTCACCAGCCACAGTGCCCTGAATTATGGGGCAGGACTCTAAAGGTCATCTGGTCATAATGTGAGTAAGGCAGTGGATGTGCCCAGCACTTCCTGGGAGACTGTTTCATAGGAAGAGGCTAGAATACCATGAAGGCCATCAGCTCAAAGACTGGAGGTGGGGGTGGGGTGCCACCATAGGAGGGGAGGTGTTTAAAGAGGGGACCAGGGCAGCTAAAGTCACATTTGGTTGTGTCACTGTTTTTTTCATGGTTGGCCCTAGGAGAGAGTCACGGTTAAATTAAGGGACCTTTGCACCAGAGGGGGTAGTCAAGGAAGGTTGTAGAGAAAAGGGGTGTTGTATACACATATATTCCAAGCACTTTAGCACATCACCATACCCGAGAAACACTAGATGATTCATTAAGTGCATGAGATGGGCACTTTGAAGATATAACCACACACACACACACATCCAAGAGCCACCATTCCATGATTTACTAATACTGGAAAATTGTATGAGTGTGTTTATTTTTGTTCACAATTGCTTCTCCCAGAACCATTTATTGATACAGAGCAGAAAGTAATCTGTGAGGAGGAGGGGTAGTTCGGAAAGCTTTTTAGAGGAAGTGATAGCTGCATAAGCTTTTAAGAAATGAATAGAATTTGCCAGGCAGACAAGAGATGGAGGAAGGTTGGCAAGAGGGAACAGTATGTGTGAAGGCACTGAGGTAACAAACAACATTTAGAATTCTAGGAAGCCATTCTCTGTGGCGACAGCATGCTATATTAGTTTCCAATTGCTGCTGTAACAAATTAGCAAAAATTTGGTGGCACAAAACAACACATATTTATTATCTTATAGTTCTAGAGATTGAAGTGGGTCTCATTGGGCTTAAAGTGTTGGCAGGCTGTGTTCCTTCTGGAGACTCAGGGGAGACTCTGTTTCCTTCCTTTTTCTAGCTTCTAGAGGTCACCCGCATTCCTTGGCCTGTGGCCCTCTCCTCCATCTTCAAAGCCAGCAGTATAGCATCTTCCTATTTCTGTCTGACTCTGACCTCCTGCCTGCCTCTTCCACATTTAAAGGACTCTCATGATTACATTGGGCCCACATAGATAAGCCAGGATAATTTCTTTATATTAAGGTCATCCGATTAGCAACCTTAATTCCATCTATAATCCTAATTCCCCCATGCCATGTAACAGAACATATTCACAGGTGCCAAGGATTAGGAAGTGGATGTCTTTAGAGGGCCATTATCCTACCTGCCACACATGCAATGCAAGAAGTTGAGGGTGATGGTGCAGAGAAAAGTTAGTATGACCCCTCAGCTCTGAGTGAAGAAGATCACCAACCCAAGAGGAGCCTATCATCTGATTTTTTTTTTAATGGAAAAGTCAAAGTTCTGGAGATTTTCCTAAGGTATAATGAGTGTGTTTCCATTAACTATTGCTCCATAACAAACCACCTCAAAATTTAGTGCCTTAAAACAATAATGATTTTATTTATGATGTATTTATTATTATTTCTCATGATTCTGTGGTTTGGCTGGGTGGTTCCTTGCTAGTTTCTCCTGGCTCATTCATAAAGCTACATTCAGGTGAAAGGTTGGTAGGTATAAAAGATGCAAGATGGCTTCACATTATCCAGCCATCGGTGGGGTTGCTTTGGTTGTTTTCAATGTGAATCCTCATCCTCTGCTAGGCTAGGTCAGCTTCCTTACGTGGCATCCTCTGGGCAGCATTCCAACAGCATGACAGTGGAACTGCAGGGCCTCTAGAGGTCTAGACTCTGGAACTCACATAGCATCACCTGCACCATATTCCCTTCGGCCAAGAAGTCACAAGCTTAGCATAAATTCAAGAGAAAGGGAAATAGATCCCGCCTCCTAATG
This sequence comes from Propithecus coquereli, assembly GCF_000956105.1. NCBI lineage: Eukaryota > Metazoa > Chordata > Mammalia > Primates > Indriidae > Propithecus > Propithecus coquereli. The sequence continues at coordinate 3,728,418 of NW_012135525.1, forward strand.
GGAGTTGCTGCAATGGCCTCATTTCTTCTAACACATGCTATAAAGATAAGAGTTTTGTGCTGAGAGTAGAACTATGAAATTTGAGATTTCAGAGATTAAATGTCTCTGGATGACAATATCCAGCATGTGTCCAAAAGGATGAATGTCTCAAGCAGAGTGTAGTGAAGATCACCAGCTTTGAAAAAGAGAAGAAACTGTGAGGCTGGGATGTGGGATGCATTATCCCATGGGTACAGCAAGAACACTGAGTGGGTAGGGAGTGTGGGGAATGTGGCAGAGTGGCCCGAAGTCCCCAAGATGACAGTGATGTTAGCGGGGCAAGTAAGGGACAATCAAACCAGATGAGGTGATTCTGGAGACCCTGAAAGTCATGACCACCCTTTTCTACATCAGCCCTGTGAGTGGTGGGCACCCAGACCACCTCACCATACCCTTCACTTCCCAGCCTCTGCATCATCTTATCCACTTGCCAGTTTTCAAATAAACTGATCACTTCTGACGTCTAGATGGTGTAGAGGAAGCTTCTGAGGTAACATTTGAACTGTTACCACCCATGTCCTGAGGATTCCATGAAAGTGTCGATTGAAGTTCAAGTCGGTTTTGAGTCAAGAGATGACAGAGCGGCCATAGTAGCTCGTTCCCAGATCCCGTTCTCTCAAACCTTTCTTTTTCTTTTCTACCTTCTTTGTCTCCTCAGGTATGTATCTAAAGGAAAAAGGGTATCCACATAGATCAGCAGGATTTATGGCAGTGGAATTTATTAACAGCATTAAATGAATAATATTTATTACTCTCATTTGAGGTAAATAAAAATCAGAAACCAGACAGTCATTATCCAGATGGTCCTAAGAGCTCACTCAACCATAAGAGTGCTAGATATGAATAAATTAGAGCCTGTAACAAGTGGAGAAGGATAAAATTGCATATTTTTATAATTACTGCCATAATTTAATGTTTATTTGTTTATGTGTAACAGATGAACAACTGATTTACGACAATACAAATGTAAGCATGAGTTTACATCCTTGGCTCTGATTTCACATCCTAAAAATGCCTTTTAGAGTACCACAAAAGAATTTTCTACCCCAAATAAAGGATTTTTAGTATTTGGAAATTCAGCAAATGCTTCCTGGAAATTCCATATCAGCCGCAAGTGATCTGGGCTATGAATATTTAATTCTGCCCTGTCTTTTATTTTCTCTTATGTATTATCCCCTTTGCACAAGGTTCAGCACCTCTGGCAGGCACTTTGGTCTTCTACACATTGCTAGGGATTAAAGGACCCAGAGATGTTATTCTCACCTTTGACACAGAAATTCTTTTTAGGACTATGCATGAAATGTGTCTAAAAAGAGGTGGAATAATGATAGTTTTTGTAATCATAGCCTTAATGTAAAACTAGGAGGGCTTCTGTTCCTCTCAAAGCAGTCTTCTGTAAAAGCTACACAGCTATTCCATCAGTGCTGTCGTGATTCAAATTATTTGGGGGATTCCTCACTAGGGAGGTGTTATCAGAGCTAGTTTGCCATCCCACAAAAAAAACAGTTCTATATTTTCGGTATCTTATCTCAATTTTGACTAAGTCCAGACATTTCCCCAAATTTTAGGGATTGGCTCTCTATGATGTTTATCTATATGAAAAATAAAATTTAGTCTCAAAAGAATAAGGTTTTATACCACTTAGGATAGTCAGACTTTGAGTTCCAAAGGTGTAAGGCTCCACATTGAGCCTGTTTTTCTGATTTAGGCTACGCCATGGTAATATCACCAGACACTTGTCAAAGAGTGTTAAGAAGTGTAACCACTTTTATTCTGGAATCTAGAAATGCCCCATAAAAATATTTTTAACCCACCTTCCCAACTCTATTATCTTTTAGTTAACTATGACCCCCTTCCCTGCCCCTCCCTCTTCACCCAAAACTTTTTCTGCCTTTTTTGCTTAAGATCAGATATGCTCCATCTTATATTTATGTTTTTCAGTTTTCAGTGAGTTGTCCTTTAGTTAGGTCTTCCAAATTTTATCCTTTTTACAGATCTTTGTTATTATTAAATTTATGAGTTTGCATCTAATTCTGAGCCCCCACCTGACTCAATTTTGTTGTCATTCGTCTTCAGCATCATGATTATAATTTTTGAAACCATCAGTATATTTCAGGTACTGCACCAGGGACTTAAAACATTAGTTCACTTAATCCTCACAACAGCCTTAGGAAATGAGTATTATTATAATTCCCATTTAACAGATGAGGAGGCTAAGCCTCCAAAAGTGCAAACAAAATTTGCCTAAAGTCAAATGAGTGGAAAGTGGAGGAGTGGAAAGTAGGGGAGCTAGTATTCAAACTCCCGTCCATCTAAAGGAGGGTTTCTCAACCTCAGCACTACAACATATGGGGCCAGATATTTCTTTGTAGTGGGGGGCTGTCCTGTGCATTGCAGTATGTTTGACAGCAGCATCTCTGGCCTTCTACCCACTAGAAGCCATAGAAGCCCCCTCCCCCTCCATGTGACAACCAAAAATGTCTCCAGATATTGCCAGATGTTCCCTAGGATATGTTTAAGAACCACCAATCTAACACCGAATTCATGCTTTGCCACATTATACTTTTTTTTTTTTTTTTAAAGAGATAGGGTCTGTCACCCAGCCTGAAGTGCATTGGTGCAATCCAGCTCACTGCAACCTTGAACTCCTGGGCTCAAGCAGTCCTCTCGCGTCAGCCTCCCAAGTAGCCAGAACTACAGGCATGTGGCACCACGCCCAGCTAATTTTTTTCATTTTTTGTAGAAATGGGGGTGTTGCTCAGGCTGGTCTGGAACTCCTGGCCTCAAGAGACCCTCCCACATCAGCCTTCCAAAGTGCTGGGATTACAGGCATGAGCCACCAGGCCCGGCCACATTATACTATTAAGCAGGGAACTAATAAAACCGTAGAATCTTAAAACTAAATTTTAAAGAGATTAATTTTAGTATCACCATACGTGGCTGATCATCAGAACTGGAGATTTTTAAGAGTCTCTTTCCCTGCCCAAGATGTTCAGAATCAGCATTTGCCAGGTGGAGGACAGGTTCTGTCTATTTTAAGCCTCTCCACGGTGCAGGAACTACAGATCACGGTGCAGGAACTACAGATCAAATCCTACCCTAACCACACATCTGTTCCTTGAATCACTACACTCCGTTCCTGCCAAATCGTTCTCCAGCCTCGGGTTTAACACCTCCGGTGACGGCGTTACAGTCGACAATTCCACACCCTTCACTTTCTGAAACAAGTCCATGTCCAAATAGTCCTAACTGTGAAAAAGTATTCTCTTTAATATTCTTCCTTATATCTCTCTGGTTCTGCCCTTGATCTCATATTATACAAGTTATCATCTTTCTCAAATCAGTTGAATTAAACAAACACCTATGGAGTCCCAATTATGTATTAGGCTCGACTTCGAACAGTTTCTTTACAGTGGCCATTAAAATCATTATCAACTCTTTAAAAATGACCGCCTAACCAGTTTTCTTAGTTTAACAATAAGACTTCCATCACTTCTTGGCCTTCTGGCTAAGATGAAATGTACTATCTGTTCTTATTAGTGTAACAATAGACTTCCTCAGAGGGGCAATTACAATTAATTAAAATCGTAAAATCATGCATGGTTGGTCTCCTGTCCAGCTGCTGCCAGTAAGCAGTCTGTGCCCCAGTTTATGGGGGGCCCTATCCCTGGGGATGCCAAGCTGGCAACAGCTTTTTCTCTTCTTCTTGACCCCTTATCAGAAACCTTCTTTAAACCTTCTTGGATGGTTTTAGGAAGCTTCCAAAGTAGCTCCCTTTCCTGGTGAAATCATTCTTTACCATATGCTCCAGATTTCTTGATGAAAACACAGATGAGAAGAGAATTTTTTTTTTTCAAAATCTTGCTTTATCTGGGAGGCCGATGGGGGGCAGATGGCTCAAGGTCAGGAGTTCGAGACCAGCCTGAGCAAGAGCGAGACCACGTTTCTACTAAAAAATAGAAAAAAATGATCTGGACAACTAAAAAAAAAATATATATAATATATATAGAAAAAAATTAGCCAGGCATGGTGGCACATGCCTGTAGTCCCAGCTACTCGGGAGGCTGAGGCAGTAGGATTGCTTGAGCCCAGGAGTTTGAGGTTGCTGTGAGCTAGGCTGATGCCACGGCACTCACTCTAGCCAGGGCAACAGAGCAAGACTCTGTCTCAAAAAAAAAAAAAAAAAATCTTGCTTTATATTGGGCCCTCTTGAGAATACCTTTTTTATGAATTTGGTTAATTTAAAGAAATGAATAAATATGAGTTAATTTGATTAAATTCAGGCTTACAGTTTACTCTTCTTTGAAGATAGGTAGTCTTTCAGCCTGCACTTTGATTCTTCTCTAAATCACCATAATAGTTTTGAACCTGTAGAAAATTAACTTTTGAACAACAGATATTAGGTAATTGAGAGATTGCAATGGTGTGGACGCTGGTATTGCCAAGACAGCTTATGCCGCAGTGTCAAAGGTAACCCCTACAGGTGATAGGTCTTGCTAGCAGGTCAACATGAGTAGCCAGTGAGCTATAAATGTGTGCCAGCTGTCTTGACAGCGCCCGGATGGGGCTCCAACAGGCAGGTTGTGTTTAGAGAAAACCAAGGAGAAAATAACACGTTAACTGGAATAAACCGTTTGGGGTCAAAATAACAGTCTGGTGTTTTTGTACTTGTGTGAGATATAAAAAGAAAGCTTGAGTTTCCATTGGGTTTAGTATGAACTTCCAGACTTCTTGCCTGTGCTTGGGCACCTCCAAAGAAACGGCTGGACAAAGGCAAAACTGCCTGACCCCCTCACATCTTCGATTGCTCTAGAAAGTCTCAGTGTCTCTAGTGTGGTGTCTTTAATGTGGTATCTACTCTCTCCCTACAGAGTTTTATAAATGGAAACTGACATGGACTACGAAAGACCCAACGTTGAAACCATCAAGTGTGTGGTCGTGGGCGACAACGCCGTGGGGAAGACGCGCTTGATCTGTGCCAGGGCGTGTAATACCACACTCACGCGGTATCAGCTCCTGGCCACCCACGTCCCAACCGTGTGGGCGATTGACCAGTACCGTGTCTGCCAGGAGGTAAGATGTACAGAGTGTCTTCAGAATTCTTAAGGCATATCATTGCTGTTGGCCCAACCAATGTTTGAAAAAGGAGGAGGTGGGTAAATTTCACATTCAAAACAAAACTAAGCTTTTTAGTACCCAAAGACAAAACAAAAGCAAAATGCAAACCTGGGAGTGTGGCTCTGGCTTCCTGCATGAGGGTTTGAGTCATGTGATTCCAGGAAGAGAATTAGGACTTAGCTTAAGTCCCGTTACATGGAAAAAGGAAATTAAATGCAAGTGAGTCGAGGGCATTGAAGGGTGTTAACTAGATGTTCTCTCCTGGGGAGCCTCTGATTTAACACGGATGCTCACTCTCACCTGCAGGTCTTGGAACGTTCCCGGGATGTCGTTGATGAAGTGAGCGTTTCTCTAAGGCTTTGGGACACTTTTGGCGATCATCACAAAGACAGACGTTTTGCATATGGCAGGTAAACCAAGACCAGTGCACACGGTTTAGCTTGAGTACAATTTCCTTTTCAAAACCAGCAACCGGTCCACAAATCAACAAAAACCGCATCATATGGCCTTGAAATGTGTTGGGTTCTGCACTGTGTCTAAGAAAAGAAAAAAAGAAACGGTATGGTTTCCTGATGTCAAAAAAAATCAGAGCCTGTCTTGCCACTGAAAAAGATCCTTGTTTAAAACAAACAGTGCTAGTTAAGCTGGAAAGTTTGCTAGATGAGGATTTTGTAATGCCCTCTAGCCTCGGGCTGCTTTGATTGCTGGTTTCCTGAATGATACTTCATTTGCCTTCTGTTAGAATGTTTTAAGTTATTTTAGCACTTGGCCACCCTACTTCAGAAGGTCTCTTTGGTCTCTTCATAACCATATTAGCAGCGTCTACTGTTATTTGCTTTGTGCTTTGTGTTATCTGAAAAGTCTATTATTTTTATTTGAAGGTCATTTCTTAAAAGAAAGAAAAATATCTCTGAAGTCCTTCACAAGGGATGTTTTCAAAATGAACTGAAGCACTAATGTCTATTTTTATTAAAAAAAAAAAAAGTAAAAATCCAGTCATAGGAAGATTAATCTAGAAGGACTATAATATGGGTAGGAGCATGGTCAACGGTGCCTTAAAATATTTAGCAACTTCTCCTTTTCACCATAACTTAAAGTCTCTCTCAGTGACGGAGTTACAGCTATTAAAATCCGGATAAGCAGAGATTTTTTTTTAACTGCTTAATTGTAAGTGAACACATTTCATTTAAGTTTAGAATTTAGATGCCATGGCTTAGTTGTCCAAACATCGTGTTACCTGACAGGCGTGGATTGGTTAGATACTCCAGGCATATGAGTTACTCCTTGGTATGGAGGTAAGCATTTCTCAAAGTGCCTCTATTTCTTCAAGCAACTAGCTCTCTAAACAGACTTTTATTGGCATTTATCCAAGTGGTCTAAAATACTGAGTAAACTGCTGAAAGGGTTTTGCCCTGTTCCTGGGAAGTAGTTCTCACACTGAAAGAATCTGTGATTTAGACCAGTTTTTTCAGGGGGACTCAGAAAAATGCATATGGAAGTAAAACAAGATTTTAATGTCCCCTCAGTAACAAGGACTTTTGAACTTAATATCTAGCATCATAGATTCTTTTCTCTCCTTAAATTTCCTGGGGTTTTCTTTCTTTTCATGATGTTCTTGATTATTATCTTAGTTGCCATTTTGGTGTTATCTTTTGCCCAAGTATTCTACATATAAAAATAATCATAAATGAAACTGCTTGTCAATACCGTGCAGTCAGGTTTGTAATATCTGTGGTTTTAAGGAAGCATGATTTTAAAATGATGACTTTAAGCCACGTAACACTAGAGGCAATAGATTCCAAAGGACATTTTGTATCCCCACTTCTAAAAAAGGTGTCATTGGAAGGGCCTGACAAATATTTCAACAGCTCAGTGGTTTGTTGCCACTTGAAATGTATGCATTTGAAACAATGACTTTTAACAACGAATTTTAACAACGTAAAACTTGTATTGTAGTAACAGAAGGGCTGCTTCATTATCATGTGAGATTCCTGCTTAGCATTTATGTAATGGTGCGATGGCCTTCATAAATGTACACTGGGCCTCGGCCAGCTCCCTGACGTAGTTGGAGTCATTTTACAACTCGTCATGCCTGTGTTTTTTCCCTCCCAACAAAAATAAGCTGCTCTTTCCTGTGGCACCATTGGCTCAAAGTGCATTGTTCTTGCTCTCTTGTCTGTAACGTTTGGTTCTGTCAACTGTAACCCACTCTCCCTTTGATGGAAACAGGAAGTGCTCCCCAAGCCTATTTTGATCCTCTGGCAACACAGAGGGGCTTCAGGAAACGCTCCTGTGTTTCTGGCCACATTCTCCTTGTACCCTCACTTTGTGTGCATGTTTGTATTTCCTCTGTCTCTCCCAGCTCTCCACAGCCTCTGGGTGTCCTGCCGCAGCCCCCACCTCTAGCGAAGAACAAAAACCAGAGTACTCTCTCTCGGACTCCAGCATCTTTCTATAAATGCTAAATGTATAATACCACATTGGTGCTGTACCAAAAAGTTACATTTTTTGGAAAAATCTGATGGCAGTAGTTCTTTTATTCAGTATAGGGCTCTGACCAGTGTATTTCCTTGCTCCGAGAGCTGCTTAATTTCTTATTGACTTCCATTTTTAGTTTTCTATCATTCATGAAGGAGAAAAATCCTAATTACAGTTTCTGACAATTGGTTTGATTTGCAAACCTGTTTTTTTTTTTTGACTGATGTTTTTACTATACTTGGTATGAATTACAAGTCAGTGGGATGTGCACAGACATAACTTTTAGGCATGTGGAATATATTCCCTATCCTTGGAAGTATATTTGAAACCTTTTTCAAATAATTAACTTGAATCTTACGGTGACAGTGAGAGAAACCAGATTTATACTAAGATGTCTTAGACCTCGCCTTCGGTTTCCTTTGTTTCTTAGCAAAAAGATGGTTAATAAGTTGCTCCCTCACTTTTTGCCAGAGACAAACTCTAGCTTGCAGAGTGGATTCTGTGGGTCAAGGGAATGTCAGTGGAAGGCAGTCTGCCAACCTGAATTTGCAAGTTTCCTGGTGTGGTATAACTATAACCAGAAAGTCGTTGCTCTCCTCATGATTTAAAGGCCATGTTTTCAGCTAACTAGAATAATTGCTCCAATTTATCAAAGACCTACTATGTGCCAGTCAATGTATTAAGTGATTTGCCAGCATGAGTTAACCCTTTCAGGAACCCTAGGAGGAAGAGGCTATCTTCATCCTACAATTGAGTAGAGTTGAATTCTTTTACCACCATAACTTGCCCAGTGGTGAGATTCAGGGGCAGATTCAAACCCGGCTCTGCCTTCCTCCTGGCTCCTTCTCTTTCCACTGTGCCAAGCTACCTCAACCTCATTTTAAATAGGATATAACCGAAAATCACCCCCCATTGGTGAGCTGGGTTTCTATTTGCTCTTCCATATTTGTGCAAAGGCTTAGAACCAGAAGATCTCAAAAGGTCATCTGGTTGACCCCTTTTCTTTAGGAAGGGAAATCATCCACCCATCTAAGAAAAAGTGTCAGTAGGAGCCCTTGTATTCCATGGAGATGAAGGGAACAGAGTAGCATCAACATCGTAACCCTTCATGCATTTGAAACCTGTCAGACCCTCTCTTCTCTGAAGTGAATGATGCCAACTCTCTCATGGTCTTTCTTCCCACCACCTACTTTCTATCCACTTTTGGATGAACTTTTGAAGCTCTTTTCTGGATCTTTTAAAATGTCAGGAACAAAACCATACATAGCAACAGTGACTGTGATCAGCTGCTCTTTTTTGGCAAGGAAGAGCCTCTTCTTAAAGGGATATCACCCAAGAGTTGTCCCCTGGAACCCTTATAAGAAGGAAATATTTACACTTAGATACTTGGCACTGAAAATGTAGACAAATAGGATGGGCTCTGCCTTTAAGCGGGCATCCGGGTTGCTCAGTCCCTCTCCTCTAGTCACACATATGTAAATAATTACAGATTTTATTGTTCCATTTTCCTGAAAACCTCCTCCATTGATCTGTCTGAGGGTCAGATAACCTTCAGACACTTAATAAAGACTTCTCCATCATTTAAAAAGTAACAGTTCAAAAAACATTTTTTATTATTGGAGAAAGTGGGGCTGAGTTTTATTGATATATATCATAAAATAGTCCTTTGCAGGATATTATGCAAGCCTTAAAAAGTTTTCTTTAAGCTAAAGTGATTTCATTGTAAAGTTTTAAACTCTAGGGGATTTAACATAACAGTATTTCTATACAGAATGGATTTCTTAAAGTAGCACAGTGAAACTTCGGACTATTCTGTTTCTAGGCTGTTGAAGATGGATCAAAGTGATATTAACAATTAAACTTTGTATTAAGTTTTTTAAAAACTAACAACAACAACAAAAAAAAGCCTAGGTTGGCAAAAGTGGTGATACAACAGCTGCAATTTAATCAAAGTGCCCCATGAGCCAGGCCTGTGCTAGGTGCACCACGTATCCTGTCCTGCTTCGCACTTGTGGGAAGTCTGCGAAGTAGGCTCATTTCACAATTGGGGGAACAGGCACAAAAAAGGGGCCAAGGTCAGACAGCTAGGGCAGAGTGGAGCTGAACTTTCCTCTTGTGTCTGTGTGACTCCAAAGCCCATATCTTCCAACTCCACCATGCTGTTATGGCTGGTGATGATGATGGATGACAAACGTACTTTAAATTTCCCCATGGTACAGTCTAAATCTTACACGGTCCCACATGGACCCTGAAGACCAGCACTCACCATCTGTCTCCAGCTCCAATATTCCAGTGCCCCCCTTAAATTCTTCAATCTGTAGCAAATAACTCAATTCTTTATATGCATCCATAAGTAGCTAAACATGAGTAGTCCTTTCACTTTCAGTAAAAGTGACACATCCAAGCAAACTTTTTGAGAGTGAATAGGAATCTTGAGTAATTTGTTTGGCATGTTTCCCCCAATACTTTTAACTAAAACATTCAGAACCGCTGCACTTGCCCTTATCCCCAAAAGTTCCCCAACATATTTTCAGTCCAGTTGGAAAGCATTTATTATATAGTCTATTAACACACATTTATTTTTCTCAAATATTGTTAGTTCCTATGAGAAATGCAGTACGTGTTGTAGATGATAACGTTAATCAGAGCCGTGGTTTCTGGGTATCTGTTGATAAGATGAGTCTAGTTTCATGTTGAAGGCACACGCAATCAGACACAACATGGACACACCCCATCCTGAATGCTTGGTTGAGACCCTTTAAAAAATTCAGGACCATGGTGACTGGTGTTTGTGTCTTTGCCTAGGATTGCCTGTGCTTGTGATTTATGGCAAGGGAAAAAGGAAGGAACAATGAATGTATCTAGATAGAGTATTTTGAGTTAGCTCTCATTATTCTTAGCAAAGTCTAAATGTTTGGCCAGAAGTAACATTCAAATGATGATTTCAAGATGGAAAACAGCCTGTAGTACAGTGAAAAATGTCCAGTGGGGAAGGACCAGGGAACTTGGTAAGTCACTCACCTTGAGCATAAAATGTAAAGAAACAATAATAATTTTTAAAAGATAGGATCACTATTACTGGTTTTTTCCCTTCTACCTCAGACTCAGTATGACACTGTTACTGATCCTGACTTTATTTAAAATGTTGATATTTTGTCTTTCATGGATTTTTTTGCCTTAATTTTGATTTTTTTTTTAATATTATTCATCTGGATTACTGAACTTTTTTTTTTTGATGCCTCCTTATATTTTGCACTTGAGGCAAGTGCTTTGTTTTCTTCACCCAAGTCCTAGCCCTGATGTTACACTTTATAAATGGATAGCAAAGCAGCAAAGGGAAGAAAGTGAGTCATGCATGTGCTTTATGGAAAAGTAATGCAAACCCACACTTTTAAATGTGTGGCACCAAAAGGTCTAGGAAGATGATTGCAGCGTATGTCCTAAAGACACTCAGTCCTGCGTGCTGCTGTAACAAAAAGAACTAAAAATTGCTCAGGTTATAAAAAAAAGTGGAAGGACATAAGAAAAGCAGTGATTTGAAACCAAGGGACAGGAATAGTTGTTCCCTAAGGGGTTAGATGGAAACCGTTAGCTTTCATGCTTGAGAAAGCCTCAGCATAGCGGATATTCTGAGGTAAGAGCGCTGGGGTTAGGAGGATCGGCCAATTTTAGCCAGGCCCTGGGTGATCATGGAGCGGGCGGGGCTCAGGCCACACTTGGGTAAACACTGTCCTGGGATCATCACGATGCTCTTTACCAAACCTCAGCCAAAAGGAAAGAATCCTTGACAATTAGAAAGAGAGCTTTTGACTAAGGGATGCCGTGCATAAAAAAGAGCCCATACTGTGTGATTCCATTTCTATAAAATCCTATAAAACACAATCTAATCCATAGTGACAGAAAATAGATCATTGGTTGCCTAGAGGAGAGGATGGAGGGACACAAAGGGACACAGGGAAACTTTGTGGGTGATAGAAATGTTTGTTATCTTGATCGCGATGATGGTTTCGGGAGGACTACGTGTGGCAAAGCTAATCAAGTTAAATACAATACATATGCAATTTTGGTGTATTTCAATTATATCTTAATAAAATTGTTTCAAGAAGAGAGATATCTTTATGTTCAAAGTAATCTATGATATGTGAGGAAAGCTTGCATGTTAGACTAGCTATGTTTTAATTATTTATGGAACTTTAAGTTCCATAAATCATTTATGTGAACTTAGAAAATGGAACCAGATCCTTAATAGCTTAATATGAGAAATGAGATATTTATAGAATCTCAAAGCTAATGATGGGACACTGTCATGCTGTGACACAAAATCACCCTGTTTCCCTATTGTCAGAGAGACAACCCTCAGCTCAGTGGGTCGTAGTCTGACCATGTGGCCTGTTTCTTTGGCTGCGGTTAAGTTTAGATCTTTTTCTAAGAGAAACATTTCACCACATACCTTGTGATGGCCAAATAGAGAACACCAAGTTCTGTGCAAGTTTTCCATTTCTGTGTCAAATAGTAACAATTTTCTCTTTTGTAATTTGTTCGTTCTGGAACTGGAAAGTGTGGTGGTGACCTCTGGGAGTATGCAAAGGACCCCCATTTTGTACTCAGTCACCTGGCTGGAAGTTGGGTGCAGAGTTAAGTGATTGGGTGTGTCCTCTCACTTGGTTGGCAGCTACACCGTAGGCATGAGACTCCACTGTTGTTGGTTTCTGCGAGTTGAGTCCCAGCCTGCGCTTCCAGCCTCATCTCTTGCTCCAGATACAACAAAATATTTATAGTTCTATGTCCCCTGTACCCTCTAGGCCCACAAACACACATTATGTCCCCATAGAAATTAGGCCCTCACCATACCTATTCTTAAACTAGCTAATCACTACTTATATTCTACAAGTTAGAACAAGTGCCACATACTCCCGGAAGTCCTCCATACATTCTTCCCACCCTCCCTGTCACCGCCGGAATCCAGGTGCAGTGTCTGTCGTTTAAGTTCCCGTGCAACACCTTTGCAGATCTCTACTGTAGCAATGACTGTATTGTGTGAAAATTGGCTCCTTAATGTTCACCTGGTCCCCTTATCCTATTATTCCCAGCCTCTTTACGATAGAGATTTTGGCTCTCTAGTCTATATCCTGAATCCCTGGGCCTGGTACATAAAAGGAGCTTGATAAATGTTAGTTGAACGAGTGAATGAGTCTATTGATAGATCTCTCATATATACCAGGATCTTCTAAGGCACTGGCAAGGAAATATAACAAACTCCAAATTATTATATTTTACTAGGTTGAATTTTATATGTGTACTTTTATAGTAAGAATAACAAATGCTGTACCAAGCTGAATGTGATGAAGATGGAAAACACTGTTCTTAACCTCTCCTTAATGAATTTGCAAACAGAAAGCTGAGCTGTGAGGCCAGGAGAAAAGGGAGAGGGGTGCACTCAGCCACACCCTCAAAAGCTCTCTTGTTTTCCCCCAGTTTTTGGATTTGTAAATTTTCTTGGTAGTGCCTTGTCTGAATGAGTATTCTTAAACAGAGAATTATTTGTATTAATAATGCTTTTCCAATTATAGGTTGTTTCTCCTCTGGGTATCATTTCTAAGATCTTTATAAGAATAATTTTTAAGAATAATTATATATATATATATCTTTTTAATCCATTTGCCTAAAGATCAGAGCATTAAGTAGAACAATTAAAAGTCGATTATTACTATCATGCGATCATCCAAAACCAACAAAAATACATTAGACTAAATGCATACAAATAATTCAAAAAATTAAATCTGGGGTGGAAATGTATGGATTCTGTACTAAAGTGCTCCAGCATAGGATTGCAGTGGAGCTGAATAATCTGGCACACAGAAGAGATCTCTGTACCATGCTCTGGGCCACCCTCAGTCTCCTGTGCCACGCTGCCCTCCCTGCTATGAATCAGTACATCTTATATTGTAGCCAGAAGAAAAGAACTTCAGAAGAGCTGAGATTCCTATGCCTGACCCAGCCCTGTCCCCAGGACGAAATCGTCCTTGGAAAGCGGGAGAGCCAAGTGAGATAGCAACAGGGCTTGATTGATGCCTGAGGCTTACCCATGTGCCAGGACCTGGAAGGATTCTGGCTGCTTCCCAAACACAGGTCACATGGCTGGGGCCTTTGTGGCTCAGCCCAGAAAAGCATCGATGGGTCCGAGAGAGGGCCACAGCGGTATGAATAATGAGGCCACCACGATGGGCAAAGAGAATGAGGAACATGCACATTGTCCAGTGCATTAACGTAGTGTGTTCTGCCTGCCTTTTACGTTTTTTTCCCCTATTACTACTTAATAACAGCAAGCTTGACAAGTTGAGTCAAATATAGCCAAGCATGTTGACTTTTCATCATGGAAGACGAGAAAACATCACTTTGCGATGTCTCTGTACTGCAGCTTTTGGATGAAGAAATGTATTTCAACCCATACAGTTTTCCCTTTTAAATTAGGTGGTACAAAGAAAGAGACTTAAGTAATTCCACAGTGTCTTCGGTTCATAATTCTATTACTTACTTTTCAGCAATTCCATTATCAATAAAGGATGCAGCTGGTAAGCCAAAAGGAAAAGGTCTCTTGATGAAATGTTCTGCCATTCTTATTAGCTGCAACTTACACGATACATCCTTGGTGATTTTGAAACCGCTAATTATATTTGTCTGACAGATATAATTAACCATACTTTACAATTTATAGAACGCTTTCACAGATACTTTTCTCAGTGAATCTTAGCAACGATCCTACCAATAATTTTTAATATTGGCCATGATTAGATTTCCAAAATTATCTCACCACTATATTCTCCCCCAAAATGCCTCTGCCTGCAGCCTAGGAAGTATAACAGGACAAAGTTCTGAATTGCAGAAAGATAAAGCACATTAACAAATTCTCTTTTAAATTGATCACCTTGGTTATCTTTTTAGTGATTTTTGCTCGTTTGCTTTGTGTGTTTTTGAAAAAGCAAGATGGTCTGTGACATAGAGGGTTTCCTTAAGCCTTAATTCTGTTGTAACTTACCTAGAATTAGTCATGAAAGTCATCTGTCCATTTCTTTACATTTCCTTTGCTTCTGGAGATATTAATAATCTAATTCCCAGAAGAAATCATTAACCCATTATTATTCAGGTGTTTTAAGTGGGGTAAATGAATTTTTTATTAATAGACCAATTCAAATAATTTATATATATTAACTGGTTAACCTCTGCTATATACCAGAGATATTATATGGCTGTCTTTCAGCAATAATAGTCTGGAAAAAAACATAATGGCTCATATTCTATTTTCATTCTTTATTAAAACTCCAACTGCTTCCCTAACTAACTGATTTTAAGCCTAAATTCATTTCTTTTAGACTTCAAGTCTGCAGACTTATTTGTATCTGCAGCTTTCGCTTTCCAATATCTATAAGGCCTTTTTATTTAATAAACATCAGTTGAGGGCCCCTTTTGTTACAAACACTGTGTTGTTTACAGTGGGAGAGAAACTAATAGAAACAAGACAAAAATCCCTGAAAATGACCCCATAGTGCAGTGGGAAAGACAGCAACATAAATAATTACAGCTCAGTGTTAACAATGCTGAACTAAAGGTGCGTCAGTTTCGGAAACAGGGAAGAAAGAATCACTCAGGCCAAAATATCTATCATCATTCTTGACCTATCTGGACCATGCCCACATCCACATTCCACATTGTCAGCAAACCCTGCTATCTCTACCCTCATCGTGTGTACACAGAGTGTGGCCACTTGCCACCTGCACTGTACCCCTCCCAGGCCAAGCAGAGTCTCCATCATCTCTCTTGTGATTATTGCCTCTTCATGGTCCCTTGCTTCTGTCTGCCTTTCCCTCCCTATCTACTGACTCCCCACCACCCTGCTCCTGCTGCCATTCCCCCACCCCAGTTTAGTCAGTTCTCATTATAGCAGTGGAGTGATCCTATTAAAATATAAATTATATCATTACATTCTGCTCAAAATCTTCCATTTCTTCTGTTTTTTCCCTCACTATTCTGTTCCAGCAACATGGCCTCTTCCTTCAGGAAGATGTTCTAGGCATGCACCTGCCTCAGGGCCTTTGCACTAGCCATTTGCTCCTTTGTAGTGTTCCTCCTCGAGATACACATTGGCTCCCTCCCTTCCTTCAGGCTTTACTGAAATGTCATTTTCCCAGTGAGGCCTTCCCTGGCCACCTCATTTTCCACAGCAACTTCTCCCCAATGTTCTATCCCCTTTCCCTGCTTTATTTTATGATTAGCACTTGTCACTACCCTAGCGTACTATTATTCTACATATTTGCTTCTTTATTGTCTCTGTCCTCCACTAGAATGTAAACATGATGAAGACAGTGGTTTGTGTCATTCACTAATTAAATGCTCTATCCCCAATGTCTAGAAGAATGCCTGGTACATGTAGGTTATCCGTTACTATTTCTGGAATAAATGATTAGATGATTGCTTATTGGTATTAGATAAGTGGTACCTTTACTGATTCCAAGAGGATTGCCAAGAGTTCTGGGTAAAGTCCCCTTCTCATTGGGGTCGAATGATCTTGCTGGTTTACACAGTTTGGTCTCAGAAGAGTCAGGGAGTTGAATCCTAGAGACTCCCCCATCTGGCATTCTACCTGACACTGAGATTTTCTTATATTGACAGCTAGCCTTGCCCTCAGGAGAAAAAGATGAAATGTATAGGAAGGAAGTTCCTCCGTGATTTAGCTTCAAGGAATGCCAAAGAGGAGTGAGAACTCCAGGTGGAGCTGGGAGGGAGTTTATCACCACAATTTCACCTCCTCCTGTTAAGCATGCCTTCTTTCTGCCAGTGCTTCTTGTGTTCATTGACCAGGAGTTCAATGAGATCATTTAAACTATTTCTTTTAACAAATTAATTGTGCTCCACTCAATTTCACATGCATTCAACTTCTGATGATTGTGTGAGATGGAAGACTATACGAAAGGGAGCATAGTTCACCAAGTATAGAAAATGGAATGTCACGTGAAAAACAGCCTGATTCCGTTGGATGATAACCCACAGCCTTCCATGGCAGGGCCATTGCCCCCTGTGACATTATACTATGGTGGTCGAACCAACGGTTCTTAAGATTCAAGTGTTAAGTATCTTAGGGTTTGGCGGCATTGGTGGGATGTTGATGCGACTTTCCTACACGTAAGAGCGTGCATTGCTGTGATTCCATTTTCAGAGGGTGGTGGAAGACTGGTTTAAGATGTTGCTTCCTACTAAACATACAGTTACGGGCTTGGAAAAAATAGTTGCGCATGCTAATCACTCCCAAATCTGGATATATTTCAGGATGTTTTGACAGTTTTCCCCACATAACATCTGTACTTAAGAAGCCTCATGCTATTGGTAAAGTATTGACTTGATTTCTCTGCTCACACCCAGGGCGCTGCATGGTTCTGCCCTGTTGTCCCAGATCCCCTGCCAGGCGCTCTTCCACAGGCCTCTCCATCCTCCATGAGTATGAGCTTACACGGCCATTCATCTCCGGGTGGTTATGTGCACCATCACTGACAACTCCCTCTGCATCTCATACACACTGGGCTGCTCCCCTACTAAAATTTTCCAAAGCCACGTGTTACACATTCCTTTTCTCTGCCATGCTCCCCAGCTGTTTTGTGCTGTTTTGATCTGTGTGTTTGCATAGCACTGTCAGACTATATGCATGAAAGGTGTGTTGTCGATATGAATGTTTTGAAAATGTCTCTGTAAAGAGCCTACCTCATCAGTCATCAGCAAGGAAAAGGAAGCTTGAAGCCCCAAAGGTGGAGGTCAGGGACTCCTACTTGAATCTTTGTAAGAGGGGGACTTGTGCACATTGAAAAAGAAAAGAAGCCCATTAAAATGTGACCATGATCTCTACTAATATAAAGGATATAGTAGTCGCTCCTTAAAAAATAAATAATAATAGCTAGTGATGACATATAAAAGGTGGGATCCTACCATAGAACAAAAGAATTAAAAGTACAAATGCATGTTAAAAAGGGGATATGTCCAAGCAGAACTCAGGTAAATATAGTTGTTGGCTTATTCTTGGTCATCAAGTGTTAGTATAGCAAGACACCCAACCAGAATTGGGCACACTGGAGAAGGGTACTGGGCTGTCCCACTCACAGCTCTCTGGAGGACCGGGTGGCATCTGTTGTCCTTCACACTGCCCATCCGGTTGACCCGATCCGATGCTCCTAGATAGACGATAAGTTCAGAATTATACTTTCGCTTAACCAAATAAGAAAACCCAAGGCCCACAGCTCCTCAGCTGGATAATAGTAACCAAGTAGATGGGACTAGGAAAGGGAAGATAAACTAAGAAGACAGAGAGCACTTTTGTACTAGGAAAGAACTTAGCAAACATATTCCTAACAATAAAAGCTTGATGCTGATGATCTAAACTTTTTAACCGCTTCTTCAAAGGATGAATTTAGTATTTCAGATTGGAGAGACAGTTTCACTTGTGGTTGCTCCTCCGATCTTTTCCCGTCAACTTTGCTATATTTGACTGCAGACATTGTAAAGACAGGTTTTGAGAACATGTGTGGTATTTGCTGTTCACATTTTAGCTTGGGCCAAAATAATGTGGGTAAGATGCACTTTTTTCAGATTTTTTTTCTTTAATCCTCAGACAAAGACTGGTCCCAGCATTGCATGCATTCCTTATGCTATCCAAATATCTTTGCCAATCTTTCCCATGCTGTCTTTGGCCAGTGTTCCCCTTGAAAGATAACTGGAAAATATGCTTTTTTGTTTATTTAATATCTGAAGTAAAACTGACACAACTGAGGTTGGCTTTATCGGCTCAAGCATTTTGGGATGACTTGGGCTCTGTGATCCATTCCCACTCCCCTGTGAAACTGGAGATTCCCAATTGTTTCAACACATCAATTTACTTTGGATTGTTTTTTACTTAACTAATCAAAACATTATTTCATGGACATCATCTGATGTGTTAGTACCCAAGTGAAACTTTTGTATTGATATTTTCCACTTAGGAAGAAGAAATCATATTTTCCCTGAAAAAGTAAATATTCCATAGGCAAGCAACTAAGACCAGACACCCTTAAGTCCTTTGTAATTCTGGTTTTCTCTAATAAAGCTGTTTAGTCCAGTCAAAAAATTATTTTAATAAAAATAAATAAAATAAACATTCCAAACTTCTTCCTAGCCCTTGTCAACATTCAAGTTCTGGGATTTAGACTCTTGTCTATCCTGTACTTTGCCTTTGCATTCTCAAATTCTTATGCTTTCTATCCAGATAGCCTTAGGATTCCATTTAAATCCTATTGGATTCTTTTTACAGCTGAAATAGGATGCCTGAGGTCATTTCTAGACTAACCCTACTGCCTAATATGTGAGAATGTCCTCATCACACTCCTCACTCCCAATTATTTTGAAACTCTCTCTACAAAGTAAAAAAAACTAACAGAGCCATAGAAGTAGAAATGCTATAACTTGCCTTCTTCTTCTTATCTTTCATAGGAATGGCATTTTTAAACACGAGTTTCTGTCAGACATTGAACAGTCTCCGCATGAGAATGAATGTTTTGATGAAAAATTATTTAATATCTCTAGTTCCTTGGAATTCTGCCTAAAGCTGGAGATATTATTAGCTACAGGTCCTGTGCCTTCTTTGACTAGGTAAAAAAAAAAAAATGCTCAAAATCTGGAGTGAATAAATGGTGTTCCCAAAATAGTCACTTAATTGTATACATGTTTTTATCACAGAGAATACTGATGTATTGAGAATTAGGAATTAGAAAAGAATATTGGTGAGGAGAAATGTGTCCAAGCAGTATCTTCCTATAGCTCTATTATTGCGTCCATTAATTCTCAGCCTTTTGGTTAAAATTGGGTTTAGGGTACCATTAATATATTCATATGGCAGACCTTAACAATAGAATTCTGTATAATCTGTCTGTAATGTTTTCTTAACTTGCATTTGTATCTAAATCAACAAGGGTTAAACAAAAGACATTTAGGCAGATTGGTACTTATTTAAATGTCTCTTGATCAAAAAACATGATCTTATTTTTTAACTGCTTTCAATGTCAAATAATGGGGACAGATTCTCATAGTACATAAAGGTGAACACAAAAGGAAAAAGAAGAACTTTATTCCAGGATACCGATAGAATTTTGATTCAGTAAGTTATTTTATCTTTACAGGTAGTGTTGCTCTCAGTACAACCTCTTTTCTTTAAATCGTTATTTCGAGGCAAAATATTTACAGAACATCGAATTATTTTTCTAGCTTTCCAATGGCATTTCATGCATTTAGATATTGACGTGACATAGTTAGAAGTTGGGCCCTCCGGACCTGTGCTGTGTGATGGCATTGTGCTACCACCATCACAAGATTCCATTTTTTCCAGCCCCCAAGGTCCTGTCTGTACTTGTTTACAGGTCATCTGGATAGTAACTAGTATGTGTTCTATGGCATGAGTGTAATCACGGTAACCTTGGCAACCAGACTAGCTTTGATTTCAAAACCTCACATGCTGTATCATAAAATTAGAGAACAGAATTGACATTTAGCTACATGTCTGTCATATAAATTAAGCTCTGAGAATGATTTTCTTTAGAGCCATGTGCCTTAATATGGAAATGGAAGGCACCAATTAGAACAATTATATATATATACTTACTATAACACATTTTGGTGCTGGATATATTTCCTCAATTCTTTCTCTATCATATTGAACCCCAGACATTGTCATACTATTCTCACTGTGCCAAAATTCATGGTGGCTTTATTTTATGATCAGGACGAAGCTTATAGCAGAGCTTCATCAGATACCCGATATAAATAGGATTATGAATAATAGAAAACTCAGCCCGTAAAAAATGTAAAATTCAAAGCATTCCTGGCTTTACTGAATACTGTTATTTATGCTGATTGGAAGTAAGACTGAGCACAGAATATTCCACTAACTAAATCAGAATCCCAAAGGCAAGACATGCTTCCCTTTCATTTATATATTTATACATATTTTCACTCATATTATTCCGGCATCCAAGAATCTTTGGTAATATCTTTATTTCAAGGAGATGCTAAACATTCAGATTAATACATTCATCTTCTTTGAGTCCTAGGTCCTCTTTTATAATTTGGAAATATTTTAATCTAGGATTTTCCCCTCTATTTGTCGTGGTCTGCTGCAGATTTTCTTGGATATAAATTTAAAGACTCAACTTGTGAATTACATTTAATGTAAGCACCCTGCAGTTTTCTGCATTGCAAATGATTATTTTTAGAAATTTTATGGTTGCCTGCATATATTTGTTTTGTCTTCATTGATATGTAGGGGGAAACGCTCATTAATGATTTAAAAAGAAGGTGCTTTGATTCATCGACTTGATTCTTCTCATTACATAAACAATCAAGGCAATAAATTAACATGTAATAAAATTGTACGAGTTTATTTCTGAATTTAGCCTCAAGATGGTTTTGAATATTGTGGCATAAATTTTCCTATTCTTTATATCCTTCTGCCTCAATGTTTTAAAAGTTATCATTCAGCTAATTTTAACCTAGAACAATGATTTATAATTTCTATTAAAGATACCTTTTAGCAGCTATCCATCAAACACCATAATTGAACAACTGTTTTGTAAAACAGTTCTCTGACTTCTAGAATGGTAAGTTATCATGTAAACATAGAAGACCCTTATGTCAAAATTGACTATAAAGCAATTTTTCTTTTCCCCATATACCTGCTGTGTCGCATATAACATTTGAGAAACCTGCTTCCAATATTGTCTCATTTTATTAGCCATCAATCTAGTTCTTGCGTAGTTATATGTTAAATACTACCTTCTTGCCTTACCTAGTAAAGAGTGAAAATTGCTGCAAATTCAGGATTTTTCTTTTCGGAAACAGATAAGTGGTTGTGCTCTCTACATGTGTGCATAAGTGGGAAGAAGGGCAGAAATCCTTCTGTGTATTTGCTGACCCTGTACAGCAAATACTTGTTACATTTTCAGTAATGTTTAAACTGTTTGCTTTATCTCATTGGGATGAGTCATCATCACCTTTATGTTGTTTAAACCGGTGAAAGGTAGTCTTTATTATTTTCTTTTATCTTGAAACTATTTCTTGTCATGAACAGAAATAGTTCGGCATGTTGTGGTTCCAGGACTGAGTCGAGTTTGGGAAACCATCTCTACTGCAAGATAACTTCATTGGAAACTTTTCAATGCATAAGCATTCTGTAGTGCGATATGGAAATGAACTGTTGGTGCTGGAATGTGGGGGCTTATCAGGCTGTTTGCATGACTCCAAGATGTGTTTTAATATCTGGGGTTTTTTTTTAATGGTGACATGATATGGTATTAGATGGGTAGGAGTGGGGAGGAACCATAATGGTAGGAAAAAAAGTGAAAAGAGAATACAAGCTTCTTTTGTGATTTCCTTTTAGGTCCGATGTTGTGGTCCTCTGTTTTTCAATCGCTAATCCCAATTCCCTAAATCATGTGAAAACCATGTGGTATCAAGAAATCAAGCACTTTTGCCCTCGAACACCTGTTGTACTCGTTGGCTGCCAGCTTGACCTCCGCTATGCTGATCTGGAAGCCGTTAATCGAGCCAGGCGCCCGTTAGCAAGGTAAGCCAAGGGTCTCGGTGTTTCCCTGCATTGGCCAAATTAAAATTTAGAGGTAGCAGGTGTCTCTGTAGCCTAGCGCTCTGCTCTTCAGTGGTTCTGGGAGCCCATCTGTCAGCCAAGGGCCTTAAATCAGCCCGTGGATCACAGGGACGTGCCCTGACCCCTTCTCACATGCACCATCATCTCCGACGTCAACTCATTTTTGTGAAAACAATTAGCCAGCACTTGAAGAAAATTCATCTAATTATGAAATGATGTATATAAAAGCACTTTCAGATTTGTAAAGTGTTAGACAAAATGTTGACTGCCCACACTCTTAATAATGTTACCCTTAAAATTATGATTATTATAATAAAGTTAATTAACACTCAGAGGGCTCTTGGCCCCAGGGAACATCTTATTCATGAGAACATTCATATCCAAGTGTTTTTAATCTTCCTCATATTCCTCAGTCCAAACTGCAGGAGTGTTTCGTTCCCAAGATGACAGTGTCCACTTTTTAAAAATCACTTGGCCCTATAGTTGCAAAACAAGCACTGCTTTTTAAATGTCTCTAGTGGTTATATTTCTAAAGAGTGACAAAGTTAAAATACAACTTGAAGAAGAATTTGTTTCACTATATATAAAATGTGGATACCAATTTGGGGAAAAGAAGAGTTTTTAAAGAAGTGTGCTCCCTCAAATTCCCTTTATAAAAAAACAATTTTGCGTGTTTTTTATGTTGACATTTTTTTGCTGTAGAGCATAGCTTTTCAAAAAAAATTTGGTATTAATACCTTCCTTTGATGTTTGCCTAATAGGCGTATTACAAAATTGTATATGAATACAACTTTTGACACTCTCACAACAAAAGCAGAGGGTACTTTCTTTAGACAATTTCTGAAGTTCTAGGTACATTTTGCATAAAATTTCTAAAAGGATTTTATGTTCAATTTTCACAGTCCTTCTACTCTTAAATGCATGAACTAGCAATTGAATGTTAGGAGCCACACAGAGGGAAAGAAAACTCACAGAGAACGAGAGACTGTCCTGGCCTCAGGAACTTTCTGTATAAAAGAATAGGTTGAGATGATCAGGCCTCGCAAGCATGGGAGTGGGAAGGACTGGAGGAGGGTTACAGAGTAGTAGAGGACAGAGGAAGGTACAGTCCCTTCTATAAAGCAATTCTGAGAAGATTTTGTGAAGGAGTTGGTGTTTGAGCGAATCCTTGAAGAGTTTCATCAGTTGGTCAGTTTCAAGTCAGTCCTGGGAAAAAGGAGCACAATGCCCACAGGAAGAACCCGAGAAGTTAAACCTTCTTCACTGCACTTCCCCTCCATCCTTGCCAACACCCTGTCATTTTTCCTCTTTTGCATCCAAGTCTTCAAATCCAAATTCTATCCAGTATCTTCTTTTTCCTTCTAAGACCAGGGCCTGTCATACAACATTACCTTTGGCGTCAAAGGCAAAATATTTACTTAAGATCAAATTCCTGAGAATATGTTTCAGAGTCAAGTATGTGCTTGTGAAGAGTGTAGTGACCAATCACATCCTGCCCATGTTCTAGAATCCACCTGTTCCTTTACCCTGGTTATGCCATAGCCATAGCACTATACTGCTTACGCTGTTTCCAAAGATTTGGCCTCCCTGGCTTCAACGAGACTGTGTGCCAACCTAAAGAGTGGGGTCTTTATTCTATGGGCGTTGTGGAATCAGAGGAAATTAAAACAGAACTGCCACCAAGTCACACTTGTGTTATGTAAGGACTTTTCTTGCAGCAGTGAGGACTGTGGGCTAAAATGTGGGGAGTGTGACGAAAGACCAGTTAAGAGGCTAATGTACCTGACCAGGCGAAAGATGATGAGGGCCTGATAAAGGCAGGGGAAGAAACGTGAAGGGGAAAACCGAAAGGATATTCACGAATCCAACAGAGGGTACTTAATGAGCTGTAGGATGTGGATTGTGTAACTAGGAGTGGGAAAGTCTCAACTCTAACTGCTTAGTAGAGGTCTCTCAACAACTTGCAGATGTGACCTCAGACAAACCCTTTAAATTTTCCGCCTTAGGTTCCTCAAAATGTAGAACAAAAATAATACCTCATAGGGTTATTGTGAGGCTCAAATGAAAAAATGTATATGAATGCATTTTAAAGTTATAAAGCAAAATTTAAGCATAGGGTAATGATGTTGATAATGAAGTTGAAGATGATGATGATGGTAGTGATAATGATGATAACAGCTGACATTTATCAAGCACTTACTGTGGCCGAAGTACTATGCTCAGCATATTATCTCATTTAAACCTTTAGATAGTACTTTAAGGTTATAGGTACTCATTATCCCTATTATAGAAATGGGAAAAGCAAGGCTTAATGAGGTTAAGTAACTCACCTAAGATCAAATAGCTAGTAAAGAGCTGATACTTCAGTTACTATGATTACTACTGAAAGCTTTTTTTTTGAAGAAGAAGAAGTAAAACTGTCCCTATTTACAGATGGCATGATCATATATCAATGAAAAGTCCTAAGGAATCTACAAAAAAGCAATCAAAACTATTAATTTAGCAAAACCACAGGATAAAAGGTCAATACACAATAATAAATTGTATTTTTATGCACTAGGAAATGAACAATTGGAAAATAAAATTTAAAAAACAATACCATTTATAGTAACATAAAAATATGAATATTTATGGATGTGTCACAAATTGCATATAAAATCTGTGCACTGAAACTACGAAATATTTGAAAGCATTTCTTTTCTGCAATCATAATTCCTTTACATTTGAAAGACTTGAGGGTTGTGGTAGATTTTTCCAGAGGCTCATTAGTGAAAGCCTGAAAAGGATTTTAAATGTATAATTCGATTAGGTGCTTAGGCCCTGGTTACTATTTTTTTCCTAAATTAAGGCTGATTATAATTCTTAAAATATTCTCTTTCAGGCCCATAAAGAGAGGGGATATTTTGCCCCCAGAAAAAGGCCGAGAGGTTGCAAAGGAACTCGGCATACCTTACTATGAAACAAGCGTGTTTGACCAGTTCGGAATCAAGGATGTGTTTGACAACGCAATCCGAGCGGCGCTGATTTCCCGCCGCCACCTGCAGTTTTGGAAATCCCACTTAAAGAAAGTCCAGAAACCTTTACTTCAGGCACCCTTCCTACCTCCAAAAGCCCCTCCACCGGTCATCAAAATTCCAGCGTGTCCTTCCACGGGGACAAATGAAGCTGCCTGTTTACTGGACAATCCTCTGTGTGCCGATGTCCTGTTCATCCTTCAGGACCAGGAACCCATCTTTGCACATCGAATTTACCTCGCTACCTCTTCTTCCAAATTTTATGACCTGTTTCTAATGGAATGTGAAGAATTCCCAAGTTGGGGTGAAGGAGCTTGTGAGAAAGAGAAGCAGAGTAGGGATTTGCAGGGGCGGACACTGAGCGTTAACCCAGACGAGGAAAGGGAGGAAGGGCCCCCTAGGACACCGCAGGCTGAGCAGTGGAAGTCCTCAAGCGGGAGCCTGTTGGAGACTCTGGGTCTGGAAGCCGAGGGCTTGGTTCCCGAGACGACGCAGACTTTGTCCGGCTGGAGTAAGGGTTTCATTGGCATGCACAAGGAAATGCAAGTCAATCCCATTTCAAAGCGGGTGGGCCCAGTGACTGTGGTCAGGATGGACTCCTCAGTCCAGCCAGGCCCTTTCCGAACCCTGCTCCGGTTTCTTTATACGGGGCAACTGGATGAAAAGGAAAAGGATTTGGTGGGCCTGGCTCAGATCGCAGAGGTCCTAGAGATGTTTGACTTGAGGATGATGGTGGAAAACATCATGAACAAGGAAGCCTTCATGAACCAGGAGATTACGAAAGCCTTTCACGTCAGGAAAGCCAATCGGATAAAAGAGTGTCTCAGCAAGGGGACGTTCTCAGGTGAGCGGGGCGTGTGGCAGAGCCATCAATACCTTTGGTTGTGTTTTATGAAACATTAGCCAGACACAGCAGGGGAAAGGATAACCGTAGCTAACATTATAAGTGCTTATTTTTTTCTATGTACCTTTCTAAGCTACAGATATCAACTTATTTAATTCCCATCAGACTTAAGGGTTAAATACTATTATCTCCATTTTCCGGATGGGGAAACCAAGGACCAGAGAAGTTAGATAACTTGCTGGTGGTCATACAGATAATAAGTGGTAGTGCCAGGATTTGAACCCAAGCTTTTGTGGCTCCCTAGATCACCATGGTACCATGCTGCTTCTCAAGAACAGATCAGGTACCCCTGGGCCTATCTCCAGTAGGCTTGTTGCTTACGATTCCCCTACAGGATGCATTCCCTGACCAATTCTCTAATCTATCGGCCCTTCAGCACTTACCCATGACAAAAATCACTGACCCCAGGTCCTAAGGCCACTGGAGTCCTCAGGGCAGTGGCATTCCTACAAGGGGTGTCTCTTGTGTTTCCATCCCCTCTCCTCTTCTATCCACGTACTCCTTAGCCCTGCTCTTCTATATTTCTTTGCCCCTCCTTTGCCTTTGGTAACTGAGCCATATGCTGCCCACAGCGCCCCTCCATAATGGCTTAGGCAGGCTGGTGGCCTGCACCCAGTATGGGTTCCTGACCCATGCTGGTACTGTCTTACACACTTTACTATTTTTGCTCTGAAATTGTCCTATTTTGTGTGGGTATGTGTAATTTCATTGTAAGTTGACTTCCTGACTTCTATTTTTTTTTCTGTCTTTACCTTTTATAATCCCTGCCATGGTACTACACATTTAGTAAATGGCTGCTGAATCTGTTCATTAATTTTAAAGCTTATGAGTAATATTTACTCCAAACACTGGCCATTGTGGTATAGAAACTGTCTTGAAAGTTAATGAAAAGAATATGTTCCAAACCTATGGTAAATTAAACAGGGGACCTTAAATAAAGTTAATTAAATCACCCTCTCCTTACTGCAGAGATATAATAACCAAATACAAGATGGGAGCCTCCATCGGGTTCTAAAAGAAAAATCTATGAAATGCAATTTAGGGATAATTGGAGAAATTTGAATATGAACTAGATAGTAGATGATAGTAGGGAATTATTTTTAATTTTCTTAGGAATAATCATGCTGTGGTTATTTAGGTGAATGTTCTTATTTTTAGAAAATTGATGATAAAGTAGGAGTGAAAAAGATGTAAGGTCTCATGCTATCTGTTAAAAGAAAAAGTCTATACACATATCTAAAAATATATAAAAATATACATACAGCTAACGCAAACATAGCAAAATGTTAACAATGGATAAATGAGCGATCGTTGTATTATTCTTTCTGCTGCTGCATATGCTTGAAATTTTTCATAATAAGGAGGAGAAAATACTCCTCTCTTTTCTGTTACTTTCTGGTTCAGAGAATTTGTGTAGTGACCTACCTTATGAGTAATTATAAATGCTTGCTCCTCAATGCTCGAGCTGGGTGTGCCAGAGGTGAGGATTGACATAAAATCAGCAAGTGAAGACATGGAAGAGAAAATAAGAGGCGCAGGTTGACGGACACGTTGGAGCAGAAGGCTTGGTGGAAGCTCTTGGTGAAGCCGGCTCACAGTTCTGTTCCCTCAATCCTTTGACAGACGTGACATTTAAATTGGATGACGGAGCCATCAGTGCCCACAAGCCACTGCTGATCTGTAGCTGCGAATGGATGGCCGCCATGTTCGGGGGGTCATTTGTGGAAAGCGCCAACAGTGAGGTACGTGCCTTCCTGAGAGCCTACTCCTATCTTTGTGAGGGTGCATGTGCATGTGTATTTATACAAAGTGTTTAATTAACCGAGTGACTTCAATTCTTTTACCGCTTTCATGAAATAGTTCCTTAGCAGTAGTGCTTGAGTGCTAGGTCACCTTTTCCTTAAGTCTGCGGTTATGAGAAGCTATTGTTTACTGGCCACTTGTTGTGAGCGCCTGGGTGCATCACATGCAGTATATCCTTTTATTCTCACCACTCTCCTTGTCTATGAAGACGTGATCGGCTTATACTTGCTAACAAATAGCACCAGGCAACGTGTATCAAAATCACGTACAAGAGGAGCAGAGCCTCTCTTCCAGTAGTTCGGGAAAGTGAAAAGGGTTCTTCAGTCACTTAAGTCCCGGGCTCAGCTCTGCCCCTAACCATATGGGGGACCTTGAGAAGCCTCAGTCTCCTCATCTGTAAGATGAGGAATACACTAGATTGTCCCTGAGGTCACCATGAGCTACAACACTCTCTGAGGCTCTGCCCTGACCCCTCTGCCTGGGCTAGGGGATATAAGGGTTTGTTAAGTTTAGGGAAACAGTAATGGAGCATATGGTCACTCCTCTGAACACACCTGTCAACGTACTTAGGTCCAGTGGAAGCAGCTGAGTCATTTGTCAGCCACTGGCTCTGTCTCCGAAAGAGGGATATTCTTGGAGCAAAGCAAACAGTATCTTGGAGACACTATGTCTTTATCTTTTTTTCAGTTTTATTTTTAACTGATGAATAATAATTGTGTATATTTATGGGGTACAATGTGATGTTTTGATACCCTTGTACATTGTGGAATGAACAAATCAGGCTAATGAGTTTATCCATCACCTCAAATATTTATAATTTCTTTAACATCTAAAATCCTCTCTTTTAGCTATTTTGAAATATACATTAACTATCGTCACTATACTGTGCAACAGATCTCCAGAATTTACTCCTCTTGTCTGACTGTAACTTTGCACCCATTGACCAACAGTTTCCCTTTTCCCACCACCCCCACAAACCACTATTCTACTCTCTGCTTCTATGAGTTCAGTGATTTTAGATTCCACATATAAGTGAGATTATGTGGCATTTGTCTCTCTGTACCTGGCTTATTTCACTCAACATAATGTTCTTTAGGTTCATCCATGTTTTCTTGAATGACAGAATTTCCTTCTTTTTTAGTGCTGCGTAGTATTCCACTATGTGTAGGTACCACACTTTCTTAACCATCCATCTGTTGATGACATTTAAGTTGTTTCCGTATTTTGGCTATTGTGGATAGTGCTGCCATGAATGTGGGGGTGCAGCCTATCTCTTTATCTTTTTACTAGCTCTGTTGGAAAAGAAAAAAAAAATTCCATTCAGGCATTTCTAACTTTAGGAGTAAGCAAGCACTTTTGTTGAGTTTTGCAAGTATTTTTTAACATCTTTTTTTAAAAAAAACATGGGGACACCCCATCAAGTTTATTGCCCTGAGAGGCTTGTTTTGCTTATCTCAGCATCTCTCCACACTTTTAAAAGAAATATAGAAAACAATAGCTAACTTTTCAAAGCGGGAACTCATACGAGAAATCTGAGCACTCCCATTGTGACCCAGGAGCCTACATTTGCATCCCCAAGTAGGGAAACAGAATCCTAGAATCACAACCCTGGGATGGCTGAGGCTGAAAAGGTCACTAGGCCACCCTCCTGCTTCCAGAACAAACTGCAGCTGCTCCTAAACCAACTCCCAGCAAAGGGCTTTCTACTGTTTGGGGAAAAGACATTAGAATTATCTCAATGACCTCTTCTGTTGTTTACCAGCCTTTATAAACCAGAAAGTTCTCACCTGTAACTCATCACAGTCTCTCCTATGCAATCAAAGGTGTTTTGGAGCGTTGTTACTAAGAAGACTGCAGTGGAGTGAAGGCCTCCCAGTTAAGTGGCTATGGGACTCAAATCACAACTCCTCCACTTACAAGCTGTGTGGCTTTGGGAAAGTGACTTAACCTTTCTGAGCTCCAGTCTCCCCATCTGGAAAACATGCTGATTCCCCATAGTGTTGTCGTGGGGTGTAAGAGTCAATACTTGCAAAGCACCTCCATAAGCATTAAATAAACGGTAGCTGCTGCTGGTGGTGTTTTGATTGTTGTTGGTGGTGATGGTATTCTTCCCCTCTTACTTCCAAGAAAAATTGGGGGTAACCACTAATTTGCAAAACCTCATCCACTGGGGTTGTACCGACTTTAGTAATCTCCAAAGAGAGAGAGCTGGAGGCTCGTTCCCCTCATTCACCCAGCTCGCGGCAGCGCGTGCTGACTGTGCGGCAGAGGACCTGCGATTAAGCGAGCAGGGGGACGTTGATCGAGGTCAGGAACCCAGGCACAAAGGGACACTGTCGGAGCTGACCTCACGGACGCTAATCCTCTTTATCCCTTCCCAGAATGGACTGTAATCGTCTCCAGATTAAAATGTGCAGTAGAGGTGACCAAAACAAAAACTTGGCAGCAAATGTGAGCGCACATGTGTATGATTGTTTAATAGCCTCTCCTGGAGGCGGCCACCTGGTTAGCACACCCTCCTGGAGAGACTCGGTCACTCAGCACTCAGCGCTTAGAACGGCAGCTGAGGCTGTTAGGTATGTGTACACTCACACCAGCTCAAAAGACAAAGACCATGGAACCAAGCAACCGAAGGGCTCTGCCAAAATTCCTTTAGCCGGTGCATTAATGCCATGAGCTGTTGACATTTCTGCCCTTTCCTGTTCCTTCTCTTTACTTCCAGTGTAGACTACAATATAGTAGTCATGAACTCAGGTCTCAGCTTGACCTTGGGCAAGTGACTCACCCTCTCTGTAAAAGCTATACGACGGGGATAACAAGAGAACCTTCTCCAAAGGGCAGGGAAGGCATGTGATTACATGTGTAAAAGCATCGAGTTTGGTGCCAGGAACATACAAATGGTCAATAAATATTAGTGACTCTTATGCTAGAGTATTCTTGTTATATCCTTTCCATGCAGGGTTAAAGGTCTCTTTCCCCTGAAAGCCCTGAGTGAAAAAGCTCCTAGTTCCCTTTCTAAATTAGGAAACTATGATACAGGTAGTTATAGGTGTAGGGACGAGGCGCTCAGTTAAACACTCAATAAATGCTCCCTGATTGACTTAGGTCCATGTTCACACTTGGGATTTGGCCTTTCAAGGCCACCATTTAATTATCTCAGGAAAAATCTGAAAATTTGACTCCCCCACAAAATTCAGCCTTTTTTTGTGTGTATATCCAGAAAAGAATAAAATATGTTCATGTTCATTGATTTTACTTTAACTTCTTTGTCATTTAATATTCAAGAAGATACTGTGTTTTACTTATATTTTTTCTCATTACTTTTAATGTAGCAGTAAGCATAATTCTCTCCCCAGAGGTACTCAGCAAGTGGTTCATTAAAAATGTATGCCCTGGTTATAGTAAGCAATGCTTTAGTCTAGAATACTTTCTCATTCTCCGTAAGACTTTCTCTAATTATAATCCTAATAGTCTGAGCTAATCTTTGCAATTAAAATTTTAAACCAACTAAACTGGAATATAGGACGTTGTTTAGGGTAGCATTATATTCTCTTTCATTACTTTTTTTAAAGCTATATCCAGCAGGTAACATGCAAAATTTTTTATTCCATTTCTTATGTAGCTTTACTTATTTTTTAAAGTGCTATAAAAGGGTCTCTCTGTTGCTATACAGTTAATTATAACTGTTGAAATCACAGAAACAGGCTTTTTTTAAAAATCAGCCATGACGAAAAAAATTTATATTCTGAAAGTGTTTTTAGTTTGCTCTTATTTGACAGTTATTTATAATGTTATTTGCCAAAAAGAGCCATCACTTCAAAAAATGTTAAGCAAAAAGGAAACAGCAGATCATGGGTGATTACAAACGTCAGAACACTTAGAGGACATTGGGAGTATTGGGACAGGGCTATTCACTGGGCTCTGTCATCTCCTGCTGCCAGAAATAACTTTTTATTTAGGATGTCCATTTTGCTATTTGTATTTCTAGAGGGAATTTTTTTCTTTAAGCAATGACTTAGAACACATTCTTACCAAAAAATACTAAGGTAATCTGAAGATCTTCAAAACCCAGAGTCTCTGTGAAGAAGAAAAAACTTCAGATAGTACCTATTCCAAATTCCTCCCATATAAGGAAAAGGAGGGTCAGAGAAGGTGAGTGATTTATCAAAGGTCACACAGCATTCCCAGTCCCCCATGGCATTGTTTTCAGAAGTACCAGACATCCCATCTCTGAGAGAGTAGATGTTCACAGGAAGCTCTGGGATTTCTTACATTAACAGTTACTTACATTTTATAGCACTTAGCACTTTGCAAACTGTGGGTACTTTCACTATCAAAGTGGTTCAAATTTTAAAGTTTCTCCACTTAATTAACCTTTAATTATCTAGAAAATTGTACCAATCCAAACATCATTCTAAAGCGATGAAATTTTACCGTGCGTTCATACACACAGAAATGAGTTTATGTATCTGTAAATAAATTCATTGTGTAAGATAAATGCAAGTATACATAAACATATACCTACATAAGCATACACACAAGTATAACCGGTATTAGAATCGCTTGAATAGAAATTAATTATTCATATGTAAATACAGCTGGCCGAAGGGAGGAATAACATTTTAACATCTGAATATTGCAGATGATCCCACACGTATAGCAGCTTCTTTATTTTAAAGTAATATCAGTAATAGTTTCTACTCATCACATTCTATTATAGGAGGTTGTGGTAAAAACTTGTCAAATCAGTGATGGTAATGACCCATGCAGCTTATTTATGGAATCATAATTGTTTTCACCAACTGTGTCTGAAAGGGTGGGGGAAGATCAAGTTTCTTAACATTTTTAGGAATTTTTCTCAGCCTTCCCTATGATACATTAAGGGATGGATCTACCTATCTAAAAGGATAGTCCCTCTCTGAGGTGGCTTGTGACTGCACAGGAGAATAATGAAGAAAGTTGTTATAACTTAAGCAATTCTGGAACCACACCACTAGGATGCTTAAGCCGTGAGCCCCCTGTAGAGGATGCATTTATGTTATGTATATGTATGTATGTATGTACACACACACTCACACACACGCATAGTTGTCCCTTGGTATCTACGAGGGACTGGTTCCAGGACCCCTCGTGGATACCAAAATCCACAGTTGTTCGAGTCCGTTGTACAAAATGGCACAGTTTTTGCATATAACCTATGGACGTCCTCCCATATATTTTAAATCATCTATAGATTACTTTTAATACCTAATACCTTGTAAATACTACATAAGTAGTTGTTACACTGTATTGCTTAGGGAATAATGACCAAAAATAAGTCTGTGCATGTTCAGTACAGACTCAACCATCCAATTTTTTCCAAATATTTTTCATCCATGGTTGGTTGAATCCACAGATGTGTAAACCATGGGTATGGAGGGCTGACTGTATACACGTGTGTGTGTGTGTGTGTGTGTGTGTGTGTGTGTGTGTAACTATGGAGAGACAGAGGTACAATCATATATAATATATAGATGTAATCATATGATATTTAGATATAATCATGTATATATACATAGATGTATCATATATAATATATAGATGTATATCTTTATATGCTGTGTAGAGGTTTATTAAGTACCAGAATTAAGTTTATATCTGTTCATCCTTTTGAATTAGAGATCTAATTTTTAAAAACTGTTAGTAAAATATGGTGCTCATTGTTCTGTAACCCAAACCTTTCCTTCCTCGGCATTAAGGGTTTCCAGTACTGCACAGGGTTTGAGGGGGGTGGGTTTGTTTGTTTTTTTTGAGACGGCATCTCACTCTTGTTCAGGCTGATCTCAAACTCCTGAGCTCAAGCAATCCTCCCGCCTCCACCTCCCAGAACGCTAGGATTACAGGCCTGAGCCACCATGCCTGGCCCTCCCTGGGTTTAAATCCCAGTCATTACTTACTAGCTCTGTGACCTTGCACACAAGACCTAATGAACCTCCCTGAATCTCAATTTCCTTGTCTGTAAAATGGCAAAAATAATAGTCTCCTACTATGGTGGATATAAGGATCAAGTTAGATGATGTGTGTGGAAAATTTAGCCCAGTGCCTGGTGCAGAGGGGGCCTTCAATTAAGACCTCCTTAATTGAATGATAATTTTATAATCATC
This sequence comes from Propithecus coquereli, assembly GCF_000956105.1. NCBI lineage: Eukaryota > Metazoa > Chordata > Mammalia > Primates > Indriidae > Propithecus > Propithecus coquereli. The sequence continues at coordinate 3,762,585 of NW_012135525.1, forward strand.
AGCATTCTAACAATAAACACAAGCAGTACCATTCTATACTACTCCAGGGCCCGTCTCGTGGAGTGAGTTAGAGACCTAAAATAACGAGTAGCTGCTATGCAGTACATATCCCCATTGATTCATGCCCACCCGTCCAGAACTGCACATCCCAGGCGGTCCCTGGCTCTCTAGCAAACTCTAATGTGTGTTTATATGGACAACAACTGCAGGTACTCAGGAGGGAGGCTGGGGGAATCCTACAGAGGACAGTTCACCATACTCGGTCTTACTCTCCCAGATGTCCTGGACAAGGATTCCTTTGGATTCTGTGAATCTACTGATATCTGATAATGTGCCAGTAGTTCCGAATTTCTGTGGTTGGAGGAAAAAACAATACAGTGTATATATCACGCTAGCATATCCTGATAGAATGTCGAAATCGAGCCGGCCACTGTGGCAGGTCGCTGTGGCAGATAGGGTGCTCGCTCATCCTGTTTGATATCGTAGAGAGCTGGGCTCTATCATGTGTCAGCAACAGTGTGGTTTGCAGCTCCCCCCACCACCTGTCACGTTGCTAGGAGATTTCTTTCCCCACAATAGAGTACTATAAGGTGCTTGGCAAGGAGGGCCCCTAATGTCATTGTACATTTCCAGCCCATTCGTCTGATTTATACGTCCAAATAACCATTTAAAAATTCCAAATCAGGCTTTGTCAGGCAGCTCCACTCTTTTGTCATCTACAAATCAAACTGTTATGTTTAAAGCATAAATACTGAATGACTTCTATGCACAGCCTCAAAGCAGGTGTCCGAGACTCATCAATATCAAATCACACCGTTGGGATATTTATAAGCAGCATAGCCTAAAAATGTGCCCACTCCCTGCTTTCTTCAGCAGAATTTAGCTTTTCATGTAACATTTCAGGTATATCTCCCGAACATAAACAAGACATCAATGCAAGCGGTATTGGATTATCTCTATACCAAGCAGTTGTCACCTAACTTGGACCTGGACCCACTGGAATTAATTGCCTTGGCAAACAGATTTTGCCTGCCACACTTGGTTGCGCTTGCAGGTAAGGCTGATGACTTGGGGCAATACAGTGTCTGTCATGTTTATCAGAATCACATTTAAATAAAAATAAGATTTCCAGGGAATAAAGATTTATTTTTTATCACCAGAAACAGGATTGTCTCATACAGGGTGATATGAGTGGATCAAATTGTATCAGACCACCCAGTTCAATTCAACAAATATCGCTTAAGCACCTCCTTTATGGTAGGCCCTGTTAGGTGATGCACGTGTGAAGTTGAGCAATGCATGACCCCTGCCCTGGAGGCACACGCTCTGTGCATGCTGAATCATTTGTGCTTCTTGGAATTTGAAATAAAACTATTCTGTCAACATTACCCCCTTCATATGTGCGCAGACACAGTCTTTAAGAAAGCGGCTGCAGATGCAGTGGTTAAGATCATGGACGACAGAGCCGGACTGCCCAGGTCCAAACCCTGGCTCCACCTTTTACTGATTAGGTGACTTTGTCCTTTTCTCAACCTTAGCTCTGTCTCAGCTCCCTCGCCCTTTAAAATGGGGATAATATTATTGTGCCATAGAGTTGTTATGAAGATTAAATGAGCTAGAATATATAAAGTCCTCAGAACAGTGTCTGGCGCACAGTAAGCATTATGTAAGTGGTTTTCTTAAAGCTATTTTAGAAAATGTTCTGACATTGTCAAGTTCATTTTGGGAGAAAGAGAGAAAAGGGAGACTTGGCTTAACTTCACAAAATCTTTTGTATCATTTTTGGATTTGTTCTGTTGGTAAGCCGAAAGAGGTCTAGATAAAGTATGTTCATTTAAACACCTTTTTCTTGAATTGAAGCCTTCGATATCATTTACCAAAGGTGTTAATTCACACTTCGGGTGTTTATCACTATATTTAGTTGATTCCTAACTATAACCACAAAAGCAGAGACAGATAGTGCCTGTTTTGTTCACTGGCCTTTCTCCTGCACATAGAAAAGTGCCTGAGCATATTAGGCTCTCAATAAATAGTTGCTGAATAATTGACGAATGCAAATGAGTGTATGAACAAACCAACCAGTCCTGTCTGCACTTGACTTTCTGGCAATGTCTTTAGAAAAAAGAATAATTTATGTGTCCTCCACGTTCCTACTATGCACAAACACCTGGAGATCAAAGTCCTCTCTTTGCCCTACTTCTTCCTCAAAATCCCTATTAGTTTTTTTTTTTTTTTTAACTTTTTAACTAATATACCTGAAGCCATAGATCCAAGTGAGTGCACTACTTTTTAAATACTAACTCTAGGAGGCTACAGTGGAAAATTACTTTTTTCAGAAATATGAGTTCCAATCCATTTAATTATCCACAGGTTTTACAATATTTGCCCTTTCGGGATAAATTTTATTTTTTTTAATTGTCAAAAGTAATGTGGAGCCAAATCTGTCAAAAAATATCTGTGATCAGTTTCAGAGTAGTACCATTTTTGCTTAAATATTAAGGCTGGCAACGAAAACATGGCATTGATTTCTCCATGAAAGTTCATTTTTTTAATTGACCCAGATAAAGCTTCTTGTGTGAACTCCAGACTTCTGTGTACATACAGTTTTGTCTCTAAATGCTGTTATTACTGTTATGGTTATTTAATATAAAAACAGCTTCCCAAGATGATTCCTTTAATGATTTATAGTACTCGTTTCATACAGTCTAGTGTAGAGTATTTAGAATATGATGTTTAAAAATCAGTTTCTGGGGTGACAGTGCTTTGTGAGCCAGTGTTAAATGAGTGTCAAGAAATGTTACAGTTATTTAAAATTAAAAAGCCCAGGTGACTTCTCTGGGAAATTTGGTTTCTGTGTTTGTCAAGCCAGCTGGTGAGGGTTGTGCCAAAGAAACCACTCAAGTCCAGATACCATACTGACCAGATGTAGGCACACTGCCTTACAAGCACGTGGAGCCAGACCAAAAAGGAAGCATGCTTTAGACAATATATTGGATTAGAAGAACAAATGCAATGCTAGAGATGACATCAGCATCAAAGAGCTAAAAATGCTGGCTGAGACTATTCCCACACATTGTCTATCCCAGAGGCAGGTGACAGCCCACACGGAGGCAAGAGACAGTTAGCTCAGCCTCAGACCACAATTTAAATTCAGCTTGGAAGCCTGGAACGCAAGCTCTCAAACAGAAATGGCTCTCCCAGCTGGATTTTTGTTACTTCTGACTGAAGGTCTCCCCAGTCTTCAGAATCCAAGAGGTTGGACAATACGTCATCCATCTGTAGCTGTTGAGACAGACAGTATGCAGTCCCATTTCTAATTCCCTAAATAGACTTATTCCTCTGTCACTCAATCTCTCCGCTGTCAGGGGTTATTGAGAATTGGAGCGATGTGAGTGGGGAAACTGTCAAACAGGAACGTGTCTAGAATCTAGAGGATTCCGGGAAGGTGGCACACTGTCCAGAGCCACACCGTCCAGTAGAACTTTTTGCACTGACGGAAACATCCTACACCTGCGTTGTCCAATACAGTGGTCACATGTGGCCATTGAACACTTAATGTGGGCGGCATGACTGAGGAACTGAACTTTTAATTTGATTTAATTGTAATTAATTTAAGTTTAAATAGTCTCATGTGGCCAGTGGTTACCATCCTGGACAGGACAGTGCAGGTTGGAAGGATTCTGGCTATTTCAGAAGCACCAACAGGAGTCCGCAGAGATGTCGGTACAATGGCTGGCGACCAGGACTCTGCATACAAAAAGGTGGTCAGAACGGACCCTGGATTCAATTTGCATGGATGCTCAGAGTTGTGTCCCATATTCCCTCATTTCTTAAGTGGTTCCAGAGCAACCTCTCCAGGCAAGATACCTGGTTTGCAGGGCGTGGTTTAACATTCTCCTGCCCTCCCTCTCTTCCCCAGAGCAGCACGCTGTTCAGGAGTTGACCAAGGCTGCGATGAGTGGCATAGGCATCGATGGGGAAGTGCTCTCTTATTTGGAATTGGCCCAGGTTTGTAACAGTTTGCTTTTCACCTTTTAAGTGTGTTCAATCAGTTCATTTAATGCTGATAAAACATTCCACTGTTGCATCTGTCTAAATAAAGATGTCACCACTGAGTCACAGAGGCCCCCTGTGTACACTAAGAAGATCTGAGAGTTTTACGTTTCATGCACCATTCAGCCTGCTGGGCTTCACTTGCAAAAACAACAAGGACCCCTCCCCCACACCAGTCCCATTGTCCCCTGAGGCACCAGCTTCACACATGGGAGGACCACTTGGGGCATGATAGGGGGAGGTTTTTGTCTCTCTTCCTTCTTTGAATTCTTGGACATGTATTTGGCCAAGAACAGACAGTTTCTAGAATTCCATGAAGCCCTATAATGCCCCCCTGCTGGAATTTTCTAAAGTCAGTAGTTGTTAATCTTGAGATTGTAATTCCATGATCCCAGTGCACACTTGCACTCTTCTTCCAGAGAAGGTCCAAGATCCAGTTTCAGCTTCATCACTGAATAACTTCCTCTAAGCACACAGCTACACTCAATTTCCTCATCCATAAAAAATGGGGAAGGCAATTCACACCCCACCAACCTTACGGATTATTTTGAGATTTAAGAAGGAGAGAATGTTCGAGAAAGAGCATTAAAGAGTGGAAGCCCTCGAATGATGCAGGGCGCACATGTGGAGTTATCTAGTCCCCGGAGTAGACTGATTAACAGTGAGTTTACACTCTGAGAGAACTAAGAATAAATTCTTCAGTCTTTTCTTCAGCCTGCTGGGTTTGGCTTCCTTCTTTCCCTCTCTTGATTAGGGCAGTGGCTTACCAAGTCTTGGGTCAGGCAGTTTAAATCAATATTTCTCAATCAAGGGAGAGGAGGTGGCATACAGCAGGTGTTGCTCAGGCCCTTCCAACTGTGGCCATAGGAGATGGCTCAGGTTCAAAAGGAGGGAAGGTTCCAACTGTGGCCATAGGAGATGACTCAGGTTTAAAAGGAGGGAAGGTTCCAACTGTGGCCATAGGAGATGGCTCAGGTTCAAAAGGAGGGAAGGTAGAATAGAACTTTACAGCAAGCTATTCATTCAGATTTTAACATTCAACAAATATTTGTTATTGTCACCCCAAGTACCCAAGGCAGAGGACATGTACATACAAGGTTTGTTTCACTGCCCTTGGGGCAATCATGAGCAAGTGAGAGAAACAGACACGAACCCAAATCATTAAAGTTAGAAGTTCTGAGAACAGACACATATTGCAGTAAAACTATCAAGTCCCCATCAAAACTGGCTGTCTGCACTTGGAATTTGGAGTCTTTTGAAACAGGCCTGGAGGACAGTTTATGACTTGTGCTTCTCCAGTAAGTACTCCTCCTGGAGAAAAATGAAATGACACAGAATTTCACCGAGGGCCAGTCCACTTGAGGTAATGATTTGCAGTTGTGTCTGTTTGTTTGCTGTGTGTTTCTGTCTTGTCCCCCAACCCCACCCCAGCCACACACACACCCTGCAAGAAAATAATATAATTATGCTACTGCTAATCCCTGGCGACCCTTGGCAGAAGAGTTTAGGACAGAGTCTCCCACGTCTGAGCTCATGTATTAGACCCTAGCGCAGTGATGTGCTGACAAGTGTTTAACAGTCAGCTTGGGGACAGGTGGGAACCTGATCTGTTGCATTTTTCAATTTCTGTGGTATAAATACTCCCACCACAGCCAATGTAACAACATGAAGTCAGTAAACTCAGAACAGGGAAGAAATACACACAGTTGGCTCTCTCGAGCAAGTACAAGCCAACATGGCATACCACTGCCCCGATCTGCTTTCAGAGAGAAATCTAACATCAAGAGAGATTGAGGCCAGGCACGGTGGTTCACGCCTGTAATCCCAGCACTTTGGGAGGCTGAGGCAGGAAGTTCACTTGAGGCCAGGAATTTGAGACCAGCCTGAGCAGCAGAGCAAGACCCTATCTCTACAAAAAATGTTCTTAAAAAATTATCTGGCCGTGGTGGCATGCACCTGTAGTCCCAGCTACTCAGGAAGCTGAGGCAGGAGGATCACTTGAGCCCAGGAGTATGAGGTTGCAGTGAGCTATGATGACGCCACGGCACTCCTGCCTGGGCAACTACGGGCCTTCACAGTAGAGATATGGGCCACAGAGGAGCCACGCTGTAGGTTCCAGGGTTTCACCTGACCAAAGAAACATCGAGAGCAACAGATAACAGAAGGCAGGCCTGAGATGGGCGCAAAAGGGTGAGGGGTCAGGAGAGTCCTGCCAGATCTGGGGAGGGAAGGGGGAGTTGACTGTTGATTTTTGAGCATCAGGCCTTTCTTAGTCACAGCTACGTCAGCTGCCACCTTCCTGAGCATTGCTCAGAAAGAAAGGGTGGAGCATTTGTGTCCCTCCCACCCTGCCCAGACCGCCTGCTCTTATGTAACCAAAGGACAGGTATAGGACAGTCACACATTCTGCAGTCTCCTCTTTCGGATCTTTGGCCCCAGCAAGCCGAGCTCTGACATGCGACACGGGGTATTCCGTTGCCGAGCTTCCTTAAACAGAGATGACATCGCTGCTCTCTGCTGTTGGCTGGTGCCTTCCAGAGGCCACGGTGGCTTATCACTAGAGGGCCAGGTGATGGGAGCGGTGGGAAGGTGAAGTATGCTTTAAACTGGTGATCTGATACTGTGATTATTTTTGGTGCACCTGTCACAGTGGGGAAGGGAAGGGTGTGTCCAACGCTACATTGGCTAGCATCAGAGCCATGGCCAAAGTCACAACAGTGAGGTCAAAACAAAAGGTCTACTGAATTAATTATACGAGCCCTTAATTTCTTTTCAATTTCTTTGTAGCCGCACTTTAGAAAATTCAGTCTGACCCCCTTTTGTTCACTTTTTCTGCAGTTTCACAATGCCCACCAGTTGGCCGCCTGGTGTTTGCACCACATCTGCACCAACTACAACAGTGTTTGTTCCAAGTTCCGCAAGGAAATCAAATCAAAATCTGCAGGTGAGATTGTGCACAGAACAACACCTCTCCCCACCCCGTTCATCCAGTTCTCCTCCCCTCTGGCTGAAGCGTTTACCTTCCATGTCCCTGGGAAGGAACAGAGTCAGCCGACAGCTCATGGACACGTCCTTGAGACTGGCTGGCAGTCACATATTCATGTGATATGACACGAGGAATTGTAGGCTGGGAATTCTCTTTGGAGAACTCCACACCTGGGGATTTGGGTGCGCTGGGGCTCACGGTGCCCTGCCGCAGAGCATGCTGAAGTAGCGGTGCTCCCCCTTGTCTGGGGAGGCAAGCATGGGAGCACGGACTCCGAAATCACGTGGCCCGGGGTTCAGGTTCTCTGTGCCCAGCTGCACGACTAGAGGCAAGAGATTCTTTCTCTTAAAACTTTAGTGTCACCTTTTGCAAATGTTCCTAATCATAGTCCCTGCCACATCAAGTTGGTGAGAGGGTATTTGAGAAGCATTAAGCCCAAGGCCTAGCACATAGAAATGATGAATGAGCAGCAGGTATTATCATCTGTGTCTCTGCTTCACCAGACAACCAGGAATACTTTGAGCGGCACCGCTGGCCCCCCGTGTGGTACCTGAAGGAAGAGGACCACTACCAGCGCGTTAAAAGGGAACGAGAGAAGGAAGATATTGCACTAAAGAAACATCACTCGAGACGAAAGTGGTGCTTTTGGAATTCATCTCCAGCAGTCGCCTGAAGAGGAAGAGGAAAAAAAAAATCAGTAATCTGATATGCCACTTTTCAAAGCACTACTGTAAAATTAGTCTTCTTATTAGCGATATGATGTAGTTCAGGTTTCAGGCACTGACCTTCCTCCACTTTTGTGCATTTATCTTTGTTAGGATCAAAGCACAAGCTCACCATCAATGAGCCTGGACAAAAAGGGAAGCTGACTCACTGCATTCCTTAAACTAATATGTATATTTTTTTGTTGTTGTTAGGAGGCTTAATAGACTTTAGTCCATTATTTTGTTTCTTTTTATACAAAGAAAAAAAATCCAGCTTTCATGTTTCTGATTCCAAATTGGAAAATATTTTTATATGGTCTCTTATATTTTGTTGAAATGAAAATACTATGTATTGCTTTATGTTACAGGCCACAAATTGACTACGAAGTCGCCCTGTGATTTCTCTTTGCCCACGTGACCACCGAGCATTATTACATAATTAGAGGGTTATCCTTTTGTTGTGAAGTAAAAGGTGGGACTTACATCCCCACAACGTGCAAGTTGGAGAGTGTTTAATCTTTGTTCTGCTGAATAACATCGGTATCATTACCAAGTCGACTCCAAGAGTGTGTATTTACAATATTTGCCATGTAAGTGCTACTAATTATATGGTTATACGTGCCATGTAAAATATAGTGATATGAAATATTCTGTTTAAAATGTCTAGATTCAAAAGGATAATCTTTGTAATCATTAGAAGGGCTTATTAAATCCCAGCATTATCCAGGGCAAACTCGCTGGTGGACCTGAATACGTAAGATACCATTAGAACATTGGTGTTTGGGTTGCTGTGTTAGGGTTTGTGTCTCTCAGTGTTCCTTGATCTCGCCATGCTTCTGCATGCAGATTCTCCACTGACTTGAATTGAGATGGGCAAGAGTCCCCGGACTCCATCCCGCCATCTACAGGCTTGTCACATCTCACGACCGAAAACAGGCTTCCTCAGGTCTCTCACCTGTGGCCAACTTCACTTTATAAGACCCATATTTTTAACTCTTCCCAGGGAAAATCCATGTCGCCGCAGAAGTAGGCTAAGGCAGACCACCCACTCCTGCTGTAATTCAGCAGGGCCTGTGAAAGCACAAAGCTGGAGGCCGGGTCCCTGCATTCTCCAACACGGAAAGGAATCTAATTCCAAGAGTCTAAGAAATGGTGCTACTGTGAGTTAGTTCTGACCCTTTGTCATTCTGAGTTTTCAGTGTTAAAATAGAAAGTGTAGAGCAGGGGAGCTTTCGTGAGGCAGTCAATCATTACTTCTGTGTAAAGTAAAATGTTACAGCACACACACACACACACACACACACAAACACACACAGCATCTTAAAGCCACAGCTCCACACCTGCCGTGGGATGCTGTGTGGCGAGGGCTGCCACTCATTCTGCTGGAAGGTCAACTTACTGATGCTAAGGGCTGTTTCTTGTTCTTATTTTTTTTTGTTTGTTTAACTTTTCAGAGAAGACAGAAAAAAGATAGTTGAGTCCAAACCCCAATGTTGACCTCCGTATGCATTTGCAAATCTATTTAGATTACAGATGGGCATTTATTACTGGCAGAGGAAACATACCAGATACAAGAGCTTGGAGAGGCTCAGAAATGCATTACCCTCTCATGACAAAAGAGGTGGCAGTGGAGTAGAAATAGTTGTCAATGCAGCCACCTTAATGTTTTTTCAATAGGGTTGTAAATCATTAATGAAAGGAGAAAGGAGACGAAATGAGAGGATAAATGTCAAGACTAGGGAAGAACTGGCATGTATCCCATCATAAAATAGTAGAGGTTGAATTTTGAATGAGTAGTCATAGTTGAATTTTTTACAACCAAAGCTCCCATTTGATTGTAATCTTGCCAAAATGTCACGGACATGTAAATGAACTTGGGGTATAAGCAATAATATCCACTAGTGTTGTTATCAGCTGCTGTAACCAAGTGGCTGGTTCATTTGGTTGCTGCTGATTATGGCCTTTAACCATGGTGGTTTCTTGTGTGTTTTTTATTTCACAAAAAGCCAATAAAATTGTTTAACTATAAAATGCCTCCAGTTTTGTTTTAAGGACTTCCATCATATCATGCCTGAAATTTAATAGCTTTTTGATACTGGGTCATGGGGGCTTGTGTGTGTGCCAGTCACAGAGCAGTTTGAATGACCTGTCATCTTTGTTTTTAGTATTGTCAGCAGATACTCCAATGCGATAATGTAAATGAGGTGTCTGGCTCTTTGCTCTTGACTCATACAGTACATCACTAGGCACGGCGCAGCCTTGGGAGATAGACGTCTCTATCCTAATGGACTTATTATAATCTGGGTTTGGACAATTCTGCCAACAATTAAGTGAAAGGTCAGAGTTGGTGGGCTCATGTAGAAGTCTTCTCTTCAGAAGATCTGAGAAAGCCTTTAGGAAAAAATTGTAAACAATATCAGGACTTCTACATAGTCTAATGGTTATCCAAGCTCAGAGGGAAAAAGAGTCTTCAGATTTCATAGGGGCACTTCTGAGTGGCAAGTATTAATAGCTGTAACTCCAATGGGAAGGAATTGACCACTATATGAAATAGCTGTAAAAGGAAGACAATGCAATTGCCAACACATTCCCACACCTTTTAAAGGTGGGCGGTCCAATCTGTGGCACCCTTTACATAAGGCATACCAGTGGAGTCTTCCATTGAAAGTCTTGGTCTAAGTTTCTCCTAGGGTGATGCCTGGAAAATCATCAGGGATTTTAACACTCCTGTATTGGCATTTTGAGAATCACAAATCCTACTGGTCTAGAAGGAACTCAAATGTTTTCATTGTGGACACTCAAAAGAAAAAGTCCAATGTTTCTAAGATTTTTTATCACACTTGCTTCCCTCGTATGGTAGTTCTTAGTTGTTGAGTTGATTCAGTCTTTCATCATTGGCTAAGTAGAATGAATTCTACTAGTCACAGGGAAAAACAAAGTGAATCCTGAGTTTGGAAACCGTTTTGTGACTGCAGCATTTCTGAAATGAATGCTCATCTGCAAGCTGAAGATCTGCCAGCCCTTTTCTTGAATTAGATATTTCATGAATTGAGATATAGATATAGCTATATTAATAGCTCTTAATAGTTGCTAGTGGACACTTAACAAACATTTCTCTTATCTAGAAAAATGAGATTAGTGCATAAAAGTTGTAGAGGTAAAAGTTAACCAGGAGAATGCATTTGTTTTGTATGTGTATATGTGTGTAAGTAATCAAGAAACAGCATAACAAAGAAAAAAAGACTAAAGACAATTAGGAAGGAAGGAAGGAGGGAGGGGGGGAGTGCAGGTAGGGAAAAAAGGAAGGAAAGAAGGAGAAGGTCGATTGAGCAAAGCCACAGAGTTGAATTAAGCACTCTGAGCCATGGATGTACTCTTTCTTTCAAAGTGCTAATTTATGAGATTACCACATATCTCACCACTTAATTCGTTTTCTGATGACTTTGTTCTCTTGAATTTACAATTAGGAAGCAGGTGATATATGCAACATGAAAGGTTTAGACTTAGAAATGAAGATACTATGGTGCGATCACTGGTGACCTCCTGTAAAAGCAATGCTTCTGTAGAAGCAATGCCATTCCCTTCGGCTGTATTTGAAAATTCCTGCCCTCCACCCCATGCTGTAAATTGGATATTTTTACTTAAGCTATTTAGATGCATGGTTTTTTACTGGGTTAATGTGCTCATCAGATATTTACAGACTGTAGTCTGCAAGATAAGGAAATAATTTATGAACAGATAACTCTTGGGTAGAAACCAATAAATCACGCAGTTGCACACCCATAGACATGAAAGTGTTATAAACAGCAGCAGACATGAAGCAACTTGCCAGCACTTCACCCATTGCTGACATTTCTGCAAAACAGAACACCTTAGTGACGTGGATTTCCAGTATAACACAGACATAATGAGTGCTACCTAAATGTGGCCCCATGGAAGGAGTATTTAAGTTTTGAGCCTGAATACATTCTCGATCCAAAAGACAAGAATGGTTAGATATTATAAGCAATCAACGAGAAAAGAACTTGATTTATTTCTTTCTGCTTAGATGCCAACAAAAATTTGGGCATTTTTTCATTCCCTCCCAATCTGATGAAAGGAGTATCACCTGATTTGATAATTCGTGGTTGTGTAGTCCCATTAGGGTTGATACACCCATGGAAGGTTAAGTTTGACTATTGTGTGAAAAGATATACAAACTCTCTAAGCTTTAGTCGTCTAGACAATGGGAATGGGTTTCACTGAGTTCCCAGTACAAGTTAAATGAGATAATTTAGGTAAAGCACTTAGCATAGTACCTTGCACATAGTAAGTACTCAGTAAATGGAAGCTAAACAGAAATGAAGGTGAACCTAGATACTTAGCACGTTGAAAACCAAGGCAAGAAATGTGAGAGAGAAGACAACCGTACATGTTCCCAAATAGAACAATATGGTCTTTTCCTGCCAGTTTCTTCAACCAAGCACCAACCTTGCTGCTGAGTGCTTCGTGACGGTGGTTAAAGAATTAGAAAATAAGAGCCATGAGAAGGTAAAAATAGTACAAATAATGAGCGGAGGAGGATGGCACTTTCTAAGAAGACATTTCCCCTCACTGGGCCTCTCTTGTGTTGCTGGGTAAGGTGGGGCCACCTCAGGGTTAAGCTTGGCTGAACCTCTGGTCCATTTGGGTCACTTTCTTCTTTATTGTTCCCAATCATTTTTTCCTTAGCTTTTTTGAAGATTAGATGCAAAAAGTCTAGTTAGCCTTGCTCCTCAGTGCTTGGCACATGGCCATCCTCAATGAAGGCCCTCCCTTTTTCATCTTCTTCCACAATATCCGCTCCCAACTCGTGTTCAATATATGTCTTTAAACACGTGGGCATCCCTTTATTCAGTGTCATCTCATGAGCACAATCCTTACACAAATGGTGTCACATGACAAACTCTACTCTGCGATCTGCTTTTCTAACTCCACACTGTTTTGGAAATCTAACCACGTTACAACCGCGCACCCTGTCCATGGCTTAGTGTCCCATAGATGGCATCTGCCACATTTTCCTCTCCCATTTTGCAGGTGATAGGACCACTAGTCAATGCCCACTCCTCGGCCCTGCAGTGACCCTGCCTGTACATGCCCTGGGGGCTAGATCCAAAAAAGAGATTCCAGGTCCCACTCCAGATGTACCAAACTGAACCTCCTGAGGTGATGGACTTCTGTTGGGACATTGAACTCCATGACGAAAATCCTTCACTACCCCAGCACAAAGACAGTAGGATTTGACAGAATTCCAGAGTCTAAGGATCTGAAAGGTTCTGAGCCAGCCCAGAGCCTAACTGCCCTCTGACCAGCAAGAAGAGAAATTAGGTTTAGCTTCCTATCACCTGAGAGACTTAAAGTGGCTTTCCTGGTCATGACAGGTGTCAGCTCTTAGTATGAGTTATTCCATCCCCTCTGGCCTTGGCATTTTGTGTCATCTGATGAAAGACAAGAGGCCAAGGTGATTTCTTAAGAGCCCCTTGAATACTAAGATTCCTAGTTTTCTGCCTCAAAAGAAAAAAATCTGCTGGCTTGATCTCATCATTTCACAATGTATTCAACTATAAAAACGCCATGTTCCACACCATAAATATATATAATTTTTATTTGTCAATTATACCTTAATAAAGCTGGAGGGGAAAATTCCCTAGTGAGCTTGTGCACATGCATGGAAAGTTACCTTCTAATTTTGTTCTTTTGCATATGAAATCTAAAGAAAAAGTAACCTGCCCGTATAAATGCTGTGGATTGTTCAAAGTGTCTCAGAAGTCCTGGACAAATCCTCTCTTGAGCACAAAACTTTCTCTCTCTCCTAGTTTCACCACCACCTAATTAGATGGGGGGTGTTCAGACTACGGTGATTTCTCTCTGGGCCCCACCCCCACTAACATGCTTGGACTCCACTGCCACCGTCACTGAGCTAGCCCTTCACCCTATGTACCTGAGAGATTTCTTTTAAAATAAGTAATTGTAATAAATGGCCAGACACTTGAAATTTTCAACTCTTTGAGAAATGGGCTTACTAATATTAAAAAAAAAAAAAAAAGGAAAAACAATTGCTGTGCATTATCTCCCCCGCAAGCACGGTGCTGCTGGCTGCTCCAGCTCTCCTTTTGCATAACATTTGCTTAGTTAGCCAGGGGGTGAGGCCTCGGGTATAGTAAGATGCACTTTCGCACATGGTCTTTCAGTTTTATTTAAATGTTTCCATTTAAATAATGGCCATGGCCGATTGAATGGATCCATAATGCTCCAAAAGAGTCTTGGCACCACTTTCCCTGAGTCTAAAACACGGATGTGCTAACCGTGAGTTTACAGTTTCGAGCAAATATTCTGTGACCAAGCACTGTAAGCACTCGGCGTGCAACCCTCTCCCTTAGTTCTCACAACATCATCTTAAGGGGGGAGGATAAGGTTCCCCAGGGCAGACTCTTGAGGGGAAGATTCACAAGCTAGTGATTTATTTAGGAAGTGCCTTTACCCTTAGATGAGATGGAGAAGAAGGGTGGCAGGGGGGTACCGGGAAGGGTGGTAAGTTTTAGAAAGTCCAACTCAACCTGGTCTCAAGGGGTGCTTTGGAGGAACATAAAAGGCGACCACACCATAGAGTTGTCTTTTATATTCCTGCACCAGGGGTCAAAGTGTAGGCGTTCAGGCAGTGAAGGGGGAGGGAATAAGGTAACCACTGGGATTTCAGGCTGGGGAGTTGGGGAAATCCTCCAATGACAGTCACAGATGCCCGCTCTTAAAGACAAAACAAAGAACATGGAAGCTGGGAAGGGGCACCCAGAAATTAAAAAGAATGTAAGGACACCTGGAAGGAGCACAGACTGATCTGCCCACTAACATCTCTTTCGAAATTCGGAAAAACAAGCTGGACTATTTGATGGGGATGTACTGATGGAAATTTTGTGTGCTGATGGGAAAATATGGATTGAAAAAAAAAAATGTATCCTTCTTTTTGCTGCTGTGTCAATAAAAACTCAAATCCATTTGCAGAAATGGAACATCAAAAAAATTTATTTTAATTAATTCTTCGAAGTTATACAACCTCAAACATTTTTTCCTCCCCAAAAATGTACACAAGACTTATTTGAAAGGACATTATTGAATTTGTGAAATCAAACTTTGTAATGATTTACTGGAACCTTAACAAATTTCTGCCACACATTTTATAGATCTTCACCAATTTCTTTCTGAAAAAGGCCCAGGATGGCAACTCAGATTCTCCCTCATCACCCACATCACCCCCCTGCGCACACACAGATGCAATTAAGTGCAGGGGAAACTATCAAAAATTAAAGATTTGAGCTAGACTTTTAAATTTTTTATTTAAATACCAACTGTCTGATTTCCATGGGGTTCACTGCCTGATTTTTATTTCACCTACCATATGATCTAAAAGTAAAAAAATAAAAATGAAAAAAGGTCATTGCTCAAAGCCCAGGTACTAGAATCTAGACCTGACTCCTAGTTTTAATCAATGGAGCATGCCTAACTGTCCAAACCCTAAACAACCCTGCCAGCTGTGACACAGGGCAACATCTTTCCTTGGATCATTTTTCTGGTTTTGTTCATACAATTATGTAGGGAACAAATGGTTTTATTGATCCACAGATCTTGCAACTTTCTGAACGAAGATAGGAAGAGTAAACATCTGAACTCAACCTAGTGGGTATTTTTTTATTATTTTTTCATAGTTTAGGTTGTTTTCGAATGATGGATGCATTGGTTGGAAAGAGGGATAAATGATGTCTTTATGTGTGATGGCAACCTTTGTTGAAACTAGCTCCTTCCAAAAACAGCATTCCTCTCTCAGTTTCAATGGGATGCTCTTCCCAACTATGCATGTCCTTTACGCACTCTGCTTTAGCAGAAATGGTTGCATTCGTAACCAATTAGGATATCTCTCCCCTGTCTTAAAAACACTTGCTATGAGCAAGGCCCTCAGGTGATAGCCACAAAAAGATGCTTCCATTAAGAGTATCTTGACCCAAAATCTACCTAGGAAGTCAAGACTTTCCAGGTGGAAGATAATTTCAGATCTCATTGCTCCTAAAACAAACCACCTGATAACAGGGTCCCTTTGCTCCTTAAGTCTGGAGAATGCATTACAGCTGTCACTTTTCCATCCCACCCCCTCCCTCACCGCTGATCTGGATGTAGGCCTGACCCCTACATCCAGGCCTGGCCCTGTAGAAATTCCGTTTAACTAACATCACACCATATGCAAACAGATGATGGAAATGAAGGTCTAGATGTTTCGTGGTGGGACAGGCAGAAAATGTCCAGTTTTCAAATTTCACAGAGGTTCGTATCGAATGCCCTATAACCCACAATCTCTGGCATCAGAACTGACTTGCTCACCCATTCTGTTTTGCCAGGAGGGAACTTCATTTCCTTCAGTCCTGGAAATTTCTTTAACCAGCATGGTACCAATTACCTACCTCTTATCTTGGGAAGCCTGGTGATCATATGTCTATTCGGCCCTCCTCCTGCCTTTCCAAAGGCTTGATCTGAAAATTATTACAAATCATTTCAATTCATCTAGGACTTTTTGAACTTCTATGTACCAAAAATAGTATAAGACTCTGTCTTTGGCCTCAAAGAACATCTAAGATCTGGTGGCAAACACCCAAATGATAACAATAAGATAATAAATGAATATACCAAAATTAATCCTATATAGACCAGGTATGGAAAATTGGTTTCATCTCATCTGCTGACTCAGATCAGTAATGTGTGATTATGTCGTGAGGAATTCTGAGGCACAGTCCAGGTTCAAGTGTAAAGAGCACTAAGATTGCTTAACAGCATTTGATGTGACTCTGGAAAAAGGGACTAGTAAAATAATTGTCAAGGGTTTATTCATTCCACAAATACTTACGGCACTGATACCTACCTAATCTGTGTTAGGCACTTGTCAAAGTGCCAATGTCCCTATCATTATGAAATTTACATTCCATTGTGGGACACATGCAATGAAAACTAACTAACAAATATGTATTATTATCAGATAAGTGCTATGAAGGAAAAAAAAGAAGAGGATAGAAAATGATGAGGACTACTGTGCTAGCCAGGCACAGGGGCACATGCCTGTAACTCCAGTTACTTGAGAGGCTGAGATGAGAAGATTGCCTAAGACCAAGAGTTTAAGTCCAGGCCAGGGCAACATAGCAAAATCCTATCTTTATAAAATAAAAAAAGGAATACCATTTTAGACAAAGGTAGTCAGGGATATCCAAGGAGGTATTAGTTGAGTAGAGACCTGAATTAAGTGAGTCAGAATTTGGAGAGGACACACTCTTTACTCCACGATGTTGGGAGCCTTAGCTAGGACTTAAAGGCCAGGGATGACTTAATACCTTGGAGCTGGAATTATCTGGAAGTGTCTACACTCACATATTTGCTGGTTTATGCTGGCTCTTGGCTGAGACTGTGGCAGGGCTGTTGACTAAAACACCTCCACAGGTCTCTCCACCTGAATCAAGTGAGGGAATGAGTCAAGCAAACAACCAGGAAAACAACATCACAGGCTGAGGGCAGAGCCATGTGCAAAGACCACAAGACAAGAACAGACTTGGTATTTTAGAGGCTGGTCAAGAAGATCCGTGGGACTGGAGGCAAATGGGTAAGGGGAAGAGGGGCAGAAACGTTCAGGAAGGTAGTCAGGACAAATCACGTAGGACAGTAGTTCTCGATCTCAATGCACATTAGAACCACCCTGTATGCTTTAAAAACACGACGTTGTGGCATCACTGGCTCAGGATGTTTTACTGGTTTTTAGGGTCTCTGGTTTCTCCACTGAAAATAAATACTGCTGCTGCTGTTGTTGATGAAATACTTAGAAATATTTAGTTTTTGAACTTTTACTGAACCAAATGCCATTAGCTCAAGTAGTTAAGTCCCTCCCTGGAGAGTTTGTGTGAGGACACGGAGAGGACACAGCCTTTAAAGAATTTTTTTCCCACCTTAGAGCTCCACTGGGCAAACAACTGGCCTCATCAGGGCCAATAATCTTCAGACTGTTGAAGCTGCTAAAACGTAAGGCTGCCGCATGTGGAGAAGTGACCGTCTTAATGACCAGAAACTCGGGTGAGGCGGTTGGAGCTTCTGCTGGCTAAGTGAGCATGGGTTAATGCAGGAATGCGGGAAGAAAGGTCAGGTGGCAGTTCTGGTGGTCACATTTCACATGAAAGAAGATGTCGGATAATAAAGCAGTGGTAGAGTATTTCTTCCTTGCTCTGAGCCCTGACTCCACCCCAGCGACCCCGTTTCTCCCTTTGGACATAGAGTTTCCTTCACTGCCTCTCCATCTCCCTTTCCCCCCTTCTCTAATCAAAAGCCAGCTCTGGAAAACCATCAAACTCTTTCACTCTAAGGTATTGTGGCAGATAGCAGCAACAATGTCTCCTATTCCACATGTTCTTCTTACTGGGTGACCTTGACACTCCTCACATTGAGTTGTGGTGTCTGTGTCCCTTCCCCTCATGCCCAAATGGACCTTTGTGACTGCCCCAAGCAATAGATCATGGTAGAAGTGATACCACAGGACTCCCAAGGTAGATCAAACTATGCCATGTACTTCTACCTTCTCTGGGGATGCTCACCCTGGGAACCCAGCTGCCATTCTCTAAGAAAGCCCCAATGAACCCAGGCAGAGAGACCACACAAACCTAACATAGGTGCTCTTCTACTCAACAGCCTTGCTGAGGTCTTAGCCAAGAGTCAGCATCGACCACCAAATATGTGAGTGTGGACACCTGCAGATGATCCCTGCCATTGAGTCACCCCAAGCCCTCAAGTATTCCCAGATGAGGCCCCAAACATGGTGGAGTAGAGACAAGCTGTCCCTGCTGTGTCCTCTCTAAACTTCTGACTCACAGAATCCATGAACATGATAAGATTGTTGTTTTATGCCACTAAGTTTTGGGGTGGTTTGTTATCCAGTGCTATAGTTTGGGCATTTGTTCCCCAAAATTCATGTTGAAATTTGATCCCCAGTGTGGGAGGTGGGGCGCAATGGGAGGTGTTTGGGTCGTTGGGGCCAATCCCTCATGAATAGATTTATGCCCTTCCTCAGGGGTAAGTGAGCTCTTGCCCTATTAGTTCCTGCAAGAGCTGGTTGTTAAAAAGAGCCTGGTGCCTCCCCACCTTGCTTCCTCTCTTGCCATGTGATATCTGCACATGCAGCCTCCCCTTCTCCTTCTGCCATGAGTGGAAGCAGCCTGAAGTCCTCACCAGATGCAGCTGCCTGTGCTATGCTTTTTGTACAGCCTGCAGAACTGTGAACCAAATAAACCTCTTTTCTTTATAAATTACCCAACTTTGAGTATTCCCTTATAGCATCAGAAAATGAAATAAATCCAGCAATAGTAACTGGAACAGGTAACAATGATTAATAAGGTTTAAAGTATTTTCCCTTCCTCACTGAATAATGATGAGAGGTGATGTGGTTGGTACAAAAGCTTTTGGAGTCAGGCTTGGATTCAAATCCTGGCTTAGGCTACTTACTAGCAGTGTGACTAGGACAGTTCAATGATGATCTCTTGAACCTCTGTTTCTTCATCTGTAAAATGGCATTGGAGGCTGAAGTGAGGCATGAGTATATAAATGAATATGTGATATAACCTCCCCCTTCTACACCTGCCCTCTCCCATCCCCACCAAGGACAGTGGAGGCTTCATGGTTTAGTCCAAGGACCTACACGAGGGCCATAAATCTCCAAGTAGTGGCTTTTTCCTCTTTGGATGTCTCACACTACATGGGCCTCTTTGAATTTCCATTCACTTATATAATCATCTTCCCCAAGGAGGCACAAAGGGCTCATGCAAGAACTAGAAGCAGCCATCTCAGCTCAGAGTTGCAAAAACATTCGGACTCAAAATTCTACAATCGCACATATCACTCCTTGCTTGTCTAGTCCATCATCAGAGCAAAGAAGCAGTCACTCAGGCTCCCACACATCTACTTCTCTGAAAAGAGTCTCTTGATGGTTTCCAGGTAAACTCACTGTTCCAGCCCTCCTTCCTGGCCGTGCCCCCAGCCACACATTGGTGTCTCCTTCACCCTGATTCCAAGGAGTTTGCAAGGATAAGGAGTGGAAAGAAATGGCTGCCAAGGATACCAATTAGAAAGCCCTAAAGCAGTGATAGGGGCCAAAGGAAGGGAATGTTGAGGAAGGAAAAAGTCCCCCTTTTCCCAGGGTAACCTTTCTAAACACAAGCATCCTATTTCTTTGCATCAAATTCACTAAGTCATACGTGTTCTTAAGCATCTGGCATTATAAAGCACCAGATATTCTGCCCTTGGCTTTTACAGACCTCAACAGGAACTGATATTCAGATCATTCAAAGTGAACAGGAACATGGCAGATTATGCCTATGACAGACGTTAGAATACTCATCCAATAGGATTCCGATAGCCATCCAATTTCCCACTTGGAAGTACTTTGAGTGCAATTTCTTCACCGTAGTATAATTGTTATTTTCACCACCACATGTGGTGTTGGCACAGCCATTTTAGAAGGGAACCCTCAGTCCCCTGTCCATGCTTCAGCAGAGAAGGATTTTCACACCTGCCTTAGTCTGCTCAGGCTGCTATAACAAATTATCATAGCCTGTGTGGCTCAGACAACAAACATTTACTCCTCACAGCTCTGGAGGCTGGCAGTCCAAGGTCAGGAAGCCAGCATGGTTGGTTTCTTGTGAGAGCTCTCTTCCTGGCTTGAGGACAGCCATCTTCTCCTTGTATACTCACATAGATGGGAGAGAGAGAAGAAGCAAGCTCTCCTGTCTCATAAGGGCACTAACCCTATCACAAGGACTCCACCCTCATGACCTAATTACCTCCCAAAGGCTCCATCTCCAGATACCATCACACTGGAAATGAATTGGGGCAGAGAAGGAAGGCACAAACATGCGGTCCATAACACCCTCTCCACAATGCTAGAGTATTGGAGACCCTCTTCCAGGGACCTCTCTGCCCCCTAATCTGCCCCTGCAGAGCAGGGTTGGTTGGTGGCATCCAGCTACCTGGATCGGGTAGCTCAGTTTCTCCGCTGTCTCGAGGAAGTGTAGGGAGGGGGTAAGGGCTTCCAAAAGCAGCCAGCAGGCTTCCCTTCTCTCATGGGTCTTCCTCTCTCTGCCAGCAGTGGATGTGTGAGCTGGCTCCACCCTCCCTCCTGGGTAAGTAAGCTGGAAACAGCTGTGCCCCCAACACCCCACAGGCAGGAGGTGAGGCCTGGGGTTTGAAAGGTAGCAGGAGGCCCTCATTTGGCCCAAGACCCAGTCAAGATCTCCAATCCACTTTCACCAGGGAATCCTGAAATTCAGCATTAGTGGGCAGTTGAGACCACTGATGTATCTGAAACATCAATCACATTCAGGCTACTTATATCTTTTCCCCACCTGAGAGAGCCTGAAAGCAGGAAGAGGTGACTAGATGACTCCCCAAGCCAAACCATCTTTTTCCTTCACTTACTGAGTCTGACACTGTCCTCACGAGGCCCTCATGCTAACCCTGCTTAGAGGTAGGGAGAGGGAGGCTCTGGGAGGATGAGTTATTTCCCAAGGTCACAAAGTTAAGAAGTGGCCGAGGAGAGAGTAGAAACCCAGTCAGTCTGAATCCCAAATCTACTCTCCAGCTTCTCATTTGTTTTACAACCGAGCAAACAGACCCAGAGAGGCAGAGGAACTTACCACGTTTACACAACCAGTACCAGAGCAGCGATTTGAACTCACTTGAGTACTCATTAACTATTTCCTTTGCACCCTAACTTACTTATGAGGATCCTGAGGGCCACAGAAGGTATGTGACTTGCCCCAGGCCACAGAGTCAGAGAGGGCTACTGAGCCCATGGCCAGTTCCCGGGCTGGTGCCACTTCCTCTCAGGTATTTCTGTACACTGCGCACGCCAATTCCCGTTCACTACTGACAACCCTCCTGTCTCCCACCCCTACACAGCCCGCTTATCGCTGTGGGCACAGAGCCTCGGCGTCGGGTTCCAGGGTCCTTTTAATGATACATGCATCTCACTTTCACTTCACTAGTTGGCTTGAGTTTAACCTGCGATGGGATTCTGGGGTCATCCAAAGTGGACCGGTTATTATCTGCAGTCACAAGTAGTTAGCGGATGAGCCCTGAGCCTGTCACACGTGGGCTCTGTGGCTATGTCTTTGTTCTCTGGGGAGGCAGGAGGCCAGCTGCAGGAGATATTTCTTTGGTAATCCCTGTTTAGAAGACACCTCCTTGGGAGAGATAACAACGACATAGAAAACCTATTCCCTGCCCTCGAGTGTCTTGGCAGCAAACACAGAAATTAGGAGGAGGCAAGGCACCTTTGAGGTCATGTGAACCCACTAGTCCTTCAGGAGGCAGCAAGGTGAACGCAGTAGGAGATCCAGGTAATCAATGTGAGCGCGTACAGCACAGAACATGCTGGGAGTCCACAGAAGGGCCGAACAGAGGCAGAGAGACTGAGGCTCCACGTTGCCAAGACAGATGGCTGGAGAAAGAGTTTTACCCAGGCCTCAATCACTATTTAATCCCCTCTCCCAGCCCTAAGTCTTCTTCCGGTACATATATTGCTGCTCTAACCCTCACTGCGCACAGCAGATCCTACATCCTGAGTTGTCACTTTGGGCAAGACTCCCTTCTCACCCTGGTCCTCAGGTACTGTGGTATATGGGAATTTGGGAGTATCGTGTTCAGCATCATAATACTTGGATAATGAGTTGAAACTGCAGGTAGAGATCCATTCAGTCCAGTTCCTTAGAGTCACAAGGCAGAAATGTATAGAGCCCACAGATCCCGGCCACGAGAGTTTCATTGCACGGATCCTTAGGCATAAAATGTAGGAAGAAAATTGGTGCAGTCGTCTCAAGTCTCACTCCTCTCAGTTCCGGATGCATGTGGTTCGCAGCTGCCAGGAAGGGCACAGCAACACCTGGAACCAAACCCCAAGCTGGGAGACCCACCCTCTCGTTGTCCACTCTACATTTATCCTTCCCAGATAAAATACAATAGAGTTAGTTTGATACCACCTGGTACAAAGCACCTCTCTTGGGCAGAGCCAACCTCCTTCACTCCAAATCAGAATCTCTGGAGAAAAGGGCAGCCCAGGATCCTATATGTTTTGAGAGTTCTCCATTAAATTTTGATGACCAGCCACTGCCGGGAACCAGCTAAACTTAAATTGAAGGAAGATCTGGAGACTTTACAAAGTATCTGTTTGCACAATTGATACACACATGGGACGGTCCCTCCTGAAATGGTGAGCTCATGTTTGCCTGGAGTCAGGACCTTGTGCAGTGGTGAGGAAGAAGGAAAGAGACCGTGTAACTCTCCAGCCTGCCCCCAGGAACTTTGGTCTGGTTCCCTATGGGAAAGTGTACAGAAACCAAGTGGCTGCTGTCATAATGGACTCTGGCCACAAGCAGTAGGGCCCCTGAATGACGGACACAAAATAAAAACTTACTTCCAGTGCTGGTGCTGGCCTGCACCAATTTAGGAGAACAAATTGTTAAATTTTCGGGAATTTGCAAGCCACTAGATATCAAGTTGGCAGCTTGAAATCAGCCATGGTGGGAGTATTTATACTTTGGAAACTAGAAAACACCACAGATCAGAGGTTTTCTTTCTTTTTTATCTGGAGAGCCAGTGAGTAAACATTTACCAGAACCCTACTGCCTTCTTCCCATTCTTTGGGAATACAGTACTTTTGGCACGTAAAGCTTTTGACAGTCAGGCACAGTATCATGGAGCCAGCAGCAGCAGCAATGGGCGTGGGGTGTCTTCCTCAAGGAATTGGAGGCAGGTGACATCAACAAGCAGGATGATTCAAAAGAATATAAGAAGACTGATATAGACATATTTGAAACACTGTTCCCTGCCAGTACAAGAGCACCTCCAGCACTGTCACCTCTGGGGCTTCTGCCCTGCCTGTGTTCCCATCAGGGAGGGCGTTTGCCTGGGTGCATTTGTCTTCTTGAATGTTCCACTTCCGAGGGCTGTGATGACAAAACAGCACTTCCACTAGACCATGTTTCTCCCTCCCTTGCCATTTAGTGTGAGCTCTATTATTCATGAACTCTCCTCATTTTCTTAATGCCAAAAGCTTTGCTGCCAGAAACATGGAATTGATTTTGTGGAGTAGTTTGCACACTTTGAGATGCTCTCATTTACTTATCTGAAAGGGTTGTACCCTGGGCTGGGCATCACACTGGGCCAGGCAGTGCAGGGCACTGGGTTTCTGGGCCACATTTCCTTGGAAACCATGACGCCCTGAGCTGAGGCCCAAGAAAAGCTCAGGGCACACCAACCCCCACCTCCCCACAACCCTGGCCCAGGGCACGCCCAAGCCTTCCCCTGCAATGGGTAAAGGAGACTCCAAAGGCTACTGCTAATTCCACTCTGGCCAGCTCCCAGCTGCAGAAATGCTCTAACAATATTTGTAAAAATGGATTCCACT
This sequence comes from Propithecus coquereli, assembly GCF_000956105.1. NCBI lineage: Eukaryota > Metazoa > Chordata > Mammalia > Primates > Indriidae > Propithecus > Propithecus coquereli. Next base: position 3,786,817 of record NW_012135525.1, read on the forward strand.
GTGGACATTAAGCCTTCTAAATGGCCATGCCCCATTGCGCTCTGTTTACTCTGAATGAAGTGCACGGTGTGGTGGGAAAAGGATGGGCTTGGCAACCAGACGCACTCGAGTCCAAACACCAGCCCTGCTGCTGCAGCAGTAACCCCATCCCTCCCAGCCTCTGTTCCCTCCTTTGCGAAGTGGGCTAGTGTGCAAATTAAATGGTAAAACCACAGGAGCACCTCCAGTAGGCCTTGACACAAATGAATGTCCAATAATGGTAGTGCCCACCGATTACCAAGAGCTGCTTCTTACCAACCTCTTCTGAGCATTAACAAGGACAAAGTAAACTGGTTTTGAATCTCTTTGGCCCTTATAGTAAGCAGAATAATACCCCTCTCCCCAGAATGTCCACATCCTAATCCCCAGAACCTACGAATGTTACCTTACATGGCAAAAGGGATTTTGCAGGTGTGATTAAGATAAGGCTCATGAGATAGGGAAGTGAGCGTGGATTTTCCAGGTGGACCCACTGCAATCACCAGAGTCCTTAGAGGGGAAAGAAGGAGACATGGAAGGGAGAGTCAGAGAAGGAGAGGTTAATACCAAAGCAGAGATCAGGCGATGCAACACAGATTTGCAGGTGCTAGATTGCTGGCTTTGAGGTTTTGAGGAAGGGGCCATGAGCCAAGGAATTCAGACAGCCTCTAGAAGATGGAAAAGGCAAAGAAATGGATTCTCCTCTGGAGCCTCCAGAAGGAACTCAGCCCTGCCAACACCTTGATTTCAGGCTAGTGAGACCCATTTCAGACTTCTGACCTCCAGAATTGTAACATCATAAATTTGTGTTGTTTTAAACCACTGCATTGTGATAATTCGTTACAGCAGCAATAAGAAGCTAATACAGCCTTTAATTCCTCTCCACCCTAGAAGATCTGCTAACCCCATCCCCTCCTCAATTTTGAGACATCCCTGTAATCTCCAGGCTGGTTCTGGCCCTTCTGAACAGCAGCCATCCAGCCCTGTCTGGATGAAAGGAAGGTCAAGTCTGACTTGAAACAGAACCACAGCAACAGGGAACATTGAGTGCTCCTAACACATATCAATTCATTTAATCCACACCACACATCCATAAAGTAGGTACCTTACATCCCCCTTTTGCAGATGGGAAAACTGAGATACAGAGACATTAGGTAATTTATCCAAGGTCCATGCAACTAGCAAGAGGCAGACTTAGATTTGAAACCAGGAGGTCTTTCTCCAGAGTCCAAAATCCAAACCGCTGCTCTAAGTGGCAAAAAGTCCATACCCTGAGAGAGAGGTGCTGGCAGGGCCTGATTAGGTTTTCCCCTCCAGAGACTCACCACAGACGCTTGATGCGAGATTTCAAACAGCTATCTTTTCTTCCCCTCTGGAGTCCAAAGAGTGGCTAGAGAGAGAGAGGGTGGAAGCCAATGTACCAACTCCATTTCTGGAATGCAGTCACTGTCAGAAGCCAGAACACTTTCCAAGATGCTTACAAAGGACTATTCCGGACAGAGTGTCCCCTCACAAGCAAATGTCCCCCATAGGTCTTCCTTTTTTGCTGAGCCCCAGAAAAACGCTGTCGTCACCTCTCAGGTGGCCAGGTGGGTACAGGGCTTCTACACAACAGAGACCTACTACCCTCATAGACACTGCAGGGCAGCTCTGAGACAGGCATTAGGCAAGAGAAGAGTGCAACGATGTGGCCGATGGCTTATTAGAAGAGTTAATATTTGAAAAGTGCTCAGAACATTGCCTGGTCCATGGTAAGGCTATGCAAGCACTAGTTTAACTTATTAGTTGAGTTTCTTTCCCTGGCCTGAAAAGTGCTGATGGAAGAGTTATGTAAGGCAGTGCTTCTCAACCTTTATGTGCATGCGCATCACTTTGGAGTCTTGTTAAAATGCAGATGGTCTTGGATGGTCTGAGATAGAGTCAAAGATTCTGAGTTTCTAACGAGGCGATGCAGATACTGCTGGTCCACAGACCAGACTCTAAGCATCCAAGGTGCAAGACACTGACAGCCAGCCTCGTTATGGGAAGGGGCTCTGAGTGTCCATTGTATACCCTGACTGCAGCTAGAGGTCTGGCCTTGCAAACCTTTCTCCCTTTCTGGGCAAGTGGTTCTGGGCAGGAGGCATCCCTCAGCCTGGCCAGGAGGATGGCAATGGGCCATTTCCACTGAAACTTCCAGCCACATCTCAAGCACAAACAGGGCCTTAGTCAGCAGGCAAAGGAAGGAGTTGACCAGGAGAAGCTTAAACCCTTCAAAGCCTCCCATTCCCTACAAGATAAACAGCAAGGTCCATGGGATTCACACCCATGTCAGTGCAACTCAAAATCTGATCTCTTTTGCAGCAAATACTACTGGCTATAAACAGATGGCCTCCCTCCTGCTTGATCAAATGATTTTTTTTTTTTTCGAGACAGAGTCTTGCTCTGTTTTCCGGGCTAGAGTGCCATGGCATCAGTCTAGCTCACAGCAACCTCCAACTCCTGGGCTCAAGCAATCATTCTGCCTCAGCCTCCTGAGTAGCTGGGAATACAGGCATGCACCACCATGCCCGGCTAATTTTTTCTATATATTTTTTAGTTGTCTGGGTAATTTCTTTCTGTTTTTACTAGAGACGGGGTCTTGCTCTTGCTTAGGCTGGTCTTGAACTCCTGACCTCGAGCGATCCTCCCATCTCGGCCTCCCAGAGTGCTAGGATTATAGGCGTCAGCCCCCGTGCCCGGCCTTGATCAAATAATTTTTGCTATCACTAGGAAGTCCCTCCCTAGACAGCTTGTGAGCTGAGACAACAGGGTAAACCACACTCCTCTCAGCCCCTCAGAGCCCCTTTTGTGTCCCCTCCAGCTCCGAAGCCTTCACTTCTCAAAAAGGGGGTTTGTGGACCAGCAGCAGCAGCTGCAGCAGCATCCGGGCACTTGCTACAAATGTAGACTCTCAGGCCCCACCCAGACATGCTGAATCAGAAGTTACATTTAACAAGATCCCTGAGGATTGTGTGCATGTGGCAGTCTGAGAAGCATTGGCCCAAGCCACTTTTATTTATGCATTTGCCTCACCATTCTTGCTCAACCCCCAGCTCAACTTCCCTTTCCCAAGCCGGTCGGCGTGACCCAGATGCCGAGTATAAATTTAGCCTCCTCTCCCTCTCTGCTCGGTTACCTCTGCTTGCAGATGCTTCCAGTCCATTCCTCATCTCCCTCTATCAGGGTCAGTTCTGCAACCCCATCCTGTCCTTAAATTAGCCCCAGAATGTGTCAATAGCCCTTGTTTAAGAATCTTTGCAATAATTGTTTTCTTTCTAAATGAAAATCATTTGCACGAAAGGCTTTTAAACTGTGACCAGACAGACTGTCCTGCACAAACACATGACTGTGTTGTGTTTTCTGCTCTGCCCTGAGATTGTCCGCATCTCAGGAGAAGGAATCTGCCTTGGTGGACAAAGAAGGGAGGCCACCACTTGTGGACATCCCTGCACAGATTTCTGGTATTTGTGGCTCCTTGGATTGTAGCAGGGAGAACGCAGCAAACCTGCAAACAGCTGCTATTCCTCATGAGCCAAGAGCCAGGCTGACCCAGGTCATCCTGGGGCACGTGGGATTATTCTAAGGAGTTGCTTTCAGAAAGGAGCCAGAGCAGAGTTCCTTTAAGGCCCTGTGCTCCTGAGGACACATTTCTAACTTAACCTTGGAGTAGTAAATGATCCTATTCATCCTTTAACCTCCCCCCAACCCTCACCCATGAGAAAGGCCTTTGCAATGCTTCACTGGGGCTTCTTAGTTTATATTTCATTTTTTAAATCCTGTCTATCAAATTCTCTCAGAACATAAAAATACATGCAGAAAACTTGTAAAATAAATAGACACTCCTATCAAAGAAAACAAAAGCAAGTTCACCAAGCGGAGATGATCACTGATAGCACTGGGGTCTGTTTCCTCTCCTAAATTCCTGGTTCCTGAATCACACATTTCTGTGCCCAACCCCAGACATTCTGATTCAATTTCCATAGGTGGGGCCTGGAATCAGTATTTTTATTCTCCCCAGTGATTTTGTAGCACCCAACTGATAAAGCAGCATTGAGGAACCATATTTTCAGATTGCTGTTCTGTGTGTGTTTCTCTTCTGTTTTTAAGCATGTCATAAAGTCTTCTCAGAGAATTTGGGGCCAACCTAGAGGCCAGGGTAGAGGAAGCAGAAGCAGTTAATGTGAACTCCCCAGTGGGTAGGTAAATCTTAAAGGATAAGATTTAGAGCTATAAGAACTGGTTGCCTGGACCTAGAGAGGGTTGGAGTAGTCCGGACTGATGGAATCAGATTGGAAATGTGCCCTCCCACAACGACCAGACCCTTCTCCATGGATGGTATGCAGGAGCAGCGAGCTCAGGCACTACTCAGCCACTTGTGTTGCTACGGGCATGACCAGATAGAATCCCAAACTATCAAATAGTCTCAACTGAAATCGCATCAACACCCACTCTTTACCTAAGTAGATTGGAATTGCATATTTTGCAAAGTGATCCCTGTAAGGAAGGCAGATTGATTAAATCTAAAATCTAAAATACTGTAGTATAGAATCATTGTACATCATGGTGGCATTTGTGAAGCCATTCTTCCATTTGCCGGCATGCTCTAGCCATCTGTAATGGGTTGAACGGTGCCCCCAAATAATGGTGAAGCCCTAACTCCCAGAACCCGTGAAGGTGATCTGCTTTGGAAATAGGGTGTTTGCAGATGATCAAGTTAAGATGAGGTCATTAGCGTAGGCCCTAGTGCAATAGGGCTGGTATCCTTATAAAAATGAGAAATTTGGACACAGAGACAGACACAGGGAGAATAACATGTAAAGATGAAGGGCAGAGATCAGGGTGATGTGTCTACAAGGCAAGGAATGTCAAAGATTGCCAGAAAACCACTAGAAGCCAGCCGAGAGACATGGCACAGATTCTCTCTCACAGCCCACAGAAGGAAGCAACCCTGCTGACGACACCTTCATCTCTGACTCCAGCCTCTAGAACTGCAGGCAGTACACTTCTGTTGTTTAAGCCACTCAACCTGTGGCACTTTGTTATAGCAGCCCCAGCAAATATACCATTATATGACCCCAAATTGATATCAATCAACGGGACAAGTCACATAATGATGACCCTTTTAGCTAGGCCAATTCTAAAGTGCACCCGGCTTTGAGAATCACAGATTTTAGAGTCAAGCATTATCATGTGTATCTTTAATATGAAAAGACATGGAAAAAAAAGAGATGGACGGGAAATAGTAGTTCCAAATTCTTAATGAGTCACTGGCTGCCACCGCAGATTGGAGATGGGCATATGCAGAGAAGAAACTCCAGGTAAAAGTATGCTCCAAATCCCAGCGTCCTTGTCTGATAATCACACGTGAGGTTTCAGAACTTCTTTTGTCCCTCTGGCCCAAGTCCTACAAACTCTGGGAAGACAGGAACCCTTGCTTCTTACTGTATCCTCTATGCTAGTGCTTGGTATATTTGACCCTCATTATTTGCTCAATAAATATTTCTTTAATGAATGCATAAATGACCAGCCTCTTGAACTATTTTCTTTTAAGTCCACAACCTATTCTTAGTCATCTTAGATCACTGGTATCCAAACTTTAGCATGTAGCCTTCATACATATCTGTTTATTATAAATATATGCTACTCTGCAATATAAAACACACACAGGAATCAAAATCCAAAAGATAAGATGAAAAATAAACAGTGTTAGACGTTCTATTACATTTTTAAAGATACAGGGGATTTTTTATGTATCCCTGAGCATCCTCAACCTTAACCACTGCTATAGATCTTACCATTTAATGACAAAAAGGGCAAAAAATACATGGACCCAAGGCAATGAAGTCTTCTCCCTAAGGCCCAGATAAGCATCCCCTGTTTGCACACATCCTTTGCTACTCATTTGGCTTTCTAGGGTAGGAAGGAGGAAGAGTGCCTCTGTTCAAAGGGAAAAAGGTCCCAGGTATCTCTCGTGATCACATCCATGAAGAATGTTAACTGTATGATCAAGCAATTTGTTAAACAGATTTCTTTAGCTAATGTGCTTTGGAAGCCCCAGGAAGAGGCTGGAGTCTGGTTCCCCTGGAACAGAGTTAGCAGATCATACAAACTGGAAATGCTGGATCATGTGATGTAATTTGTCTAGGCTCTTTTAGTGTCAATTAGAGGAAGGGCTCTTCTCTTTGCCCACTATCCTCTTAAGTGTTATATCCCAACTTATTTCATCATGGAACTCTTTTCCATAACTCTTTTATTAACATTTTGAAGGAAATTAGTTTGAATCAAGGTAATCAGAGAAAACAGTTATCTGCAAGTATTAAATAAGTCTCATTAGAAACATTAAATTTCTGATTTAAATATAAGTAAAAGTTTCCTTTCATTCACTGGAGTTGGGCATATAATTACTTTCATCTAACAAGTTTTCAAGACTTTTAATGAATTTGTCGTCAATTGAAATTAGGCCCACATCAGAGAGGTTACTCTTTAAGTCCTGAATACATAATGCATAAAGGTCCTAAGGAAAAATAAACATAAACAAAAACATTTAGCTCTGCTCGTAATTAAAGAAACATAAAAGAAAGCTGATATTAAATTAGAGTGCATGCAAGAAAGAAGAAAGAAAGAGAAAGGAAGGAAGGAACGAAACAAAGAAAAATACAGACAAAATGCTGATGAGTACAATGAATGTATGTGCCAGTCTGATGCATTTATAGCATTTTATGACATTGGAAAAATTCTTTTGCAAAATAGTTTAACAATATGTAACCAGAGCCAAGAAAATGTTCTGTCTCCTTTTACCCACTAATCCCACTTCATAAAAATAATTTGAAACCGGGACCCAGGACAAGACATGAAGGAGGGCACTTTCCACATGAGTATTCACTGCATTTTTATGTTTAATAGCAAAAAGTGGAAACAATCTAAACGTTTTATCCTAGAGACTGCTATTAAGTTAATTTTGGCACAATTCGTAAAAGGAATACCATGCAGCCATTAAAATGTTAAATTTAAATATGGGATATGTAACAACATAAGAAAATCCTTATTTTATAATAAGGAAAAAAGAGCATGATACAAAATTGCATAACAATATGAAAACTATATGCCCACAAAGGATTATAAAAAGAAAAGAAGAGTCTTGCAGTAGGTTGGTAAGATTATAGCTGACTTTTTTCTATTTTTCTGAAACTTTGTAATGTTTTATATTTTAGCTTTTAAAAATATTTTTAAGACCATAAAATCTGTTTGCTGCCAGTATACCGGTATACCACTAAAGAAGCATCCATATACATTTTTAAACTCAAATGAATTCCTGACAGGGTACAGAGCACATTTTTCAAACCTTGCTCCCATTCATCTGTAGATATATTAAAATTCTACTAAATTTTCAATGATACAAATTATCTTTCAACTTGAAAGATGTGCTAAGGCCCTTAGATAAATATAACCATTTCTGGTGCCCAACAAGATTATTTTAAGTAATTTTTACAAAATCCATTCTGCTCTTGCTGCACCTGGTAATTAAGTTCAAACATCCTGAAGAAGACCACCTCATCTCCCTGAGGCCCAGAAAGAATTCCAATTGCCATTTTAAGCTTCCAATTAGTTCACAACATAAAATTACAATTTACTTTTGGTATTTTTTCCTCTGGGCCTAATTTTTTTAACCACTCTTCTAACCCATATTGTAATTATGCCTGCTCAGTCTTATGCAAAACATCCCCTCTTTTCAAGCTAGGCTCGTTAAAACACAACCTGGCTACTTAAGGCTGTCCTATTTAACACCTGTTTCCTGGAGACAATAGTCTCTCCATGTTTCTGCAAAAAGCTCTCGGACTGAAAATCTCCAGGTCTTGGCCCCAAACCCCCAGCTCCTTGTCAGCCAGCCCTTAATGAAGCTGTATCACTCTCAGGCAGGACTTGCAGGCCTTACCTCTAATATCTGTTTCCATTTCTCTAAGCTGGCTTCCAGAATGGCCTCCACTGTTGATTTCGGGGCTGAAGGCAATGATTAAAACTTAACTTCCCACCGCTTGGAAAGCAAGTAGCCATTGCCACCGTGGCAGAGTAATTTACTGGGATATTAATGTCTGCGTGTTTTCTTGAAGTCTTCCCTCTTCCTATTTTAAGCAGATAGCCAGTCCTCATCATTCCTTGAATGGGGATTCCTAACCCATTGCCTGGGGCAGAAGAAATCTGAAGCTAGTAAAGTCAAAGTCTTTTTAAAATATTGAAGTCATTAAAGAGGGTAGACAAGTAGTGAGAGAGAGAGAGGAGAAACAGCTTTGGAAACAGAGTGAGGGGTAAGATCACTCGCCCCCCACAGGAGAGGAGCAGTCACCGGGGAGACTGAGCCCCAGGAATTCTGGGGAGGGACAGAATGCAGAACGGTGGTCCTCTAGGGAGTTCTGTCTTCCCTGGGCCTTTAGAGGACACCATTTATCACAAACACACAAAAAACTATATTCTGTATATATATTCATTAAAGAGCATCCTAAACATCCATTCTTGTGAATAATAACCTTTAGGCCCTGGGGAAATTCTTCTCCCCACCTCTTGTTCTATGTCCTAAAATTAACTGCATTGAATGCCGGGATATTCTGTGAGTTGTCCTGCTGACAATGTCAGAGATGGACACTGCTTAGAAGTGTGGGGTGGATTTGTGAGGAGCAAGAGTTTAGGTAGGAGAAAAGACAAATTAATTCATTTGTCAAGTCATTTTCCTAATTAATATGGATGCAATAGAATCCTGCAGATGAAATATTAATTCTCAGTAGTGCCGAGCCTTTTTCTTTTCTTTCTTTTTCTTTTTTTTTTTTCTGCATTTCTTCATGTCCCAATTTACAGCTTTAGAGCAAGCCAACAATTAAAGAAGTATTTCCAATATTTGCCCATTGTAGCTGAGATACATTTAATATTATTAAGGAATTCATATTACTCTTAAATTTCTTACACATGGGTCTAGGTTGTTACATGCATAAAATGTGATCCTGATTTAATGCCATGGCAACTAGAAGAACATGGAACATTAGAATTGTGAATAGGTTTTTTTTTAAATTTAATAAGATTGAATTTAAATTTCAAAATTCATTTAACATGTAAGCTATATTTATCTACCTTTGATTTAAATTTTTGATACTAATTAACTATCATATATATTTTATTTTAATAGACTGTTTAAAAGCTTATAAGTAAAATAACTTTGAAAAGTATTGTTACTTTTTAAAAATTTACATTTCCCTAATTCTATATTTTTTGATGAAAATATACTCAAATTTTATTTTTTAAGCCATTGAATTATTACTATCAACAGAACATAAATAATGTGAAAACTTTGATTATAAAGTAGTGATTTTTGCTGACATAAATAAAAAATACATTTTATGGAATAATTACATAATTTATGACATTAAATGTGGCTATTTAGTTACTCACCTACTCATTACCAGCTAACAGAATGCTCAGTCATGCTCATTTGTCTTTAATATTTGACAATTTTCAATTATCTGAAAACCATAGCTTTAAACCTATGTTTTGATTTTGTCATTATGAAGGTATATTTGTCACATTAGGACAGATTATATTTTATTTACCAAGTTGGTACCTTGATTTACTGTAATACTTTATCATTTTTAGACACAGAGTATGCAGCCTCCATCTGTGCCCTTGGGGCAGCCCTGCGCATGTTAGGGGAGGGCCTGCCTCCCAGCCAACCGGCTTCTGGCACAAGCTGGAGAAGAGTCTCTGGCTCTGATTGGGTCACGCGCCCATCCCTGAACCCTTCTCTCAGACCAGCTGATTGCAATGATCTCTCAGCCATCCTGGAAGACCTGCCCTTCCAGAGCCTGGGGTGAATCAGCACCACCTGAACCTCATGAAGTGAGATGACAAGAGTCATTCCCAGAGGCAGATCAAGTATTGTGAGTTCTCTTTTTCAGTTTGAGAAGCCCTTTTTAAGAAAAGGAATATAAAGTTACAAGTATAAAATTAGATATTGAAAGGAAATATTTCAAATAAGAAAAGAAATATATCACAGATCCAAAAAAGCTAAGAAATCATCACAAAATCCTCCCTGGCGTATCTCCATAATGTTTTCTCCCCTCTATATTTTTTGGGTAAATACTCTTCAATCACTTCTTCATACAACAATGACTTCAAAATATCATTTTTTAAGGAGAATAGAAAGTCTTTCCTCTACCATGGTTGATGAGAATTTGGTTTTTTGTTGTCATTTTGGGGCTTTTCTGGTTACTAAATAGCTTTAAAATGTTATTTCAGTTTCACAACTTGTTATTTATACTTTTCTGTATATTTTTATAATCATGGCCAAATTTGAGACCTCTCAAATTTCTCCCATATATGAGCTGGAAGATTTCCAGACATTCTAAATTTTCCTGTCCAGGGACGAATCTTAAATACTCTTTGAGTCAATGACACTCATTAACCAGTTTGCTATTGGTGTCCTACTGTTGCAACCTCAGAGCAGGCATCACAGGGCAGGAGGGGCATCGCTGGAAGTTAGAAATTACGTTAGGATGCCAGCAAAAATTGGACTGTCATGGAGTAACTGTGAATTGCATAAATATATCCATTGAAATTCAAACTATATGTATTCCTAACTCAACTTCCCCTCAATTGGATTCAAAAATATGCCTGTAGCCCTTCCAAATATCTCAAACACAATGGAAAGTATAAATGAGGAAACATCAGAATGGAAAGAGACAGTGGTCTTAACCAATTAAGGTTAAAGTACGCCACTTTTGCACAATGTGCAACACGCAAGACTTTGTGATGCATTGCTAAGGCCCCGCCCAAGACCTGAGAAAGGGCCTGTACAGAGGAGAGGCTTGAAGTCTTAAGCTGCAGTAGTTCCTCAGCATATCCACCTCTGGTGGGTCCCCGAGGAAAATTCCGATGCTATCGCCTGAAGAAGGGGGAATGGATTCTGACAGGCAAAAACAGTAGCTGTCCATGATGATCATTTTGGCTGTTTCCCTTTCCGTAAGTAAGTCAGGTTTTTTCCTGGAAACAAATATAACTTCTCCAAAATATTTTTGCTGCTCTCAATTATAATAACACTGTGGTTTTACTTTTGCTCCTTTTTGCTTTGTACTCCATTCTTATTTGATCAAGTCATTCCCAACTTACAAGGCCCAGACCAACTGCTGCCTTCTTTCCTTCTGATCTCCCTGTCCCAGGGTTTTCAAGATCTGTTCCTCAGAACACCAGCCCTTTGAGATACTCTAAAAAAAAAAAAAAAAAAAAAAAAGTATTGTGCTGTCAAAAGGGTTTGGAAGAAATTGCATGATTTCTCTCCCTCTCTCTCTCTCTCCCCTGCCCCCCCACCCATCTCCCCTCCTCCTCTTTCCATCTCTCCCCTCTCTCTCTCACTTTTCCATTCAAAATGCATGTTAGTACTTTGGGCTCTGAGAACTCCCACAATCAAAGAATACTCATTATTGAGAGCTTGTTCTGAATGCTTTACATGTCTTACCTCATGTAATCCTCTCTACTACCTGCAGAATAGACTGGTTTTATAGATGAGGAAAATCTAGTGTTAACTAATATGATCAAAATCCTACCATGGATAAGTGAAATATACAGGATAAGAACCCAGACACTCTCAGCCTTTGCACCATACTGGCCATTTAATTTTGTTTCATTCAGGGCTTCCTAACATATTCAGTCACAAACCCCTTTTCTTCATAATCCTTAAATCACCCATAAAAACCCAGTCGTGTGCCACATAACACTATATACAACAATGACAGACCACAAATACGATGGTGGTTCTATAAGATTATAATATAGCTGAAAAATTCCTTTTGCCCAGTGACTTCTTAATGATACTGATCATGTGTAGGCCTAAGCTAGTGTGTGTGTCTGTGTCTTAGTTTTCAAGAAAAAAGTTTGAATAGTAAAAAGTAAATAAATAAATGTTTTAAAAATAGGAAAAAAGCTTATCAAATAAGATATAAAGGAAGAAAATAATTTTCTATAGCTGTACAATGTTTTTGTGTTTTAAGCTAAATGTTAGTACAAAAGAGTCAAAAAGTTTAAAAAAGTTAAAAGTTTATAGAGTAAAAAAATTCCAGTAAGCTAAGGTTAATTTATTACTGAAGAAAAATATTTTTCATAAATTTAGTGTAGCCTAAGTGTCCAGTGTTTGTAAAGTCTGCAGCAGTGGACAGTAATGTCCTGGGCCTTCGCAGTCACTCACCACGCACTGACCCACCCAGAGCAGCTTCCAATCCTGCAAGCTCTAGTCACGGTAAGTGCCCTACGCAGGTGTACCACTTACCTTTTATACCGTATTTTTACTGTACGTTTTCTATGTTTAGATATGTTTAGATACGCAAATACTTACTATTGTGTTACGATTGCCTACAGTATTCAGTACGGTAACACACTGCCCAGGTCTGTAGCCCAGGAGTGATAGGCTACACCATGCAGCTTAGGTGTGCAGTAGGCTATACCGTCTAGGTTCACATAAGCGCACTCTGTGATCTCACAATGACAAATCGCCCAACGATGCATTTCTCAGAAAGTATCCCTTTAAGCAAACCACGACAGTGGTCCCAAAGGACTGCTGTCGCTGCTACACCCCTCAGCACTGCCCTCGCGCCACTGCCAGGCCTTGTGCCACTCTATCTCATGACAGCCGTTTGTGTGTGACTCTTCTCTTCTCTAGTAGGTTGTAAACCCCTTTCAGTGGGACTTTATCTTAGCTTATCCCTGTGCCTCCCATAGTATCTGACACACAGAAATCAATAAATATTTGTGAACTGAATGTATATTGACAGCATTTTAAACTTTACCAGCTTATATTTCATTTCAAAATGAAGGAATCAAATCCAATAAATTAAATGCTAGAAAACAGAAGGTTTCATACGATTTTTGCAAATCCTTTCGTACTGCTCCACTTCTGTTGTTTACCAAGTGAATAAGAAAATTAAAAAGCAACTACAAGCTGTTTTAATAGTCAGACTTAAATTCCATTTGGAATTGGCACAGAGAAATATTATTTTTGAAGGCCCGTAACTGAAAAGGACTGGAAAACATATCCAATAAACTCAGAAGAGAATCATAGCCTAATATCTGCAGCTTTGAGAGAAGAAACACACACGGCATTCTTAATAATACCTAATAGTTCTTATAGCATAGGGACACAAAAACTATTCATTCTGATGACAGCATCTCAACTGAGGTTCTCGTCCTTCAACCTGGAGTAAACAAGGGGCACCCTCAGAATGCTCTTTTGTAAGAGCTATCAGTGCAGAAGGCCTTTTCATTTCAGAAAACTCTAGTTCAAATCATGAGTCATCTTCTCCATTTCAATCACAATTCAGGTCTACTTTTTATTGGGTGAAATGAATATTTCTTACTGCAAAAAAAAAAAAAAGAAAGAATCTAAGCAAACTGGCACATTCATTTTTGCTTAAATACATTTTGATACCAACATAAATAAGATTTGCCTAGTTTTGCAATGTCTTTTTAAAAAAATGGTTTATCTTAAAACTCCCTTAACCATGTTATAAATGTATCAAATATCATAAATCCAAATGGCACTATTTTGGTTTGCAAGAAGCCAGCCCAAATATTTCATGTGGATAGCTCTGGAGAGTAGCATTATGTTGACAGAGCTGCCTGCCAGTTAGGATCCCAGCTGTAGAACCAAACCCATCCTCTGCATGTCCTCCAGAGATCCTGCCCCTTGCCTTGTTTGAAGCCATTCACTGGTTCTCAAGTACTTTCAGAAGAAAATGCAAGCCAACAAGCTCCTCGTAGCCTGAACCCTGCTTTCTTCTTTAGTCTTATTTCGCACCACTTTCTCCACTCAGAACCACTTCGAGTTTCCTGCATATGCCTTTTTATTTTATATCTCCATGGTTTTGCTCAAAATGCAAAATATCCACCCAATTCTCACCTATCCTTTCTCCCTCCTCTGACTCTCCCAGCCTCTTCAGCTTCAAAACTTCTATTTATTGTTCAAAACAATGCTTAGCCTAGCAAGTCCACTCCTAGGTACATATCCAAGAGAAATGAAAATATGACCACACAAAAACTTGTACACAAATATTCGTAGCAGCATTATTCATAACAGCCAAAGGTGGAAACAACCCAATTGGCCATCAACTGATAAACAGATAAATCAAATGTGGCGTATCCATGTAATGGGATATTATTTAGCAATAAAAAGGAATGAAATATGAATACACACTACAACATGATGACACTTGAAAACATTATGCTAAATGAGGGAAGCCAGTCACAATGGACCACATATTGTATGATTTCATTTACATCCAATGGCCAGAATAGACAAATCTTCAGAGACAGAATGTAGATTAGTGGTTGCCTAGGGCTGAGAGTTGGGGAAAATGGGAGGTGCTAATGGGCACGGGGTTACTTTTTAGGGCAACAAAAATGTTCTAAAATTGATTGTGGTGATGGTTGCAGAACTCTATGAATATACTAAAAGCCATTGAATCATACAGTTTAATAAGCAAATTGTATAGTATATGAATTACCTCCCAGTAAAGTTGTTACAAAAAACAGGGCTCATGTAACACCATCTCTGGGGAACTCTCTCTGGTTTCTCCCTGAACAGTCTCTAACTCCATCCTCTGATTACTTCTATCCTTGGTACATGAATTTTATCACCAATTTATAACAATTAATAGCAGGCATTTTGCCAAGTACTTTATAGCCAATATCTTATAATATTTTCAATAAACTTGTGAGCTATTATTATATCAATTTGCTATCAGATACATCTTTCTGTGCTTTGTCATTCAATAAGACTATTCTTAAAGACAGAATTTGCATATATGTGCCCCACAGTTCTAATGTGGTCCAATGGAATTCTTTTGTTTAATCCAAAGTCACAGCATTTTTAAAAACTTTAAATTCGTTGACAGCGTTTTGAAATCGGGAGATTTTTATGTAAAAATCCATTCTGTTAGCCTGTCTTGAAAATGAGAGGACCCAGTGATAAGATTGGACGAAGGCCTTTAAATCTGGGAAGCCCTCTCCAACTTGTCATAGTCCTCACTACCCACTACTGTATCCTATTCAGCTCACTCTTCTAATTTATGCTACCTGCATAAGGCAGCATAATAGAGTTTGTAACCAACCACTCCCCCTGAGCAAGGACCATGCCCTAATCATCTTTGCATCCCTAGCACCTGGACAGTACCTGATAAATAGCATGGGCACAATAAATAACCCTGAACTGTTACCTCTCCACTATTACAGGTGAGCTGTGTTTGGAGGCATATTTGAAAATAACACCAATTTTTGACTTATCCATGGTTTCACAAAAATTGCTCTAAAAAAATTTTGAAAGATAATCACAAGCTAAAGCATGTGTTTGAAAGATTGAGGATGTATCTTCACAATAAAAATAAAACAAGAAGTGTCAAAGTCAAATGTCAGAGATATCAACTGTCAAACTTAGTACTGAAGGAAATTGGACATTTCATACTTAATAACCTAATACCAGCATAAATGGAATTTTCAGGGCTTTGTTTAATCTACTTATCAGGTAAAAAATGTTAGGGCTTTATGGAATCTCTTACTGCTTATGTGAAAATTGTACTGATTAAAATGAATCTTCGTTTACTTAAAATACCTCCAATAAGCCCCTTGAAGCATTTTATTGACCCATG
>NW_012135525.1:3803171-3819432 GCF_000956105.1 Propithecus coquereli
TGGATTGATTTTAACTCCTACCAGTAATGAGGGTTTATCAACTCATTCTTTTTATTTTCTTCTGTACATGAAATTTTTTTAATTGACACATAATTGTACATATTTATGGGGTACAGAGTGATATTTCAATACATGTAATGATCAAATCAGGGTAATTAGCATGTCCATAACCTCAAAAATTTATCATTTCTATGTGTTGAGAATATTCAAAATCTTCTCTACTAGCTATTTGAAAATATATAATGAATTGTTGTTAATTATAGTCACCCTATAGTGCTATAGAACACTAGAACTTATTTCTCCTATGTAGCTGTACTTTTGTACCTGTTAACCAACCTCTCCCTACCCTACCCCTACCCTTTGCCACCTCTAGTAGCCACTAATACACCACATTTTCTTTATCCATTCATCCGCTGATGGACACTTAGGTTGATTCCACATCTTGGCTATTGTGAATAGTGCAACAATAAACATGGGAGTGCAGATATCTCTTCAACATATTTATTTCCTTTCCTTTGGATATATACCCAGTAGTGAGATTTCTGGGTCACATAGTAGTTTTATTTTTAGTTTTTTGAGGAACCTACGCACTGTTTTCCATAATGGCTGAACTAATTTACATTCCCACTAATAGTGTATGAGTTCCCTTTTGTCGGCATCCTTGCCAGCATTTTTTTTTTCTTTTTGATAATAACTATTCTAACTACAGTGAGATAACCTCTCCTTGTGGTTTTGATTTGCACTTCCCTGATGATTTAATGATGCTGATCATTTTTTCATATACTTGTTGGCCATTTGTATGTTTTCATTTCAGAAATGTCTATTCAGATCGATCACCCACTGTTTAATCAGATTTTTTTTTTGCTGTTGAGTTCCTTGTATATTCTGGATATTAATGCCTTGTAAGAGCAATAGCTTGCAAATGTTTTCTGTCTTTCTGAATGTTGTCTCTCGTTTTGTTGATTGTTTCTTTTGCTGTGCAGAAACTTTTTAGTTTGATATAATCCCATTTATCGATTTTTGTTCTTGTCGCCTATGCTTTTAAGGTCTTATCCACAAAAATCTTTGTCCACATCAATATCCTAAAGTGTTTCCCCTGTGTTTTCTTACAGTAGTTTTATAGTTTCAGGACTTACATTTAAGTCTTTAATCTATTTGAGTTGATTTTTGTATATGGTGAGAGATAGGCATCTAGTTTAATTATTCTGCATATGGTTATCCAGTTTTCCCAGCATCACATATTGGAGAGACTGTCCTTTCTATAACGTATCTTCTTGCTTCCATTGTTGAAAATCAGTTGGCTGTAAGATGTGGATTTATTTCTGAGTTCTCTGTTCTGTTCCATTGATGTATGTTGTTTGTGGATTGCTCTGGATGGTTCATCAACTCATTCATAATCAAGATTTTCTCTTCTGGGAAATCCCATTTACAATAGCTACAAAAAAATTATTTAGGAATAAATTTAACAAAGGTGGTAAAATATTTCTACAAGGAAAACTACAAAGCACTGATGAAAGACATTGGAGATAACACAAACAAATAGAAAAACATCCCATGCTCATGGATTGGAAGAATTAATCTCATAAAAATGAATTACTGCCCAAAGCAATCTACAGATTCAATGCAACCCCTGTTAAAATATCAACATCATTCTACACAGAATTAGGAAAAACAGTCCTAAAATTCATATGGAATAAAAAGAATAGCCCAAATAGCCAAAACAATCCTGAGCAAAAAGAACAAAGCTGGAGGCATCACATTACCTGACTTCAAAATATATTACAGGGGTATAGTAATCAAAGCACATAGACCAATGGAACAGAATAGAGAACCCAAAAATAAAGCCACATATTTGGAGCCAACTGATCTTTGACCAAATTAACAAGAACTTACATTGGGGAAAGGACATCTTCTTCAATAAACGGTGCTGGGAAAATTGGATAGAAACATGCAGAAGAATGAAACTTGATCCCTATCTCTCACTATATACAAAAATCAACTCAAAATAGACTAAAGATGTAAACAATAGACCCCAAACTATAAAAATACCAGAAGAAAACCTAGGGAAAACTCTCCTAGACATTGGTCTGGACAAGGAATTTATGACTAAGACCTAAAAGCACAGGCAACAAAAATAAAAACAAACAAATGGGAACTAATTAAACCAAAAAGCTTCTGCACAGCAAAATAACCAACAGGTGACGAGACAGCCTGTTGAATGGGAGAAGATATTTGCAAACTATCCATTTGACAGGGGACTAATATCTAGAATATACAAGAAACTCAACTCAACAGGCAAAAAAAAAATCTGATTTTAAAAAAATGGAGCAATCAATCTGAATAGACATTTTCCTGATTATAAAAGTTATATATGTTCCCTATTAAAAATGCAGAAAACATTGCCTCTAAAAAAATAAATAACCACAATCACCGGGATTGTATCACCCAGGTCAGTGCATTTCCAAGAGAACTCTGAACACCCCTCACTTGAGCTCCTGTACAGGCTGCCACCCATGGGAGAAGCTGGGTCCTCCTTATTCCTTTCTGATCAGCTCCCAGAAATCTGCACTCAACTAGGTCACCAGAAATAGAACCAGAAAAAACAATTTTATTCCATGTAAACTCAGAAGGCTTTTGGCCACCCGGATCAGTTCTTCCCCATTGTTGGCCAGAAGATAACATACTTCCTGTCTGTGTTTGGAATTCAGTGGCATTTCCTGGAATTCAACTACCTTCCTCTCTCTGCAGAGGAAGGGGATAGTTTAAAAATCCAGGCTTTCCAGAATGGGAAATTAATTATTAGTATAAATGTCTCGATGCAGTTTCCCTTGAGTATAATTATCAAGTGCCTTCTGTTTTGCTTCTGGTTTGTCATACTTCTTGCCAGACATTTGACTCAGGTCAAGTGGCTGACCTTTTCTTACATAACTTAATTTTCCTTGGATTCACACAGCTTTCCCACTCATTTGTCCTTGGGAGACAGTGAGCCTTATGACAGAGCACCCTGTGAGTGTGGCTATGTTTGCAGTTGGTGGAGTTGGTAAAGGATACAAGTCCCTTGGAATGCAAGTTGGCAGTATCTATCAAAATGACAAACACATATTGCCTTTGATTCAGTAATTCCACTTCTGGGAATTTATTTCACAGATAGACCTGTGCACATAGGAAATAAGCATGTGCTGGATATTTATTAAAGTGCTTATATTATTATATCATTTTATTCAAATTATAAATTATATTTTAATCATATCTCATATAAGTATATGTTAATTATATTCTATATTATTACTGTTGTTATAGCAAAAGATTTGGAAACAGCCAGAATGTCCATCGATAGGAGACTGGTTAAATAAATTACACAACATTGGCGTAATGGAATACCATACAAATATTTAAAAAGTGAGAAGGTCCCCTATATACTTATATGGTAGATATTTAACATTACATACAGAATATATGAGTATATAATCCACATTATATAGAAGATAATTGATTTTTATAACATGTGACCTGTATTATATATTCATGATGTATCTTCTTTATATATAATATATAGTTTGAGAAAAGCAGCTTAGAGTAGAGATTAAGAACACAGACTCTGGAGCCAGACTGCCCAAGTCTGACACCTGGCTCACCTCTTACCAGCTGTATGATCTTGGACAAGTCACTTAACCTCTCAGTGTCTCAACAGAAACATCTATAAAGTGGAGAAGATAACACTACTTACCTCATACAGTTGATGAGAGCATTAAATGAATTAATATGCATCAAACGTTTAGAACTGGGTGTGGTGCACAGCAGAGAAGCACCGTATAAGCGTTAGTTACTATTACATACTGTTAAGTCAAAAGAGCAAAGTGTGAAGGTGCTTAATAATACATAACTTCTACAAACCTAAGGCTCCTCTCTCCATGAAAATTGTATCCACCAGTAATTGAGCTACACCAGAAACGTGCTGGTGTGGCGCTAGCCTGCGATATGTGCTCAGGAGGTGTTAGGGTCCACAGTTCTACTTGCTCTTCACTTTCACTTTTTTCCAGGTGCTCCAAAGACACTGATTTTCCTCCTCAAGCTGCCTGCATTGCAGAACCCAAGACCAGATTACCCGTGGATGGAAGAGCAAGGCCAGACTTTGGGGTGAGTGAACACAGAGCAGCATTCAGATCCCAGCTAAATCCATTCCTGCTAGCAGTGTGCCTTGGGCAAGTGGCGTGAACTCTGAGGCTCAGTTTCCTCATTTGTAAAACGGAAATAACAACAGTATTAATCCATCTTGTAGGGTGATTATCAGGACTAGAAATAATGTCTGTAAAGTGCCCAGGGCCGAGGAGGTGCTGAGTCCATGTCTGTTATCTGAGGAGGAGGAAAGGCAGAGTGGGGGAGACAAGGCACAGCTCCTCCTGGTCTGGTGTTGGGGATGGTTTAACTCCTGAAGACCACTTGCTGAGTCCTGCCCTCATTTAGCCTCTGGAGGAAAAGAGAGATCTGGTTTAAGTGGACACGTTATCATTCTCAAAGATGCCAAATGGAACAATGTCTGCGTAGCCCACCAGTCAAGAAATACACTGTGCAGGGCCAGTCGCAGTGGCTCACACCTGCAATCCTAGCACTCTGGGAGGCCAAAGTGGGAGGATTGCTTGAGCTCGGGAGTTCAAGACCAACCTGAGCAAAAGTGAGACCCCGTCTCTACAAAAAATAGAAAAATTACCTGGGTGTGGTGGTGCGTGCCTATAATCACAGCTATTTGGCAGGCTGAGGCAGGAGGATCGCTTGAGCCCAGGAGTTTGAGGTTGCAATGAGTTATGCTGATGCCATGGCACTCTACCAGGGGCGACTGAGCAAGACTCTGTCTCAGGAAAAAAAAAAATACACAGTGCAGTGCACAAAACAAGTATGACAACACTTTTTTTGAGCACCCCCTGTTTGCCAGATATTGTCCTCAGCACTGAGAAGACAGCCACCAACAAGACAGGTGGGGCCCCCGCTCTCATAGCACCTACATTCCAGTGGAGGAGAAACAACCAGAAACAAACAAGCATGGAGAATTAGGACCAAGTTTGCGGAGTGCAGCCTCCGCAAGATGGTTACAAATGCAAATGAGGGGGCTCAGGTAGGTGGTTTGGGGTTTGGGTATGCTATTTTCACACTGAAGATTTCTAGTCTCTAGTTTTTGAAAGACTAAGGACTTCAGAGATGTTTTTCATCTGAGGAGGAGGAGAGGAGAGGTCAAGTTAGAGGTCCAACGATCAGTTTGGCTCCACCATTCACCGGGGTGTTCCCTCAGCTGACAAGGTAGCCATTGGGCTGGAAGATCGTTCATTATCAAAGTCCTCTCCAGTTCTAACACTTCAGGATCCCTCTGCTCAATTTGGCATTAAATATAATATCAATGTCATATCATTGCAGAATGAAGTTAATATCATTTTTATGTCTTTACAGACTTTTATTTTTTTACTGTTCCTCTCACTGAGAGCCATGTGCAGCTATATGCATTATGGAGTCAAGTTCTTACTATTCTGGAAGCAAAAGGTCGAATTCTTGGCAGGATGTGGATAAGAAAAACCCTGTGCATGTCTATAAAACCAAATAGTAATTGCAAAGTATCTCTTATTATGAGCCCAAGATGTTTCCCAGATTTTTAAATATCTAGTTTTAAATTCATGGTTCTTTTGAGAAATGCAGGAAAGTAAAATAAATCTTCTCTTTTATATACAAGTGCTTCAGGGAAAACAGAACTTTATGTAAATAGCTGCAGGTGGTGAGGTAACAGTATTACAAGCCCCTATAAATTTTGGAGTTCTCCAAATAAGCTCTGAGCAAAGGCTGAGACTTTGCAGATTCTGTTCCTTCTCCCTGGGGCACCCTCTTCCTTCCTTCCCACTTGCACCTAATTCACCTGAAGAATTTCTAATATTCCTTCAGTTGCAACTGACACATCCCTTTCCCTGGGAAGCCTTCTGCAATCTCCCCAAGCCTGGGTTAGTTGCCTGCCTCTGTGTTCCCTTGGCAATCTCAGTCTGTATCAAATGATCTAAATAATCTTTGCCACACTATTTAAATAAAGTCCTTTTTCGCCCTTGACCTCAAATGCATGCAATCAGTTGAAAATAGTCCTAGTTTTGCAATGAATGCATTATCATCACTGCTTTGCTCGGCCTTATTTTATAATCAGTATTTTATTGTATGTGTGTATTTATTTATAACAATATCACCCAATAGAAATACAATGCAAACCACATATGTAGCTTTAAATTTTCTAGTAGCTCCATTTTAAAATGTAAAAGTAACAGATGAAATTAATTTTAATATATTATTATATTATAAATATAAAGTTTTCACTATATATGTAATCATCATAAAAATTATTAATGAAATATTTACATTCTTTTTTCCATATGAAAGCTTCAAAATCTCATATGTATTTTACATTTAGAGCATATGTCAGTTAGGTCTGGTTACATTTCACGTGATCAATATCATATTAGCACAGATTTATAGTATATCCAATCCCCCTGAACTTACAACCGATAAAAACTTATATCTACTTATGGACTCTTCCCTCATCCTGCTTCTGGTCAGCTGATCTGTGTCTTCAACTTTATTTTGAGTTCCTGAAAGACAGAATATGTATAGTACCCAGACGTTTGTGTCTCGTTGTCTTCTCAAAGCGTGGTCCCCAGACCCTGGGGGTCCCTGAGATACTTTTAGGTCAGAAGTATTTTTACAATAATATGAAGACATTATTTGCCTTTTTCACTGTATTGACATTTGCACAAATTACAAAAGCAATGGCATGTAAAACTGCTGGCACCCAAGCACAAATCAAGGCAGGGGTACTAACCTCTACTAGTAGTTCTTGTAATTTTCAATGCTGTGCACTTTTGGTTTAAAAAAATTCAAGTTTTACTTTAAAATTTCCCTGATGAAGCACTAAAATGTATTAATTTTATTTAATCTTGACCATTGAAAGCTCCACTTTTTTAACAGTCTATGTAATAAATAGGGAGTATGCATACATCACATCTGCTGCATACAGAAGTGCGATGGTTGTCCAAAGAAAGCACTCATGCAATTGTTTGAGTTGTGAGCTAAACTAGTCACTTTTTTCATGTAACACCATTTTTACTTGAAAGAACAAATGACAGACAAGCATTGGTTATTCAGACTTGGGAATTTAGTGGGCATTTTCTCAAAATGAAGTAAACCTGTTACTTCAAAGAAAACAACTAACAATATTTGTTGGCAATAATAAAAATTTCACATTCAAGTGAAAATGCAAATTTTGCAAAATTTGTATCATCACCATAAATTTCACAGCTTCCCAATACCTAAGTGCTTTCTGATGAGATCAATGGTGATATTAAGAGATGTGATTTTGGGGGGGGTTAATTGATACAGTTTCAGATTTTACATTGCAGCTAACCTTTAAGATGCTACTACTTACTGAGTTTTGGAATTGTATCAAAAAAATTTATCCACAAACATCTGAAAAGGCTACTAAAATACCCCTTCCTTTTCCAATTACATGTATATATTTTTTCTTTGTATATTAACACTTCAACCAAAAAATTTATTGCAACAGATCGAATCCAGAAGCAGATATGAGAATCCAGCTACTTTCTATTAAGCCAGACATTAAAGGGGTTTGCAAAGATACAAAATAATGACATTCCATTCACTAATTTTGTTTTGTTTTGAAAAATAGCTGTTGGGGAAAGAGGGAAAAAGGAAGAGAGAAAAGGAGGGAAGAAGGAAGGAAGGAAAGAAGTAATGAAGGAAGGAAAGGAGAGAAGAAGGAAGGGAGGAAGAAAAAAAAGAGTTACTTTTCATAAAACATATTATTCATGTTACTATATAATAAGTTTAATATTACTTTTAAACAAATTAACAAATCAATTTTTTAATTTCTCAGTTTTAATTTCTAATACAGTAAATATTGATAGATATAACTAACTAACATCAACACAAGCTCTTTGGGAGCCTTAATAATTTTTGAGTGTAAATATTCCTAAGATGAAAAGTTTAAGAACCACTGACCTAGTTTCCTAATATACAGTGAGTTTTCATAGTATGTTTACACCACCTTAACAAGTGATCCAAATGATCGCCAGTAATGGGACAAATTGATGTCATGTGCTTCCTGGCGTGAGGCCCTGAGAAAGACACAACATTATTTCTAGGGTATACCTAGCAAAAATGCACACCCTGAATCTAATCATGAAGACACGTCAGACAAACCCAAATGGAGGGGCATTCTACCAAATATTTTGCTTGTACTTTTCAAAAATCTCAATATCAGGAAAGACAAAGCAAAACCAAGAAACAGTTTCAGTGTAAAGGGGATTAAAGAGATATGATAACTGAATGCTATATATCATCCAGGAGTTTATTTTACTACAAAAATATATCAACGGCAATTAATGACAAAAATAAGGATAAAGCCTGTATGATTCTTAAATTCAGCTGATTAGTGCAAATAAAAAAATTGTAGGTTCCATCATAGCGTCAGTGTAGATCCAGGGAGTTGGTTTTTTTCAGGCAAAGATGGCAACCACAATTGTAGTTTTGTAGAGACTGACTCTGCATTGCCTACAGCCTGCATTTAATTCACAGATGAAGACTAGCTGTATCAAAGCATAATTGAAGAGAAGAAACGACTACAAAAAGAACTGTTGGCTTTGCAAAATGACCCACCTCCTGGGATGACTTTAAATGAAAAGAGCGTTCAAAATTCAATTACACAGTAGATTGTAGACGAGGAAAGTGCACCAGGTACCTTACATGAAGGGGAAAAATTTCAACTTCCATTTCAATTTAGTAGTCAATATCCTTTTGACTCTCCTCAGGTCATGTTTACTGGTGAAATATTCCTGTTCATCCTCATGTTTATAGCAACCGTCACATCTGTTTATCCATTCTAACAGAAGACTGGTCCCCAGCGCTCTCAGTCCAGTCAGTTTGTCTTAGCATTATTAGCATGCTTTCCATTTGCAAAGAAAAGAGACAACCACCAGATAATTCTTTTTATGTGCAAACATGTGACAAGAATCCAAAGAAAACAAAATGGTGGTATCATGATGATACTTGCTGATGCCACTGTTACCATCTTCCTAACAGAAGGTAAATCCTACGGAGAAAATGAGCACTTAGATCCTTCAGTCTTTGAACTTTAACCTTTGACTGGAAGTGACCTATAGGCAACGAAGACTACTTCACTTTACTGCGTCTTTACTCACGTGCATTCTGGGCGCATGTTGATCACTGGTTCAGTCCAGGCAACTGACATGCTTTTATTAGTCATACAGTATGAATGCTGGTGTCAGGAAATGTCAAATATAATTCCATTTTTAATTTTTTTTTTTTAAGCTTTCAGGAAAGTTCCAGGTCCTCACGTATTGTGCAACAATAATGACTTCCTTGGTGGTTTTGGGACGCTCATTGCCAGCAATGGACGTTGTGACAGGAAAAATTTTCATTAACTCTTGCCACTCAATGATTAATGCATGACAGGGCCTATAAAATGAATTTATTGGTTATAGTGGGATTATAAATAAAGTGACAGATCCAACATTACTTTGAAAGTCACCCCAACTGTTGATATTTGGATTCTATGCACTGTGATCCTAAGGTTAACGGCATGAATTAACATGCATCTTTAAAGGACTGTAATGAAAGATCATTGCGTATTTATTTAATTGCTTATATCTGCTGTCAAATTGTTTTGACATGGAAGGTTTTCAAGTAGCATTAGCGGAGAGGTACAATATGTTATCCCTATGCTGAAAATGAATTCATTTGTTGTGCATAGTTCCTCAATCTCTGAAGTAAAAGTATAAATAATACAGGGTATGAATGGTTTAATCAAGGCTTTATTTTGGAAGTAAGCAAAATGGTAGTGATGATTAAATTGCTACAGTCCATAATTTTGGCTTGTTATTTGTACATTAAAGATTTTTTTCCAAGTAGTTTACACTCTGTTACTTCCTGCTAGCCATCAGCATGGGCCCTACTGCCTAAACACTATTTCATTTATTTATGTTTGGAAAATCCATAAGCATTTTTGTTTGCAATCTTTTTTCTTTCGTTACGTTTTAAGTCAAGTTTGAATGTTATAATACTTTTATTGAAAAACTTTTATCAAGTTTTTTCTTATAAATTCTCTTTACTTGTCCTTTAATCCTGTACTCTAAAATAAGAAATACTTTTTTATTTTTTTGGAGACAGAGTCTAACTGCATCTCCCTGGCTAGAGTGCTGTGGCATCATCATAGCTCACAGCAACTTCAAACTCCTGGGCTCAAGCGATCCTTCTGCTCAGCCTCCCAAGTAGCTGGGACTACAGGCATGCACCCCCACGCCTGGCTAATTTTTGTATTTTTTTGTAGAGCCAGGGTCTTGCTCAGGCTGAAGAAATACATTTTTAACAGAGGCTTAATGCTTAAATTTTTTTTAATTTAAAAGAGAATAAAGTCTATAAATTAGAATATATATTGTTTTAATATTAATTTCTTGATTTTAATCATGGTACAGCAGTTATACAAGAGAATGTTCTTGTTTCTGGGAAATGTACACTAAGTGGGAGAAAAGATGTAATTTCTGCCATTCACTCTGAAGTCACTCAGAAAACGATATGAAAGTGAGAAAAGAGGAAAACAAATGTAAAATGTTTATATTTGGAATCTGGGAGAAAGGTATTCAGAAATTGTTGGTATTATTTGTGCAACTTCTCTGTTAGTCAGAAATTATGTCAAAATGAGGAGTCAAAAGATTAAAAAAAAAGTTTACTAAATGAATACATGAGAGCGTCTTTTTCTAGAAACTCCATCTTTAGTTTCTGGATTTAGGTGTTAGAAGGATGAAGTGGAGTAAAAAGAAAATTCTCTTAATAGTTACTGTTATATCCTTATATTGCATTAACAATATGCACTAAAAATGCCTCCAGATTTTACCTCCCTTTTAATTTTTCTTAAAAGGGCCTTTAGGCCCCTGAAGTTGAGGTTTTCATCACCTGAACTCCAAATTATTTTGTTTCTACTTCGATGGGGGCGGGGGGAAGAGGATGTTTTGTCAGCTTCTAAACACTGAACCCGAAGAGAAAAAAGTAATTATAAAATTACTCTTGAGAGACACTTGAGTCATATCTTAGCTCTGTAGTCACCAGGAACTGGGGCAGTTGGCAGCGAGTGTGAACAGAAGCTGCTTCTCAATTGAGCAGGCGTCTGCTGCCAGGGGAGGGGGCAGCACGCTGTATCGGTGATTCCTCCTTCCTTTTCTCTGGTCTGAAGCTCTTCGCTTGTGGCTTGACTGCTTTGAGATTGAAAAAGGAGCCTGGGCCTTCTAGGGTTTGCTGAAAACGTGTGTGATTAAGAGTCTCGCCCTATGTCTAATTAGAAGCAGATTTTGGGAGTGAGCGAGAGCTTTTTTGAAACAGGCCTTCGGTCTTAACATTTCAATCCTGCCAAGGTAGCCTCACCGGCCTCCCTCTAGTGGCCCTGAGCAAGATCGCCTTGGCCAGAGGCGCCATTGTGTTTCTGACTGCTGCTTCCCTGTTCGGGGCTGGGTCGTGAGCACTGGTTTCTTGTTTTTTTAAGAGCAAGAATCTTATAAATTATAGTCACGCTAACCCGAGTTAAGGACATTAAAATCTAGAGAGGTTAAAGAAATCTTTCAAGGTCACAGAGCAATTTAAGGGCTTAACCAGGACGGGAATATCAGTCAATCCCTGGGACATCTTGAGGAGGAACCCACTGGCTTCCCGAACATGCTGAGAATTCCCAAAGCCATACGCAGAATGCAATACAAAGCCCTTAACCCCTTCACCATGCACCCCTGGCAGAGCCATTTGAGCTGTTCCAACTCATTTCCTACCATTCCCTGCTCCCCTCCCAGGCTCCCTGGGCTTCAGCCACCTGCTTTATTTTTAGCCTTACAATGTGCATCACAATCTGAGATTGTGCATCTATGTACCTGTTTATTGTGTGTATTCCACATGAGAATATAAACTCCTGGAAAGTTAGGCTGGGCATGGTGGCTCACGTCTGTAATCCTAGCACTCTGGGAGGCCAAGGTGGGAGGATGGCTTGAGGTCAGGAGTTCAAGACCAGCCTGAGCAAGAGCCAGACCCCCATCTCTACTAAAAATTAAAAAAGAAATTAGCCAGACAACTAAAAATAGAAAAAATTAATCGGGCGTGATGGCGCATGCCTGTAGTCCCAGCTGCTAGGGAGGCTGAGGCAGGAGGATCGTTTGGGCCCAGGAGTTTGAGGTCGCTGTGAGCTAGGTTGACTCCATGGCCCTCTAGCCCAGGCAACGGAGTGAGACTCTGTCTCAAAAAAAATAAAAATAAAAATAAATAAACTCCTGGAAAGTAACATTTACGTATTCAGAGGTTAGGTCTTGATATGTTAGAGGCGGGGGTGGGTATTTTGAACCTACCACAGAACCTACCAAGACGTAGTGGCTGAATAAATGAATTATCCCATATACCCAACTGATTTCAAACTACTTGAAAATTTTTCCAAATCATGCTAATAATAGCATGAAGAAATGTTCTGGCAAACACGTGTAAGCCCTCAGCTCCCTACCTGGAATAGCTCATCCTAACAAGCTTTTGCTTTCTTTGTTCAGACAAAATAGGTTTGAGAAACACTGAAAACTGCAATCGATCCAGTCCTATATCTTCCTATACAGCTGTTTGTGTGTGTGTGTGCGTGTAAGTGTATCATTTCTCATTATGCTGGCTTCTTCTTTGAATAGTAGACTCCACAGGAGCAGGAGGCATCTTCCCCTACCCCCACACCCCGCCCTTTAAAGATTCACCACCCTCCCATTTCAAACAATTACCCAGAGAGGCCCTCTGACCTGCACTACCTGAGCGTGAACAAGAAGATCACAGCTGGAAGAGTCACTGACACCAGCCCTACATGTGGACACTTACCTTCACGCCTCTACAAAATTTGCAGTTGAGCCTAACTTGACCCTTTCATTACCGTCTGGCTTACAAAGGGAAATATGGGCTGCTGAAGGAACATTGATGGGAGACAGATCTGAGAAACAATTGTGTCGAGCACTTACTATGTGCTTGGTTCTTTGCAAGGAGCTTTCTGGCAATATTTCACTTGATCTGCACAACATTCCAGTAAAATAGATTTATTTTCTCTTTTCTGCAAATCAGGAAATAGATCCAGAAAGATTAAGCAATTGCCCATGGTCAGACCAGTAGCAAGTCATAGAGGCAGGATTTGAACCCAGGCAGTCTGACTCCAGGGCCTTCTGCCACCCCACACAGGAGTCTGACATGCAGCTGTGCTTTTGTGGTTCATGCTTGTAGATGAACACAGTTAATTGTCCTTCACTAAGTCCTATTCCAGACACTGCAGTGATACAAGGAAATCAAGGATTGATCCTTGTCCTCCAGGATGTATCCATTTAGCTGGGAAGAAAAGGCATCAAGTCAGATGGTGGTCATCTTTCAGGAATTGGGTGGGGGGTGACTGAAAGAGAGCGTGAGGGGGCTTATGAGAGCTGGGAATGTTGTTTCATGATCCGATGCTGGTTATGGTAGCATGTGAGATAATTTGTAAACCTCATCTCTGTACGCTTGTGATTTATGTACTTTTCTTTGTGTATGTTATATTTTGAAAAATGCATAAAATGAAGGCATCAAGTCAGGTCTCTGGGAAATGCAGGGGCTGCAAAAGGAGCCACCACAAGGCAGTACTGGATGTCTGAGCCATTCCCCAGGTCTTCTAATTGCCTTGGTAATTAAGGGCTATGAGGTAGGAGGGAGAGATTTTGAGATTTTTTTCAGTCTTTAGTATTGTATCAAAAATTCCCAAGGTGGGCCCAGTTTGGCTGTAAAGCGTCAGTTTGGCTGTAAAGCAGAGTTAGAGAAACATCTGAAGTAACATTCTGAAAGGTTGCAAATAAGGATTAACTCAAAGAAAATAAATCTATTATCACATAAATTTGGAAAATCCTGGGTGAAACAAATTTAAATCCCTTTTGTTACAGCAGGACTTGTCAGAGCCTTCAATACATTACCATGACTTGTGAGTCCCCAGGAGGGAGCTATATTTTGCATTTTTCCCCAAACTAATTTTACTAGGAATGCTTTTTCTTAACACTTTAAGAATTACTGTTCTAAGGTAGCAGTCCCCAACCTTTTTGGCACCAGGGACCAGTTTCATGAAAGACAATTTTTCCATAGACGGTAGGGAGGCGGAGGTCAGGCAGTGATACAAGCGATGGGGAGCAGCTGTAAATACAGAGGAAGCTTTGATGGCTTACCCACTGCTTACCTCTTGCTGTGCACCCCCCAACCCCACCCCATTCCTGTTTTCATGGAAGACAATTTTTCCATGGTTTGGGGGGATGGAGCTCTGTGGCCCTAGTCCCTCACTTCGGTCCCAGAGTTGGAGACCGCAGTTCTAAGGAACAAATTTTGGGAACTACTATCATAGAATCCTGATTTACAGATCCAGTTCAGCCAAAGATCATGGATACTGAAAGTCATCTTTCAAATCATTCCTTGGGGACCTTCTAGATTACTCCCATTGTCCCTCAACAAGCCAGGAGAGTTCATTCAAAAGGCCATATAAAATATCCCATAACCTAAATTTCCGGGTAAATGATGGGGGACAGAGGACAGTCAGGGTGAAAAGAGGAAAAATTATAGTGACTCGAACTCCAGATTATCTTGAAAAGTCTCTTCATAAATTAAGATTCTTATGGTTGTAATTAATTGCAAGCACCATAGTCTTTTGGTTGAATGAAATGATTATTTCCAATGAGGGCTTTCTCTTGGAATCCAAGAGTGGATGACTCTGAGCATCGAGTACAAGTGGGAACCAGACACCTGGATGCCATCAAGCCTCGCTCTCAATGATCCCCAGCGCCCCTTCAATCTTATCTCTCCCTGTAGACCTGTTATTTTGCATCTTGGTCCACAAGATGACAAATATGGTGACCAGCTGTTCCAGAGTTTGTCCTGTCATCTGGAGAGAGACTCAACTGACTCAACTGCAAATTCCTGAGGAGAGGATTTGGGCCAGGCTACTCGCCACTCGTGAGGTCAGTGGATGGGTCACATCTTACGCCAGTCACACTGAGACTGTGTGGATGGAGTCATGCATTATAGACGTAAAGGTGAGGAGCTGAGCAAACCATCCAATAGATGGATGTTCAAATCCCAGGATTTATTTTATGTGCGGCTGAAAGCTGCTTTTTAAAAGGACTGCCTTGCCTTCTATGTAAATTAAGAAATAGACTTTTTTTGATGACCAGGGAGCTTTCAGTTCCTCAGAATCATGATCCAAAACATCAGCTCTCCTCTACTGACCTGTAGATGTGTCACGTGGAGGGGTCACTGCTGACTGCTCTGGTCATCTCTGAAAATCATTTTCCCCACATAACATGGAAGCAGTTTACATTATTTAAAATGATTTGTTTCTTTCTCCTAAAATTTGAGTCTGTGAAGGGAAATTTGGTTAATTAACAATATTTGTTTTTGGAAACTGGTTATTTGAAGCTTCGCTGTGCTGAATTTCAGTTGTTTTCAGCTCTTACATCCTCCATATTTAATACCATCATTTTGAAAATGGATTGACTTTAGAAGTATTTTTCTCTTGCTTTGGAGATGTTGCACATTGGCCCAAATGGGTTTTTATTTTCCATTTTAATTTATACAATATAAATACGATGTTGGACTTCTTTGGAGTTAACAGTTTCACTGTGCAGATGTTTCTTGAAAGCCTTTTCAATTCATAGTGTTGGTTTAAAAAAAATTTTTTTTTATTAGCCTGGCTGCTTGCCAGAAAAAAAAAAAGTATTATTCCATTTTACATAGAACTGTAAGATTTTCTTTCTTTCCCTGTTCCTTCCCCACCCCCAGCTAGCTACAGGACTGCTAGGATTAAAGATGCCATAGTGACATCTTGTGGTCACCAGAGGCACAGCAAAAAGTCATCATGGTGGGATGAGAAAAGTGACCTAGTTCATTCTCCCACAAGTATTTTGTGATTTACTTTATTTGCTTTTTTATTTATCATTTGGCTCAAATAGCTCTAGATTTCCACACTGTTGTGCTTCACAGAAAATGTTCAACTTTGCCCATAGAAAGGATAAACACGCTGTATTCTGGAAATGAAAGGAAGGACATAACTCTTGTTTTTGGCTTTCGTTGGACTCCTCGTAAAACCAGCTGTTGTGCAAGTTACTTAGTATAACTCTGAAAAATATTCATATCTTTTCCCTAAAAAAGT
>NW_012135525.1:3820577-3842286 GCF_000956105.1 Propithecus coquereli
CAAATTCCTTTAAGAGCCACTGAAATATATCCTGAGGAGGAATCCCTGCCAGGTGCCCTTCAAATTCCATCGTCATGGTGAGCACTTTTTATCCACTTGCTCCTCATGTTTCCAGGGAAGGGAGAGGTTTTCTGCTTTGCCCCCAGGAAAAGGTAGTATAGGGGTAGACACTCTGGTTGCCTCTCTTTCCCCTCACTCACTAGGCCCCTTAGCTTAGGCAGATGGGTGACATTGGGTCACGTTACCCAAGGGTCAGGGCCACTACACTGTCAAGGTAACACATACAAGGTTGTCGGGCCCCGCTTTGTAAGTGATGCAATGCCAATAAAATGTTAATTTTTTAAACGAAATTAGTTGACTCTAAAGTTTAAATGCAAAAATAAACAAGAGAAACCAAGAAAATTCTGAAAAAGAATACTTATCAGATTTTTTCCAAACCAGAAATTAAAGTGTATTATAAAACTATAGTGATTAAAAATGTGTAGTGCTGATGCGTGAATAGACAGAGATCAATGGAAAAGAATAGAAGGTCCAAGAATAGACACAAGGGCATATGGAAATTTAGTATATGACAGGGGTTTGATGTATGCAAAAGAACAGAATCTCAAATCAATGAAGAAAAGGCAGATTATTCAATTAAAGGCTTTAGGATGACTGGATGGCGACTTAAAAATAAATAAAGTTGGATACTATACCTCACATCTTTTTTTTTTTTTTTTTGAGGCAGAGTCTCACTCTGTTGCCCTGGGTAGAGTGCCGTGGCGTCAGCCTAGCTCACAGCAACCTCAAACTCCTGGACTCAAGTGATCCTCCTACCTCAGCCTCCAGAGTAGCTTGGACTATAGGTGCGAGCCACCATGCCCAGCTAATTTTTTGTTTCTATTTTTAGTTGATTGGCTAATTTTTTTTTTTCTATTTTTAGTAGAGACGGGGTCTAGCTCTTGCTCAGGCTGGTCTCTGACTCCTGACCTCAGGCGATCCTCCCTCCTTGGCCTCCCAGAGTGCATACCTCACATCTTACACCAGGACAAATTCCAAATGCTGCAAAAAATTTTAATGTGAAAAAAGAATAGCATATTATCAGTGATGTAAGAAAACATAAAAAAATGATTTAATAATCTCGGAGTAGAGAATATCTTTCCATTTATGACACACAGAACACAGAAGCCACAAAATTCTGCAGGAAAATCAAAGTCAAAAAAAAGCACAGAAGTGGAAGGAAAAATATATTTGCAATAGACTCGGTGCTAATTTTGTAAAATATATTAATATAAAGAATTCTTAAAAATCAACAAGGAACAAACCAATGACTCAAATGGAAAATAGACAAAGGATATGAACCAACTCTTGTCAGAAAAAAAAAACCCTCAAATGAGTGTTAAAACCTATAAAAAGGGACTCAGTGTCACTCATAATTGAAGAGATGCACATTAGAACTATCAGGAAGTATCATTTTGTACCAAGCACGTTGGCAGAAATCAAAGTTCGGTAGCGGTCGGTGTAGGGAAACAGGCATTCTCTTACATTGCTGGTGGAAGTGGGAATTAGGTCAAGAGCCCGACACAATGGAAACCTCTGTGAAGGGCACTCTGTAAATGCACGTACCCTTTGACCCAGCTATTCCACTTCCAAGATTTTATAGTACAAAAGATGCTCACATGTACAAAATGATGTATGTACACAGTCATTCATTGCAGCAATGTTTGAACTAACTAAAGGCTGAAAACATCCCACATATCCGTCAACAGAATATTGGTTAAATAAATTATAGTACATCCACATAAACAAATAAATACTGTGCAGCTATTTTAAGAAATGAAGAAACTCTTTATGGATTGATAAGGATAATCAGCAAGATATATTGTCAAGTTAAAAAGCAGGGCTTAAAACAGTGTTCCAAGTGAAAAAAAGGAATACACTGAATATACATATCTGCTTGTGTGTGCATAGTTGGTCACTGGAAACAAGCGCTAACGGTGGTTAAATATCCAGAAAGAGGGATGTCTGCGTATCCCACCTCTACAGTACCTGCTGCTTTAACTTGAATGGTGAGACCTTCCACGATGCTCAAAGCTGTGCTCTCCAGCTGACCTCCAGGGCACCCCTAAGAGCAGAGAAGAGTAAAGGGTCCTCCAGGGAGGCCGGAGCACTCCCTAACATGTCCTCCAAAACAGAGCCTTTTGAAAACACGTCAAGTCTCATTTTTATCTTAATTAGTGCAAATTTGCATTCTAGTTAACAACATATTTGTGTTAGTTTTAAGATTAAAAAAAAAATGATGGTCTTTTCTCCAACTTTGGAAGCAAGAGAGAACCCTTAGGACCCAAACTCATCTTAAATTGTGTACCTTTTCTCCTTGATCTCTCTTCCTGAGCTCCCAATAATACCAAGAGATTTGCTGTGCACCACGCTCTTTGCTTAATGCTCATAGCAATCCTAGGATGTGAAGATTCTTATTATTCTCATTTTTAAAATGAGGAAGCAACGGCTCAGAGAGGTTACATGATGTTTCCAAAATCACACAAAGCTAAAAAGCAGAAAGGCTAAATTGATTGAATTGATTGAATTCACAGATTGAATTGACTCCAAAGTTATTTCTCTTTCTCTGTATCAAGCAACTTCCCCAATTCTCTCTCTACTCTTCTTTGATACTCACTTAGGACTCTCTCTCTCTCTCTCTCTCTCTCTTTTTTCTCTTTCTGGTCCTCCTCCCCAAAACATTAAATTTTATACATTCCTCTTGGCTTCAGGGACTACAAATTCTAGTGGTTCTCCATCCTGGCTGTGGTTGGACTCTCTTGGGGAGATTTCAAAACATACCTATGCCCAGAACTCACCACCCAGACACTGCTTTTAACTGATGTGGGATGAGATCTGGGAATGAGTATTTGTCCACCCCTCACTTCCAC
The DNA here is from genome assembly GCF_000956105.1 of Propithecus coquereli. Taxonomy (NCBI): domain Eukaryota; kingdom Metazoa; phylum Chordata; class Mammalia; order Primates; family Indriidae; genus Propithecus; species Propithecus coquereli. The sequence goes on from NW_012135525.1 coordinate 3,823,487, forward strand.
CCCAGTAGTGTCTTATTCAACTTTTGTGTCTCTGGTGACTAGCAAGCACTCCTTAAATATTTGTTGAATGAATAGATGAATGAACAATAGAACTTCAGGGTAAGAGAGAAGCCAAAACTTAGTTTAGAAAATAAAACGAAAGCAGTCTTGAAAGACATAAGCGAGGCGGAGGCTGGGTGCAACTAAGGAGTCACGTTGAGCTCCTCCTGGGACGCTGGAGAAGGAAGCTCCGTCCCTGTAATCCTGTCCACAGCCCCACACAATGGAAAACTATAAATAGCAGCCCGAATCACATGAGGGTTATGTAATATAAGGTTCACAGGACACGCTGCCTTTATCACTGGGGCTTAAGTTGCGCTGAAATGGAAACTCAGCTGATGCCCTATGTATTAGTTTCTCTAAAAAGATGAAAGTCTCCCTGCTTTTGCCCAGACCATCTCCCGGCCCGTATTGGAGGCAGGGCTGCCGGGGCCTTTCCTGCAAAGAGATGCCTGCTGTCTTTTCAGATAACAAGTAGGCAATTTCGGCAAAAGAATTATTTTTATTTGTAAAGATAAAACCAGAATTTCCCCTGATCAAGTGAGAAGGCAGTGCCTATCGGCTTTTCAGACGCTTGGGAGCACTGAATCACAGGCTCGGGCCAGGAGACAGGCTGCACTGGTGTGTACAGCTCCAGAGAGATCAACTGCTTGTTCCAGTAGAGATCTGCTGTCATCTGAAAACCTTTTGTGAAACATCCAAATCCACTCTGAGCCATTTAACTCTATTTGAAGAGGTTTGTGATGATCCCAGAGACTGAATACACAATTCATTCTCACTGGCTGGAAAAGGAGGACTTAGAAATGAATTTTTCTATGAACAAAAGAGTAAACATTGCTGGTAGGAACTAGCAGCCATATTCTCCTTTTCTTCTTCAGCGTGTAACCAGCCCGCATTTCCCAGCCTCACTTGTGCTTGGGCATGGTGCGTGACTGTGTGCTAGCTGTGGAATGTGAGCAGAAGTGAGGGGTGCTACATTCAGACCCGGCCATGCTCATTTCTTCATGTTTTCTCTGCCTTCCAGGTGGCTGGAATGGAGACACCTCCTGGGGCCATTCTGGAAGCCACAGGTTGAAGATGCTAGAGCATCACCAGTGTGGGTCCCTGGGACTGTCTGCAGGAGAGCCACTCTGCTATCCTTCTTATTGCCCAGCGCTGTCACAAAAGCAAGAAATAAACTTCTATTGTGTTTGAGCCATTATACACCACAGGGTCTATTTCTTACAGCAGTAGTCTTCTTTCTTTAATTGCAAATGTTATTAACATGTCATTATACTTTGGCATCAAGGACAGGAATTCCTCACTTGCTTTGGAACAAAAGATCCTCCAGAATGACCTATCCAAAGACTATTTTGCCAGCCTCTTTTGCCCCCCAGGAGGCCCTGGGAGTAGATAAGCTCAGCATTCTTACCATTCTAAAGCCAGGCGTAGATGTTTGCAAGGATTATTTAGTTTATCTTTGATGTAGAGGAGGAAATTTCCCAAATTCTGTTTCAAAACATGGACACTCCAAGCAACAGCTTTGGTAATGGCCTGAACTAGCAGAAAGGGATACTTCAAGTAAAATTCACGTTACAGGACAGATGGTTTTCCAGAACACATGGACAAAATTGAGATTTTTATGAACCTGGTCACATATCAAGATGAAAAAGAATCTGTCTTTAAAGATCTTGCAGTTTAAATAATCACAATCTACTTTCTCTACCTAAGCACTTTTTGAATTATCACGGATTCAGGATTTCTTTTAGGGAAACACAACCTATATTTTGCAGAAGCTATCAATGATGATTCCACTGAGCTGGGCAGGGGCAGAATGAAGAAAGAGACAACAGAACACTTTAGTTGGGAACGAAAAATTATCTTCAGTCCATAAATCAACTATGGCACCACAGAAAGAATTCCGGGGCAAGAAAGTGGGCAAAGAGTGTTTGACACACAGACACCAGGGCAATGAGAAGTCACATTTGTCTGTGAAGTTGGTGGGATGTGCTCTGGAATTGACAAGTGGGGACTCTGCTGGACATCTATAGCCAGATGGAAACATCTGGCAGCACAAGAGATAAGAATTCAGGGCCCACCTGATTAGCTCCTCTAACTCCACCCAGAAGAGGAGCAAAGGCTCCAGGGGCAGTGATGAAGTGTGGTATTTACTGGGGAAAACAGCTGGGAAGTAACTCTGGAGAAGAGCCCCAAAAACAAAATGAAAAAAAAAAATGAATTCTCCAAGTGTAAGGGGAAAAGCCAGTTCTTAAAACTCTGGATCCTGACCGCAGGGAAGGGGCGTATTCGGGTGAGAGGAAATCTATCCTTCCTCTGTGTAAGAGAGAAGATTGGGCACAGCCTACACACCTCATTCGAACTTTACCTTTCTAGAAACCTTGTATAATTCTCTCCTCAGCCATCAGGCCAAATCTGAATTCAGTGACTTTGGAAAGCTTCCCAAATGAGCCTTTTGGCAGAGTTTTATAAACTGTTCAGAAAGAAGAGGCAGTGTTGCTGTGGCTTTAGAGCAGTAAACCCCAAATTCTTGATTGTCCACCCCATCAACAGAATGCTGTTGAACACACAGCGTAATATATGTGGATTTATTTATTCATAAATCATATATGTGTACACTTCTATACTAGCATATTATACATGATATAAAACATATTCCCGATAGTAGAAACATTAAAAGCACACATTAAGAGAAACATTAAGGAAAAACAGAATATTTTCTTCCTGTGCCCATATGAATTTTCTTGTACTTCTCACGTTGGACACCACTGCCTTAAATCCTGGTCCTAGAACAAAGACCTTTTCTTAAGACGGGTGATTGTGGTTTCAAGAAGAGATGAAAAACTCTTGGCCTATGCGTTAGCTAAGTGACACGTTTCAGGAGCAGGTCCTAAGCGTCCAGGTTAAAAGTGTGGATTGCATATTATCTAATAATGTTGCACTTGAAGTCTGTTGCCCAAGTAACCAGAATGGTGAGAAAATAGAGCTTCTTAAGGGGATAAGGCATGTTTTATTTATCTTGTCTTCCTTTGGGGCTAGCAGGGTCCCCTAGGGGACATGCTGGGTCCTCAGTGACACCTGTTTAATTCAAACATGAATGAATGAGTGATAGAATATGTGAAAAACATTTTTAGCCACAGGAAAAACACAATTAAAATGCAATTCTCACCTGTCAGTGAAAAATCTCCATCGCAGAAGCAATGCACAACTTCTGCCTTGTCTACAACCTTGAACTCCCAGAACCAGAACTCAGCTAAAATTCTTCCTCACTTCTTACCAGGAGCTCTCCTTCAAAGGCCTTCAAGGTCTAGGCAGGTACCACATGTGTATGCCTAAAGAAGACCAACTAGAGCAACAGGGAGAAGTGGTGGAAACTGGCAAAATGGAGCATGCTTAGAGTCTGATGAGGGAGGAAGTCTTGACCTCTCTTCAGCTAAGTGTTTTTCTTACCTGAGTGTCTGATGGTTTGGGGACTTGTCTCATCAGCTACATTGTAAACCTAAAGAGGCCTGGGAACGTAGGGTATTTCTTCTTTGTTCTGTCCCCACCGTGGTCTGGCAGAATGAAAATTAGACTTGGGGTCCAAACCCCCAGCTCTTCTACCTCACTAGCTAGATGGCCTTGGTTGAGGCATTGAACCTCTCTGATCCCCAGTCTGTTCATCCAACCAATGAGAATAATACAACCTCCATCAAAGGGAAATTGAGAAGAACAAATAAGACTTTTGCAAATTGTGGTATTAGATACAAATATAATTATAATGTATATACTCTTACAATTAAAGTAGTAAATATATACTTGTCAAAGTACTTCGAACTGAATAGAGAGGTGATATAATTCCTTACAGTAGGCACACAATCAATATGTTCCTGTATTTAAGACACCTTTAAAAAATAAAATAGAGAATATGTAGAGATAAAAATAAAATATAGAGATAGCATACATCAACACATCACATTGTTGTCAGCAATGAACTTGGAAATTTTGAACATTTGTGATTTCATGGCAAATTAAAGCTTTCTCATTTTACAGTTTAAAATGTTAATTGTATGTGTGTTTTATTGGGACATTGAATATATCTATTATTATAAAGTATCAGAGTCCTAAACACTGCAATAGTTATCATCATATATGTCTGGGTAGTAGAATTACTCTTAAATTTTTTACTTTTTCATGCTTTTCTCTTTTCTCCAAATTTTCTTTAATACATACAAACTTTTTTCCGATTCTGAGATATTAAAAAAAAACACCCTGTTTATACCTCAGTTTTACCTCTGTCTTGGACTAGTGGCTGACCACAGATTTTTGTAATACTCTAAAATTGTTCTAGGAGATCAGGAAGGAAAAAGTGATCCAAATGACACAGTCAATTCATAGAAAATATTAAACTAAAACCTGAGCTAAAAATTCTTGATCAAACATCTCTTAAATCTGTAGTTTAAAAAAACTTCTTTGTATAATACGCTATTTTTGCGAAAAACCGGAAAGCATAACAACATATATTGAAATTTGCTTGAATTTGTATAAAGAAAATGTTACAAGGGAGGAAGGGTGAGAGGTGGGAGCCCAGCTGATAAGGACAAGAAAGAAGCATGACTTTGTGTACTTTTTGTTATGTTGTTTGAATTTTTAAAATAGAATATGCAAGTGAGGACTGTTCTAAAATACACGTGTTGTACGGTTGCCCGACCTTTGTTCTGGGGAGTCGGTCCTCACAGTGGGCTTGTGCTGGAGGTGCCGTTGCTAGTGGAGAGATGAATGCACAGGCCTGTGCAGCCAGGGGAGCATCAGGCCGGTCCCGAGTTCATCCCTCAGCCTGCTGAGGAGTCGTGCTTGGATTTATCTGCTTCCTGCGGCAGCGCCAGGCTCTGGCTGTACAGCTCCTGTGTATTCCCTGCTCCAGCCCCGCATGGCTCTTGGCTGCCAGTTGGCCACATTGAACCGAGCTGGTTATGTTTCAGGGACTTGCCCTGTCCATAAACTTTCCACGCCAGGCTCAGTTTAAATTGAAAGAAACATGTTCCCATTATAGGCTTGAGTTCAGCTGAGTCTGAGGTACAGTTGGGCTAGAAGAGCCTAGGAGGCACTCCCAGTGAGGCCACGCACCCTCCAGTCTCCTGGCAAAGCTCCGCAATAAATGGGAGTCTGATATTTCCTCTTTTGGATCCAGCTGTCTACACTGTTGGAAATGCTGACCTACAGTTCCTTGGCTAGCCAGCCGTGAACCACTTCTCTGCACATGCCCTGTCTAGGGGATTGGGTTGAGGAAGATTGTCAATACAGGTAGTCTGGCCTGACCACCTAGCTCATGACTGGTAGATCTTGTCTCTCAGCAATGTTCTGTGCCACTCTGGGAAACATTAAAATTATCTGAGAGCCACACTAACATTAGAAACTTTTGTCCATGAAAAGATACCATTGAAAACTGACAAAACAAAAAATGGGAGAAGAAGGTGGGTGTGATGGCTCACATCTGTAATCCCAGGGCTTTGGGAGGCCAAGGCAGGAGGATCACTTGAGCCCAGCAGTTTGAGGCTACAGTGAGCTATGATGGGGCCACTGCACTCAAGCCTGGACAGCAAAGCGAAATCCTGTCTCTTAAAAAAAAAATGGAGAAGATATTTGTCACACATATAATGAACAAAGGATTTATATGTAGACATACAATTGCTTAACTGCTATAAATCAAAAAGAACCAAACATTCAAAAAATGGGCAAACAAATTCACCAAAGGGAAAACCTGAATGGTCAATAATATACAAAAAGACCATCAGTCTCAAGAAAAAGAAACTAAAACTTCAGTGAAATACTGTTTCAGACCAATTGGATTAGCAAAACCTAAAAAGTCTGACAATACCTAATATTGGTAAAAATTATAACACTGGGAACTCATATACTGCTGGTAGAAGTCTTAATAGGTATGTGACTTTGGAGAGCAATTTGGAGTTGAAGATGTACACAACCTACATTTTAGGATGCAACCAAGAAAACAAAAATCATTCTAAGTACTGAAACAAAAGGACTTTAATTCATGGAATAAATTATCTGAGGATTGAAAAATTGAGAAGTCAAATAGTAGACAGTGAGGCAATCAGGGATTAGCAATTTCAGGAAACCACAGCCAGTCTAAGACAAAAGGGTGGGGCTACAGAATACCAGGAGTTAACTGGAGTTTCTGGGAGAAAGCTAGAACCAGGTTGGGCCTGTCCAGTGGGCACTGGAGGTGCAGAAGTGACACCATCTGAGACAGAGAGAGGAAGACAAGGCTTCTCTCTTCCCTCTTCCTTCCGCTCTCCCACCAGTGCCTCCCGGTAGCTAAACCCAGAAGCATGCCTGGGAAATACAACCTCTGTGGATCTGCTCCCCGAGATACAGAAACAGGAGAAGGGCAAGGAATGGATCTGCAAAACAAACGAAACACCTTGCACATGAGTAAATGGAGCCATATATAATAAAACTGGTAGCCCCCTTGTTCATACAAGCAAAGCATGAGAAACAAGTGTCTATCAGCAAAAGAGATCAATGAATTGTGGTTGAGGCATACATGGAAATACCCTACAGCAGTGAAAGCAAATGAACTGTAGCTACGTTTATCAACACGGAGAAATCTCACAAAGTAGAGCCAAACAAAATAAATTTCAAAATATATTGGGTAATACTATTCATATGCAATATGATGATGATGGATAGATTGTAAAAGTTGGAAAAGTGTAAAGATATAAAGAAATCTTTATTGGGTGGGGGAAGGGGATTTGATCAGGGAGAGATACATTGAGGGTTTCAAATCTAATAATAATGAAGCTGGATGATGGATACATGAGGCAATGTGTAGTTATTTCAAATGTGGTATCTAAAATATTTCATAATACATTAAATTTTAATTTTACAAAGGCGCTTGGAAAAGTATGAGCGATGTGGGCCTGGCTACTTTGAAGGGTAAGAAGAGCCTCCGTTATATTGTCAAGTGCAGACTGGCCCAAGACAGCCCCTCTCCAACTTTCTGTCCCTCTTGGCCCCAATCTGGTTAGGCAAACAATCAACCTTTGCCCGCAGCACCTCTAGACATGCAGGCGGGTCCCGCCGCAACGGCATTCTCCTGATAGTCCTATAGGTTTCTGGGTAGGAGCCGCACTCCAGGTCGCAGTATTTTAGTTTGCTCAGGCCCCAAGCAGGCACTGGTTCTGTCTCTCACAATGGCAAGAAACACAGCTCCTCAAGGGGACCCTTTGAGCCACTCCCCATTAGGCCTGTGGTAGGTGGCAGCATTCTCAAAGCAGGGCCACAGCCCTCAGAAATCACCCCAAATCTCACTTCTCCATTCTAACCAAGCCTTTTTCATTTTCTTTCTTCGGCCGAAGGATCCAGGCAGGGCCAGCTTCATGGGTGTGTGACCTGTGCAGTCACAGCTCGCACCTAGAAGGACCCTATGCTTGGTTTAATGCTCTGCTGTTGCTGTCTGGAATTTCTTAATAACTTCTGAACAAGAGGCCCTGCACTTTCATTTCACACTGGGCCCACAAATTATGTAGCCTGCCCTGTGCCTAAGAGTTGTGGGACAGATTCTTAGAGCCATTTCTTTACAAATATGCATATCAGATATGGAATTCTGATAACTGTCTTATTGGCCTCAGTCAAATCTGAGGCAGGGAAGAGTCCCATTCTAAAATCTGACTACATTTATTCACTTGCTTGTAATCTGCCCTCCCTATGAGGGGATATAAAGTCCACCAAGGCAAGGCCAATTAGTCTATTTAGTTCAGAACTATGTCCTCATGTCCTAGCACAATGTCTGGCTCATAATAGATGCTCAATATTTGTTGGATAAACAAACATTTATAGAACTATTAAATCTGTGCTTGTCCCAGAATTGTTTTCTAATAACATGAAAATCATATACCAGATTGTATACAGAGGATGTATTGTTGAAGAGCTTGCGTAGTTCAATACAGATTTTTCCACAGCAACAAGTATTAAGTAGGGAGACATCTCCTTGAAATCTGTAACTGTTGTATCACATGTATGCTTTAATGCAGCTTTTTATTTTCTCAAGATTATCACTAATGTTTTATGGCGTACTTACTCTAAAACGTACCATGGGACTTGTTTGGCCTTCTTTGTGACATGAAAAACGCATTTCAAGTTTGTTCAGAAATTCCTAATTTTCAGGCCCACTTTTCAGCACTAGCGTTGTCACCCCCACTTAATGAGTACTCAGATGAGACTGCTTCAGAATATAAAGATTTTCGAATTATAATAACCACAAACATTACAACGAGTAGAGAGTCAACACCACAGTTACCTCCAGGGAAACCCCAGGCTGATGCAGACTATCCCAGCAGAGAGCTGCAGGTGTTCCTCTTTACCGGCCAAAGTGCCATGTGGCAATGGCATAAACCAGTTTATAGCTTATTTGGCTTGCCACCTTGAAATTAATTTTCAAAAACTGGGAACATTGCATTATTTCAAATTTTACACATATAATGAGACATGACTCATAAACTTTACATCATTTTACATTTGCATAATTAAATGCATACAAATGCAAGCGTGCTGTATTATCATAGGTTATCTAGATTTTAATGTATCCATAAACACATTGCTTCACACTGAACACAATAAATAGTGGATGGTGAATAAGCAAAGAAGCAATAGCTTTTTGTACAGCTCCAGAAAATATAAAGAAGTATTGGCAGCACAACCAAGCACAGGAATCCTTCTTTAAGCCCATTTGATCCACATGGCAAATGATGGAAGAAGTGAAATGTCTGACTAATACCTAATATTTAAATCCTAGACAAAACATTTCAGTGCAAATCAGGAAGTGCTTTATTTACTCTGATCCAAGTCAAAGGTAGCTGGATAATTAGTTTTCTTTAAACAACATTCAGCTTTGCTGACATCTCATTTTCCAAAAGCAGCTGTTAGCCAAATATAGTATTGTTTATTCACTCCCTGGAAGGCTGCTTTTAAAAAGTGCTTCTTCTGGTAAAAATGTTGCATCACATAATTGGAGATAACAGGAAAAGTAGGAGTTGCTGTTTGTATTTAAATAAACATCTGCTCAAAAGTCCAGTTTTCTGTTTGTGAATAATCCTTTTATTTTATGCCATTAGGCACACTGAATTATTGTTGTTTATTCCTTGCTTTTTGCTCATGCTAGGAAATATTCCAAACATGATAATACATGAGATATTTCTCTTGAAAAAGAATAAAAGATGAAGTTGACTTTTTGCCTTTTTCCTTTACTATACACACGTGAGGTATTTCTGTGCCAGAGACCTTATGAATATGTAATATTAACTGTCACAGCATATTTCTTATTACCTGATACATGCTTTTAATTTAACTGCAGTTGAATAAAGTTTGTTTTTTGTTGTTGCTTTATTTGGAATAGAGTTATTTAAAAATACCTGTAGTATCTGAGTTAAATCTCTAATTACCCTCTGAAGGGAGGTAGAGAATGAAAACAGTTGTTGCTCTTGCAGAGAACATACCCCACACCTGGCATTACAATACGCTTGGTCTATAGCTGCTTGCACTGTTGGCCTTTTCACTTCTGATTTCTAAGAACTGAAACCCATTCTGTGCAGCTCTTTGACTTGTATTTTCTCCACACTGGTTCTCTCCTGCCTGAATGTTTTATCCTCAAAATACATAATTTCTTCCTTGACTCCATTATTGATTCCAACTTCACTATCTAAGCCAATTTAAAAAAGAGTAGAAATCTTTCTTAAATAGGAAGTCAGAAAACCTAGGATCTATTTCTCACTGTGTCGCCAAAATCTCCTTATTGGGAAAATAGAGATTGAACGAATGATGTCCAACTTCGATTCAATTCTAAAATTTTATGATTTCACTAACTAGGAAATGAGGTTTGTTGCCAAAAGCAGGTAGGTCACGTAGTGAACGCCAAAATTTGGGGCAAGCGAGCAGTGGTGGGAGGAATGAGGTGTTTGTTCTTTGGGGTTGTCCAAGCTATGACCTTCTGATAGCATGGGTAATTAAGAGCTCCCAAACTTTGCATTTGTCATCCAGTTCATGGGGCTTCAGATTGATATTCACTGGTCAAAAAATGTAGCATTTTGTGCTCATCTGGGAAACTGCAATCTTTTTATGTTCTGAGCCATTTTCCACTAGTGCTTGTGCATGAGAAATGTTTTAAACGAGAAGCTGAAGCACATTTCTAAAACTTTTCAGATTCTAGCAAGAAGATTTAAGATGGAGCAAACGCTCTGCTTCCCATTTGGATCCTAGAAGGAGCAAACACACTTCATGAAGAATACATTTATATTTTCTTGCACATAAATACATTTGTCATGATACCAGAACCATTGAGACAAATGGCTATGTTCAGTTGGGAAATGTATCTTTTCTTTCTGTATTAGAAAGAATGTGTTATGGTGTAATTATTCTTGTGGTTTTATAGTTCAGAGCATTTTTATAGTACAGGAAGCTTCTGTCTATTGAAATAGCACATGCTATTTAATTACTATAAAGCTCTTTACAAATATAAAGAACTACTAATACTCATTAGCAAATAAATTCTCCAAATACATTCTGCTTTTGTTATTACAGAAAAATATAGTATGAGTTTGCGAATACTACCTCAAGGAAAGGAATGATTGCCCATGAACAGTATAGTTTACAGATTTCTACTGCTGACTGGTAAAGAGTAGGGGCCATATATAAACATTCCTCAGGTTTGTAGGTCCTTCAAAAGGTCAATAGGCACACAGTACACTTACATCAGTACCATTATACACAGTCAGTACTAGAAGCTGCAGTAAAAACAATGACTATGAGCAACAAAAAAACTTTTAAAGAAGAGATATTTAATTATGAAAGAATTCATAACTACAAGGGTGTTTAAAACAAAGGTTTCTTTAAAATTATTTATCTAATTGTTGTCTTGGTATCGACAGCTGTATTAGTCGGGACTCTGAAGTTCAAATGACAGAAACCCAAAGTAGGTTAAGCAAAAACACAACTCCTGCACCTAGGAAGGATATGGGGTAGCTAGCAAATTCTAAGGCAGTATTGCAGAAACCAGAGCCTCAGGACCAAAACCAAGGACATCATGGTCCAGGAATCCTTCTTATCTCAGCTCTCTCCAGAGTGGGGGAGATGTCTCTCAGGCTTGCCAGTCACGTCACCCCAGGTTAGCAATGTCAGCATAAAGAGAACTTCATTCTCTCAAGGTTTCTATAGCAAATGGGCCCTGATGGGTCTTGTGAGGTCATTTGACCACCCCTTGGACCAATTACTGATGCTGGGTTATGGTTTATTGTGACCGATCCAATCTCGTCACCCTTATGAACAAGGAGTGGAGAGCCAGAATTTAAGAACCCTGTTAATTCTGCTAAGTGGTAAGTGTAGGGGGAAAAAAACCCACCCATTAGGACCACATGCAGCAGTAGAGTTCCCCAAATAAAAGGGGATATTGCTACCTAAGTGGGATAGGAAAAGCAGACGGACTCAAAATTGTATCTTATTTTGGTGACCTTGGCCCTCTCAACCTCGAGGTAGAAGTACCTGATAATCTGTCAGGAGCTTCAGTGCTAATGAGAGGTTTGTAGGTTTGTAGTACTGGTTTTGACAACCCTGAGCTTGGTGTTCCTTGGCCTGTCTGGGCTGCATTGGCTTTAGAATTTGCCTGTTTCTTCAGTTCTTTCTTAAGCCTTGGAAACAAAATACATGTTCTATTTAGGAAACCAACATGATGCCATGGAGAGAGAACAGTCTGAAGTCAGAAAGCTCTGAAATTCCTCGCTCTGGCATTTACTAGCCTCATGACCTTCAGCAAGTTACTTAAGCTCTATCTATGCACCTTACTTTCAACATCTGTAAAATAGTGCCCAAGGTTGCTATGAAAAAGAGCAAATACATATAAAGCATAGTGGCTGCTCATAGATACACAGTAAGTAGTGGCTATTACTATTGAAGATGAAATGCCTCTACCTTTGGACAACCTTAAGGAATAGTGTGTAATACTAGACCATGGCAGTAAGGATGAAAGAACAAGACATGGCCCCTGCTCTCACTGGACTTTCAATTTATTAAGGGAGAAAATAAATGTGCCTGTGTGTGATGAAAGACAAAAGTATTATAAACGCTAATGAGAAAAAAGAGCTATGAGAGTTCAAAGGAAAAAGACATTACTGTGTGCCAAGAACTTTACTTTCCGCTTAGGGGATTTAAGTGTGAATTACTACGGCCGAAAAATAGCTCTGACCGCCTAATGTTTATAAAGTATTGAAAAAAGCTGAATACAGGACATTTAGGCCATCCTGACAAATGCAGGACATGTCCTACATGCGCAGGATGCCTAGCAACCCTATCTCCATCCCCCACAACAATCCTACAAAGTAGGAATTTTATTTATTACCTCCATTGTACAACCAAGGGAAATAAGAGACACTGAGTGACTTGTTCAGGCTACAGACATAAATGGCAAAACTGGGAACCAAATCTTAATCTGTCTGGCTCTGAAGCATGGAATCTTCACATTATACCAATCTTCTCAACGATGACAATGGAAGATTTAGGTTCCAATTCCAGTTCAACCTCTAAACGTAGGCATGCCCGTAGGTACCTCTGTGCTTCCTCTACAAACCTGACAAGTTGACCAAATAGTCGAGCTTCTCTTCAGCTCTCTAGAATTGAGGACCACCTACATAGCGATTCTCAAAGCATGGTCCCTGAATCACCAGCATCATTACCTGGAAACTTGTTAGGAAGTATTTTCTTAGGCCACACCAGAACCACTGAATCAGAAACCCTAAGAATAGGCCCAGAAATCATGTTTTAACAAGCTCTTCAGGAGATCCTAATCCAAGGTAGAAAGCCACCAACCTTCAACATTCTAGAGTAATGCTGCTATTATAGCTTGTGATGCCTTTTTCCTACTCAACCAGGTTATGACTCCCAATACATTTCTTCTGTAGCTTGTAAGGTGTCTTAGAAACTTGATATTTACACCATGGCATGGGACTGACAACTACTCTTGCTTCCAAAACCTTCATTAAATGCCATCTCCTTCCCCAAAGTCACAATCCTTGTCAATATCATCACTATCCCACCTTTGCCTTCTCCTGGGCCCTATTTTTAAAGTCTGAAATACCTCTCCCTCTTTAGGGTCCTTCACTTTCCCTTTTATCATTCATCACTTTATCCATCTTCTCCCAAACCTATTTAAACATTTAAACAATGTCCCCTACTCTCTTCACTGCACATCCCACAAATATCACTGTGTCCACAATGCGGAATGATTCTATAGTCCTATGAAGCCTCATTGACTCCAGTTTGAATATTGCAATTACTGAAACATGAATGAGACTGAAGTTGACATATTATGAACTACAGTTTGCTAAAGGAACTAATGTAAAAAAAAAATGTATTCCATCCAATAGAGCTTTCAAGTCATTTCAAATACTTTAAAATATTTTATTAATTAAAAATTATTTTAGCCTGTTAATCTAAGTCCCCAATAAATCTTTTATTGGGTCATTTTATTAACTCGATTCTAAAATACTACCTTATAAAAACTTTTAATTTGTATATGCCACGCCCACATAAATTAGTAAGATTTTATTATATAATACATTATGTATTAACTTCTTTGCATCATTACAGCCTATGTATTTGAATTTAAAAAATAAAAAACTCTCCTCTAAAACTAGGAATAACAACATTAAAGATTTTCTCTTTAGAGCAATTATCACAGTGTTGTGCTCAAGTATGTGAAAGTCTTGTATTAGTGACTACATATGAAATATACAGCCTTCTTCCACACTAAAGAGTACAGAATGAAACAAATATGTTAAAGATATTACATCACGCCACAAAGTTTTAAGATAAATAAAACTAGATATAAGACTAAAATTGTCAAACTCACTATCAAACTAATAACTGGCTTCATCAACATCAGCTTGGGGAGCTTTCTAAAAAATAGATTCCTGGGATATATTTCCCAATTGTCAAAGTCAGAATAGTTTAGGGTAGTGCCAGAGTTAGCTCCATGGTTCCAGCATAGAACCACTGGCCTGGAGTCAAGTTCTGTTTTAAAATTAAATTGACCAGAAGTATCACTGTACACACTAATTTAAAAATATATGTGTTAGATGAGGACCTAATTCAGCAGCTTTCATGTAGTCACCAAAGTTGACACAGGATCAAAAGTAGGTCACTCATAATGGCACTTGTTGACAGTGTTCTATCATCCTATCTTACTTCCCTGGTCTACGTCAGCTCTAAATTAATGCATTACTGACTTTTCAAACAATTATAGACTCCATGGAACAAATTCGGTGAGGTTGTAGGCTGCTTCTACTATATCTTTAACACCCCAAACATTTGTACCATCCACTAATATGTAATTAGTGAAATAAAAGTAACAAAAGTATTTAGACTTAACTATATAGGACACATTGATAGCTTCCATTCTATATTGGGTGGGGGATGAGTTGGTGTTTAATGCTGGTCCTGAATCACTAAAGGGTTGCAATCTACAATTTGAAAATCAGATCTTGTTCAATGCCTCACTTCATAGATAAGGAAACACAATCCTGTAGATATGCCATTGCACCATCTCCAATCTTTGTGTGACCCTTCATTTACCAAATTCCTACCATGAAATCTTAAACAACCCTCTACAATAGGACCCCAAATAACTTCCACACATAGCCTCTACATTCTCTTATGGTAGATTGGCTTCTACCAAAGACCCTGATACAAGGCAACCAAACCACATATCTTAATGGCCTCACTGCCAAGGAAAGTGACCCACACATTCTCCTACAGAGTGTAAAATTTCCAAACCAAGATGGATTAGAGAGATCACTCACTACATATCCAACCAACTGGGTGTAAAAATCAGTAACAAGAATGTCCATTCTAGCCATAGGTAATCAGGAGGAAAAATAGAGGAGTCGGGGGTAGAAAAAAGAATAGATGTACACTAAAAAAGTAATAAAACTATTTTATATTTCTCTAGATTGTAGTAAATAATTTAAATTAGGCTGCTTATAAGTAAGAATCACAATGAGCAGCATTATTAAACAATTTAATTCCTAAAGCTAGTGATTTTAGCTAAATATTTGTACATTACAACCTTTTTTAGAAGGCTATTAACACTATGTCAAAATTTGTAATTATTTTTAACTCACAATTGAAAGCCAAGATTAGCAACTCTTTCCTACAGTTATTACCTCTGACCAAGGCATAAGAATTCACTTAGACAAAAAGCTTTCATAACCTACCTAAAAATAGAATAGTTCATAAATTTTCAAAACTGTTTTACCCTGCTGTGGACAGCCCTTGATCTTTGATTGTAAAACTTAGCAAACTTTGGCATGCTCTAATGTTAGTTTTATAAGTTACTGAAAACTCCTGTAAATTTAGCCATCATTTCTCAAATCTGTATTGTGTTCTCATCCCAGATGCTTAAACATTTAGGTCATAAATTGAAATACCAGTAGAAAAATATTCATCTTTAGGCCAGTTGTATAGTTACCACATGGCAAGAAACTGAGAAGAAAATTTAAACAAGCAGAGCATAAAAATAATTCAAAGCATTATGAACTGAACTCAGCACACTATCCTAAATTTTAGTAGTTCAACTATAGGAAAATAGAACTGTCGTAAGGATTGAGATGATTTAAGCTAACTCAAATTTTTCCCAATTCCTGACATCAATATTAGATTTATAGTTTTATTATAGTAACAAACAGTTGTCACAGTGAGATCTACACACATATACAGATTATATTTAAATTCATATAGAATATTTACATTTTTAAGTTATACTTTTGAAATTAGAAGATGAAGTACAGCTTAAGTTTTACAACAAAGAAAAGAAAAATATACAAGACAAAGACAGAGTTAACAGTAAAAAAATACAACCATCTGTTCTCGATATAATGTGGAAACTTTTTGTCAAAAAGCTACATCTTCTTAATCTGACTGTCCAAATCATTAAAATATGGATGATTCAGTGCCATCTTGCCAGAAATTCGTTTGGCGGGATCATAGACTAACATTTTCTGGGGGAAAAAAAGAAAAAAGATATTTAAGGAAATAAACCATTTTTTAAAAATCTCCATAAAGCCTTAACTTTTCTATCAATAAACCAAAACTAATAATTTTAGTGAAAACCTACTAAATGAGCATTTCCATTAGCTTAACACAAAACCATAAATGTCTCACCCCCCACATTTCACCCTCTAGCTCTAGAATAATCTACTCCATAAATCATAGATATCTCAGTAACCTCTTTTTGTTAAAATATGTTAAGGCACAAGCATTCAGAGATAGCTTTAAAATCAAGACATAAATTTAGAAAAGATGTCTAGTTAATTATATTTACTTTGAGAATTAAATGGCCATCTGAGTTATTTACAACATTCTTGAAATGGTGGCAATTAGCTATAGTGATTTCTGATACAGCACCCAACAAGTTTCAAGTGAAAAAAACAAAAAAAACCACAGCACAATGTGTTATAAACATGTAAAAATGAGACACTAAATGAATTATGTTCAGTCAACTTAGTGTTAATGTTAAAGTTAATTTATATATCACCAGAAAAAGCTAGGCAAAACTTAGCATTGATCTTAAAGAAATATTAAGCTTAAAGAAAACCAAATCAACAAGCAGAAAATTAGAGATATTTTTACTATTAGTTAGATTTGAACACTCATGCACTCAGCACTGTATGAAGTGCTTTACATAAATCATGCCACTCAATCCTCACAATAAAAGGTAGATATTAGTCCCATTTTACAAATGAAGACATTGAGGCTTTGTCAAAGGGAAGTAACTTGCCCAAGCTTATAGAGCTAAGGCATAGCAAAGCTCAAATTTGAAACCAAGTCTAATTTATGATTTACAGTAATGGTTCTCAACTGGGGCAGATTTTGTGCCTCAGGGGACTTCTAGCAAGACATTTCCTGCTGTCATAACTGGGGAGAGTGTGCTACTGGGACCTAGAGGGTAGAGGACAATGATGCTGCCAAGCATGCTACAACGCACAGGGCAGTGCCAGCAACAAAGAATTATGCAGTCCAAGATGTCAATTGTGGCTAGACTGAAGAACCTGATTTTTGGGAAATCTGAGCTTAATTTGGTGGTATAATGATTTCTTAATTGTAAAAGAATCCCAAAGACCAATCAAAATATATATTTGATGATATAGCAATAGATTTTCGTTTACATCTAACAAAACTTTATTTACTGGAATTTATAAAAATTTGTTCCTTCTAAAATCTCAAAATTTAAATACTATTCTAAAACAAGCTTCTTGAAGCAGGCCTAGGACAATTTCTTTTTTACCCTAACAGTTTTTATTTTTTGTCTTGTTTATAAGGAAAACAAGTGTTAGTTGAGAATAGCAATATAATTAGTCCCTCTAACCTTTCTGATGGAGAAACTAGGCACAAAGTGAGAAATAGAGTTCATGAAGGAAATAGTTTTAATAATTAAAAATATCAAGCAATAAGGAAAATATGTATGCTTAGGATAAATCAATAGAGATAAAAAAGTTAGAAAGGAAGGCCTCTAGGCCACTACAATTCAGCAACTTAAAAACAACAACAAAAAGGTGTATCAACCCTGGCCTCTCCTTCGGTGCTCATACCTACTAGTAAAACAAACAAAACCCCAAAAAACACTAATGCTAAATCCTCCTCTCAGAACCACTAGTGTTTCCTGATATCTAAATGGGAGCTAGTAATACAATAAACATAACAGACATCTAGCTCAATAAATGTTGGTTTCCTTCCTATTTCCCACTCCTTACCGAGAGCAAATCTAAGCCATTTTCATCCAAGTTTTTGACGTGGGATGCTAGGCTTCCTGGTTTCCACTTGGGAAATGTATTCTTATAGTCCTGTAAAGATTCCACGTCTGGCCACACTTCATTATTGGGTGTGCCCAAAGCTCTAAATACCATAGAAAAACAAAAAATTCTTAGTTAAAACATAAATATAATCTCATTGTTACATATATGTTGTCTTTATTATTTAACTTAAAAGTTTTTAACAGCTTAGGTATAAAACAAAAATACCTGAAAATCCTGAAGAGTTGATCAATTTCTGAATCCCCATGGAAAAGTGGTTTCTTAGTTGCTAATTCTGCAAATATGGTGCCTATACTCCAAATGTCAACTGGAGTCGAGTAACGAGCTGACCCCAGCAATACTTCTGGGGATCTGTACCAGAGTGTTACTACCTATTATAAAGCAAATTTTTACATTGAATAAACGTGGTGCATTAAGTTACCTAAATTTAAACATTTATATTAGGGTTGTCCTTTAGAAGGCTGTGATTGCCACCGGTAATACTATTTTAGTCAATTAAATACACAAAATTGAAGATGATTTTCTAAGTTCATTTCTAAGTTCCATTCATCAGAAGAAAAAAAACAGATAAAAGTATAAATAAATCTTTTCTTGCTTTTCAAATCACTAAAATGAGAGGATCAAAAGAGTTAAACAGAGCCTTATCTCTCCTGGCAAAAAAACCAAAAACACTGATAATAGATTTGGGGTGACACTGTACAAAGTGCAGGTATTGTTTACATGCTAAAATAGTAAATGACTTATAACATGAGTAAGAAACATGAGAACGAAATAAAGGGCATTCAGATTGGATATGATAAGTTAAACTGTCCCTATGTGCAGAGATGATCTCATATAGAAAAACCCAAAGACTGTACCAAAAAAAACCCCTTAAAATTGATAAACTATTTCAACAAAGTCGCAGGATACAAA
>NW_012135525.1:3842606-3856767 GCF_000956105.1 Propithecus coquereli
TGTTTGACTTCAAAATATACTACAAAGCTATAGTAACCAAAACAGTATAGTACTAGCATAAAAAAACACATAGACCAATGGAACAGAATAGAGAACTCAGAAATAAATAAATCCATGTCCTTACAGTCAAGTGATTTTTGACAAAGCTGCCAGAAACATACATCGGGGAAAGGCCAATCTCTTCAAAAAATCGTGCTGGGAAAACTGGATATGCATATGCAGAAGACTAAAACTAGACCCCTATCTCACACCATATACAAAAATCAACTCAAAATGGATTAAAGTCTTAAATGTAACGACCTGAAACTATGAAACTGCTAGAAGAAAACATAAGGGAAACACTTTAGGATATTGATCTGGGCAAAAAATTTGTGGTTAAGACCCCAAAACCTCAAGCAACAAAAGCAAAAAGTAGACAAATGGGATTATATCAAGCTAAAAAGTTTCTGCACAGCAAAGGAAACAGCAGAGGAGACACCTGCAAAATGGGAGAAAATATTTGCAAACTATTCATCTGACAAGGAATTAACATCCAGAATATACAAGGAACTCAACTCTGCAGCAAAAAACCAAACAAAAAAACCCCCCAAATAATCCAATTAAAAAATGGGCAAATGATCTGAACAGACATTTCTCAAATAAAGACATACAAATGCCCAAAAAGCATATGGAAAAAGTACTCAACATTACTAATCATCGGGAAAATGCAAATCAAAACCACAATGAGATATCACATCCCAGTTAGGAATGGTTATCACCAAAAGACAAAAAATAACAAATGCTGGCAAGGATGTGGAGAAAGGTCAACTCTTATACACTGTTGGTGGGAATGTAAGTTAGTATCGCCACTATGGAAAACTGTATGGAAGTTCCTCAAAAAACTAAAAGCAGGACTATCATATGATCCAGCAATCCCACTGCTGGGTACATATGCAAAAGAAAAAAAAAACATTACGTCAAAAAGATTATCTGCATGCCCTTGTTTACTGTAGCACTACTCACAATAGCCAACATATGGAATCAAACCTAAGTTTCCATCAACAAATGAATGGATAAATAAAATGTGGTGTGTATGTATACATACACATAATGGAATATTATTCAGCTATAAAGAAGAATGAAATCATGTCATTCTTGGCAACATGGATGACCCTGGAGGGCATTATGTTAAGTGAAATAAGCCAGGCACCAAAAGATAAATACATGTTTTCACTCATATGTGGGAAATAAAAAGGTTGATCTCACGGAAGTATAGTAAGATAGTTACTAGAGGCTGGGAAGGGTAAGATAGGGAGAGGTCGGTTAATGGATACAACTACAGCTAGATAGGAGGAATAAGTTCTAGTGTTTCATTGTACTGTAAAGGTGACTATAGTTAACAATAATTTATTGTATATTTTTAAGTAGCCAGAATAGAGAATCTTGAATGTTTTCAATACAAAGAAATGATGAACGTTTGAGGTGATAGATACGCTAATTACTGATTTAATCATTACTCATTGGATGCATGTATCCAAATATCACACTATACCCCATAAATATGTACAACTATATGTCAATTAAAAATAATTTTTAAAATCAAAGAAAAAAGAAACATGAATAAATCAAATAACAGTTTAATAGTGATCTAGAAGTAACCATTTTAGTATATTTAATCTATCATAATGATAAAAATACCACCACTAACCAAAGCTAATGAGGTTAATAGCATTTAAACAAGGAGAACCAATTAATCTTATTTGTATAGCCATGGGAAAAATAATAAAAGGGAGAAAAAGAAGCCAAGACATCTAACCAGATGAGCACTATTGTAAGTTTTGATCTGGAGACAGTCTTTGGGCTCAAGGTTAGCAACTCCACAGAATGGTTTTTCAATAATCCTTTACAATGTTCCCTTTCCTTCCAGAAACACCAAAAATGCAAAGCCAGCAATACAACACCAACAAAACAATTATATTTAGTAGTTTCTGAATGTATCAGAAATAGTATTCCTTAAGCAACAAAATCTGTCTTTTAATCAATCTGATTATATCTCAGGGAGGGTCCAATCAGGAGACAGAAACCACATGGTGATTTGAATGAGAATTTAATATAAAGAATTAAAGTATTAACAGGGAATGTGATAATGAGATTGACTAGTAAGAAATAAGGAGAATATTAAAAACTATAGCAAGGATGAAGTATCTTAGGAATGGAAAAACAAACATGACATGTACTCTCTAATAATTTGGAACTAATCAATGGCACACATGGGCACAGAGAGAAGTAAAAGTCATTGGAAATCAGAAGGAGGGTATAGAGGAAGTGTAAAAACCTACCTAACAAGTATAATGAACACTATTCGGGTGATGGGCACACTAATAGCCCTGACTCAAGCATTATAAAAGCTATCTACGTAACAAAAACATTTGTCTCCCCTTAATATTTTTTTTTGGTGGGGGGGGAACTATAGCAAGGAAAACCCCTTCCTCCTGCAATGCCTCTCCAGTACCCTCTACTGACCTTAGCTACACAGCAGCTGGCAAAGAAAAAATATTTAAAAGATTCAGTTCTTTTCACATAGCATACAATGAAGGGTAAATTTGGAGCTGAGAGGCAATAAATTGATACTGGTACAAAGTAGAAATATTATTTATTTTTTTCATCCCTTAACAAATAGAGAAAATAATTCAGCAATCACACATGTGTATTCAAAAGTACCAAAAAACACCGTTCTACTTACCTCATGTGTATATACTCTAATAGGTATTCCAAAAGCTCTGGCAAGGCCAAAATCAGCCAGTTTAATTGTTCCTTTGTCATCAATCAATAGATTTTGAGGTTTTAAGTCTCTGTGAAGAACTCTTCTAGAGTGACAAAACACAATCCCCTGTAGGATTTGGTATAAGTAACTCTGGAAAAAGGAAACATAAGTTAGAAACTTAATCATATCACATACATATGATTTTCCAAAATATTAGTTTATTTCAAAGATATAAGAAATTATGATACAGAGAAATAATTTGACTACCAAAGCTTTCAGGACATTTTATAACAAACATTTGTGGGTGGGAAGCCCATTTCCATACAATGTCATATTTGTATAAATAAGAAAAAGATATTCACCTTATGGACATATCTTATGTCCATGTTAACTCAGTTAGTCTTCTTTGACTTAGTTTTAGTCCCTCATCCTTAAGTTACTAGTTCTCTATATAAAAGTTTCTTGAATTTTCTTCCATATACTTACACCAACTCTACATCTATCTTGAATAAGGTTGGTCTTTTCTATATCTTTCAACTTTACACTTTTATTTCCTCATTGGAAAAGCTGGTCTGATTCCAAAAGAAATGGCAAAGAGGACATTATGATTATATATTTAAATGGCTACAATTATCAAAAAATGCTGTTTAATAGTTCAGAGATAAGTGCTTTACAAGACACTTTTTGCCAAAGGCAATGTAATTGATATTTGAAGTAACATGAATTATTATAAAAATGTAAAGTACATATAAGAAAATACTGACAAAGTTTAAAATTGGGAAATAATACAGATGCTCCTCAGATGGGGTTACATCTCACTAAACCATTGTAAGTTAAAAATATAAGTCAAAATGCATTTAATACAACCTACCAAGCATCATAGCTTAGCCTAGCTCACCTTACACATGCTCAAAACACTTATACATTAGCCTACAGTTGGGCAAAATCATCTAACGCAAGGCCTTTTCATAATAAAGTTTTGAATACCTTATGTAATTTACTGCATACCATACTGAAAGTGAAAAAACAGGTTGTGTGAATACTCCAAGTATGGTTTCTACTGAATACTGATCACTCTTGCACCATACTATAGTTGAAAACTTTAAGTCAAACCATCATAAGCCAGGGACTGTCTGTACATAAAATCAGACCTGGCTGGCTATTTGGAAAAAAAGTTTTGTTTTTTTTTTAATATTTGGATCTGTACCCCAGTTTTTAAACCAAAATAAATCTTGATCCATCCAAAATTGAAGACAAAAAAATATGTGTGGGTGAAAATATCTACTGAAATGACCAGAAAAATATTGTCATGAAAGATCATATATGACCTTTCAGTGAGGAAGACTTAAGCAAGACATAAAAACAGAGAGTTCAACAGTCATAGAAGATTATTAAAGATAATTTCAATATAGAAAAATCAGTAGAGAATATACAGACTGTTTCTAGATGGCTACATATTAAAAATGTTAAATGTCATAAAACACAAAATTAAAATAATGTTAATATGCCTTTTTCACATAATAGGTAAAATAGTTAAAAAATTGATAAAACCAAGTTTTGGCAATGATGTACCAAAACAGTAACTCTTACATACCACGGATGTTTAAGAATAAATTGCTACAATTTTTTAGAGGGCAACTGGCAATATCTATCGAGACCTTAAATAGTAATAAACATCTTCAACTCATCATTCCAGTTCTAAAATTTATCCCATAAAGTTGCATACAAAGAGGACATTCACTGCAGCATTGTTCCTAAGACCAACAACAACTAAGCTGGAAAATAGCTTAAATGTCCATCAATATGGAACTGGTTTAAATAATTATATCAAAAACACAGACAGACATAAGTAGATCTATGTGTCCGATGTTTTATGCAAAAAAGGAAAAGTAATATGTATTTATGTGTGTATATATGTGCATACATATATAGTATAAATTATCCCATTTCTGTAAAGTACGTTTATACACGTACAAAGTGGATGTACAAGTGTCTGCAAGATTATGAACAATGGCTACCTCAGGAGTGGTTTGGTAGAGTTGGTGTAAGACACTTTTACTTTATATACTTCAGTACTTTCAAAAAAAACTATATGCTTGTAATTTAGCTGAAATGTAATATCTACAATAAATTAACCAAAACATATTCAAAACCAAGATAAAATTAAACAATCTGTTACCACCACCCTGCCCCAGGCTTTTGTTACTCTGTTTTACACGTATCTGACAGCCAGAGGAAGATGGGAGTACCCTAGTTTCCAACAATATAATACCAGGCTCATCAGTGCTGTTATCTCAGGCACTATTTTTCACTTACTAGAAGCATTATCTGGTAATAAAATAGGTAACTGTAACCTATGTAGACTGTGAGGGAGGAAAATGAAATTCTTCCTCATTCTACTTTCTAACACTTTTTCTAAGCATAATCCCACAAAACACAGAGAATTCTATATAGACCCTTTACATTCACAGTGCTTAAGTATTAATAAAATTAGGTAAGCTTCTTACCTTAACAAGTGAAGAATCCATGAACTGACCAGGAGGGATAGAATCCAAATATTTCTTGAGGTCCATGGAAAGAAATTCAAAGATGAGATATAACCTGGAATCCTGCATAAGCACATCTTGAAGACTGAAAAATAAAACAATTATATGAAAAATCCAGCAAACATTTTTGACCTCTCTTTCACAAAATAAAACTACTTCCACAAATTTGACAGTGGCTGTAATAAAAACTGGGGAAAGAGACGGTAGCTTCCCTAATTGAGAACACCTTAATAAAAAACTACAATTTTAGGAAGGAATCTCAGAGCAGCAATTTAAAATTAAGTCTCATAAGGAGGTGCTAACTTATAATAAACAATCTGTATTCCAAAAGAACTATCTAGGTTGGCTAGTAATTGCTCAGACTTTGTCTTTTCATTGAAGTAAATTACACAAATAAGTTTAAAGTAGTACCTCACCTTCAGAGCTATTCCCCTATCTCCAGAGCCAGCAAAATACAATTAAATTCTAACTTTGACTGTTAGGAAGACAATTCTCCCCCAAAACACCCAATCCAAATATTTCAAGGAAAAAAGCAATTCTTTTCTTCTTTTTCATGTGACCTAGCTCCCTGTCTTAGGCCTCTGATTAAGGGGTCATTAGGGACTAGAGCTCCCAGAGTGGGAGAGTTGACAAAGCTCTATGGAAAGGGCATCCTTTTCTCCCATGGCCTCTTACCTTGCTTTTCCAGCCCCGAACACTAGTCTACTCACCAAGCTCCTCTAACTGTTGCTGCTTTTTCTCTTATACCTATGCCCAGCATTCTCAATTAACGAACACAGTAAGGCTATATTCAACTCAGCAAGGTCAGACCAGAAACTAAGCAAACGTAAAAATTTCCACATTGAAATTCACATTTTAAATAGTGTGCAGAAAATAGTTTAAATTCAGATATTATACCATACCTGACTATATTTGGATGACGAAGTTCTTTTAATAGGGAAATTTCCCGAATTGCAGTACTAGGAACCCCTTCCTCTTCACTTTCTAGTCTGATTTTCTTCATGGCTACCACTTGGCCTGTAGTTTTATGTCTACCCTTATACACAACTCCATAGGTACCTGAAACAAAGTAAATATCTGCTATGTGACACACCCCACCAACAAAAAGATTTTTTTAGTGATTGAATCCCATAATATGGTGTCACATGACAGAAATGTCTGCTGCGGCCAGATGGAAGTATCTTACTCATAATTATACCCTCATTGCTTCCAAAAAGAAATTGAGAGTAACTACAACCTATCATGTATATGGTTTAGAAATAAAATTCATGTAGTCATCACAAGTTTCCCATACATTTAAATTACCATTAATGTTCCAGCACATTTTAGAGAAGTAAATGGGTCTTTTGCAAATTGAAATTTACCTCCTGCCAAATATCCTACCCAACAATAAAACAGTCATAAAATACAGTGTAAAGATTTGGGCTCAAGAAATACTACTGAAGAATCACCTTGATACTTTCAGGAAATTCTGCATAGAGTGTTCTATGCTTTTCAAAACATTTTCATATGTATCTCAAAATACATACTCAACAATCCTTATCCATAAAAGGAATGGAGATTTAAAAAAGGCCATGTGTTTTTATTAAATATTAAACCTAATAAAGATCACATTATCTACTACACACTAGGAAAGCTTCATACCCATTCAGAAGTTGATGAAAACACTGATATATGGGCTTCAAATAATGAACAGTGTCAATACAAGGGATAGTAGGGCTGGGAGAGGCGGATTCAGGGAATAGAAATGGAAATAATAGAGAAAACTAGTTAGCTAATATCATACACATGCAGCACTCAATTCCCTAGATAAGTACTTTTTAAACTCAGGTTGGAGTTTAGGGAAGTCCTGAACCCCTTAACTATACATTAAATTTTGTCGAATAGCTTTTGCTTTCCATGACAAGCTTAGCTTCAAAATTGATTAGACTGCATTTTTCTAGGAAGAAGGTCTATCTATTTTATGGTTTTTATGAGTTTCTCCAAAGGTAGCATATTTCAAAAAAGGCTAAGAACCACTAACAAATTATCAAGTGCTTAGTTATAATATTAAGCAGTTTGGTCAGTGATAAATTGAAGTTATATAAAGTTTGTTCTAACGTATGAGGTTTTTTTGTTTAGTCTGAGACGAAGTCTTGGTTTGTCATTCAGGCTGGAGTGTAGTGGCGTCATCATAGCTCACTGCAGCCTTGAACTCCTGGGCTCAAGAGATCCTCCTGCCTCAGCCTCAAGAGTAGCTGGGACTTACAGGCCTGGGCTACCACACCCAGCTCGAATGTGTTTTGTTTTGTTTTTAAAGAAATTCTACACCAGTCTATGTCTTCCTAAATACTGGTGTCATTCTAAAAATATACTTTGTCATAAAACTACTTTATGCTATTTTGAATTAATTTTGGATTAAATGTGACTTTTGAATAACCAGAACTATTCCAGACTAAAAGAGAATTGATTATATTTGATCCTCACAGCCATCCTTAAAAGTAGGTAGCCTTCTGTACACTTAAGATCTGTACATTTTTTTGAGATGTAAATTATTCTTGCATTCAGTACAAAAAGTAGGTACACCAGTAGCACACTCATCTGGCACACCGTTTAAAGCAGTCTCAGGAAGATTAGTTATTTGCATAGTATGGTCAAATAGCACGTTAATGCTACTGACTATAAATTGACCAAAAATTCAGAACTAATTTTTTCCTAGTATTCTTTCCTCTCCCTTAAGTGTACAATGTCATCCAGTAGTAAATAATTTTCAGAATTAACTCATAATAATTGATTAACTGATGGCCAACACTCAACATTTAAATAAAGTAGAATCATTCTTCTGGTTAATCACCAAAAAATTACTTATGAAAAATATGGTATGTGCTCTGAAATGACCTAAGCAGTCTAAATATAGAAATATTTTAAGTAGATTACTAAATAACTAAGTAGGCAAAAGAAAAATATTAGCTTAATAGTATTATAGAAGTAAAAACAATCACAACATAAAAAAGCCTGGAAGGAGATCTAAGACTTACAAAAGATTTATCCCACAAAACAAAGGAACAAATAATGTTGGACATGGTCAGGTTATGTAGCCCTTGAAGCAGAAAACTTTCATTCAACAAATATTTATAGACTGCCTACTAAATGCAAGGTAAAGTTTCCACCATCATGGGTATAACTACTCTTTATGAACCAAAAAGACATTTTCTTAAGGCAGGAAGGAGTTCAAAGACTAGTATGACAACACTAAGATTTTTATAATTTGGAAGAAAACAGACAACTTTGTAATATTTGAAATAAGTATGCATGTATTTAAGAAATGATTTAGGCTGTCAAAAAATTCAATGTCAAGAGGGAGAAAACGCAGGGAGTTTTCTAGATTAGAAAGAATTGAGGCATTAACTGCCAAATGAAAGGCATGACATTGGATAGATCTTCCAAATATACATGTAGAAGTACTTTTTTTTTTTTTGAGACAGAGTCTCACTCTTTTGCCTGGGCTAGAGTGCCATGGCGTCAGCCTAGCTCACAGCAACCTTAAACTCCTGGGCTCAAGCAATCCTTCTGTCTCAGCCTCCCGAGTAGCTGGGACTACAGACATGCACCACCATGCCCGGCTAATTTTTTTTTTTCTATATAGTTTTTTAGTTGTCCGATTAATTTCTTTCTATTTTTAGTAGAGACGGGGTCTCGCTCTTGCTCAGGCTGGTCTCGAACACCTGAGCTCAAGCAATCCGCCCGCTTCAGCCTCCCAGAGTGCTAGGATTACAGGCGTGAGCCACCGCGCCCGGCCCCATGTAGAAGTATTTAGGGGTAAAGTACTTCTCTACAACTTGCTTCAAATGGATCAAAATGAAAAACAATTGAGTGTTGTTCCACTAAAAAATGATAAAGGCATGAGGTGCTGGATATGCTAACTACCCTGATTTAATCATCATACAACATATACATGTACTGAAACATAAAATTGTACCTCATAAATATGTACAATTAAAATGTGTAAATTAAAAAAAAAAGAAAAACAGGAAGAGCACAGTGGCTCACACCTGTAATCCTCATCACTCTGGGAGGCCTGAGGCAGGAGGATTGTTTGAGCTCAGGAGTTCGACACCAGCCCTTAGCAAGAGCGAGACCCCGTCTCTACAAAAAATACAAAAATTAGCCAGGCATCATGGTGCATGCCTGTAGTCCTAGCTACTTGGGAGGCTAAGGCAGGAGGATCACTCATGCCCAGGAGTTTGAGGTTGCAGTGAGCTATGATGTCACCACTGCCACTCTCCCGGGGCAACAGAGCAAGAGAGCAAGACTGTGTCTCAACAAAAAAAAGAAAAACAAAATGCTAATACACAGATAATAAGGTAAATATGTAAAAACAATAACAACTTGGTAAAAGTATTACACGTTCATTGTATAAATCTTTCAACTTATCTGTAGGTTTGAAAATGTTCAAAATAAAAAGTTAAGGCAAAAAAATACATAACTTTCTAATTAGTATTTTAATACTAGACTTTGACTGGATACCTGACAGAAACAAAAGAAAATTCTGGGTGGAAAATATAATCTAGGCCTCAAATTATTTCCACAAGTTAATTTTCAAAATCAATATCCAGCACATAATCCAAAACAACCAGGCACTGGAGCAGCCAAGACAATATAAGCCAGAAAGAGAAGAAACAACAGAGTTCAGAAAAACATGTAAGGAATACAGATATTATTATGGAATATCTGAGTATCACCTGTGGCCTGGGCACTATTGCCAGGCAGTGGGCAAATAGTTGTGAACAAGACAACAACCCCAGCCTCATGGAGCTTACTGCATAGAAATTAAAAAGGATATTAAGGATGAAGCAAAGGGACTGCAAAATGGTCTTGGACTAGTGAGATGAAAAGGGAAGCTGTAGAGAGAGGGTGGTTTCCAGGTAGAAAGAACAGCATTGCCATAAGCCAATAGCATATGTGAGGATATCAAAGAAATCCAATTAGAGTTTAATGGCATTACATGAGGCTGGCAAGGCGGCTATCATGTAAAGAGATAGTTATGGAGACAATGGGTTTTCTGAGTTAAAGCACTCAAATGCTTTCCATACATTGTCTCAGATCCAGATAACTTAAAAGGTTTACCACTGTCACACTGCTAGAAATGAAGAATGGGGTCTCATGACTCCCTATATATTTACAATAAACTAAATTTAAAATTATACACCTAACTACTCCTATTTCAGTAGCAATTAAATACCTTTCTCAGTCAGTAGTCAAATCTTTAAGTCTCCTGTATATTTGGAGTTCTATAGTTTTAAAGAAAAACACATTTATACTTTCAGAATGCCTCCTTTTACTCCAAACTAAAACCAAGACTCACTAAATTCTCTAGAGATTTAAGAAATACATACTACAAAGTATTAAACATGCTAATCAAACTTATTTTTAATTCAGCAGCAAAATTAGCTTCGTAGAATGGGCGCACTAAGATATTTAATTGAAATTTATTTACAAAAAAAAAAAGAATATGCCTCCAACCCAACCACACTAACTTGTCATTCCTTACTAAATCCTTCCAGTATTCCCCCCATTTTTTAAATATTCTTTGTCAAGTAGGGCCTTTGAGCACACTAAAAATACAGATGGAAATGTTCTTCAAGTAGAACCTATATAAACTGGACTCTATTAGTAAATTATTTTGTATAAGTTTTAGCATTTGTTTCTGGAGAATTGAGAATGCCAAAACTTCTGTATAGAAACTTGGATGTCCTGAAGGGAAAAAAAAACAACGAACAGGCAAAAGGATATTTTTACCCCTCATTTATGCCACATAGATCTAAATATTCCTTAAAGTCCTACAGAAAGGGAATGAATGATTATACACAAAAACAGTTTTAGAATAGCTTACATGTACACATGACAGGTCATTTATACCTATGGTAACTAAACAGAAATTTAAGTTAAATTAGTTTAACAGTCAATTATTGTATCTTGTCTAGAAAGTTCAGATAAAAATATTTACCATCCTAAAAATAATTATGAGCCTAAAAATATATTACAATTTCAATTCTCTTGAAATGTGAACATTTGTGTTTAACTTATTATGTAAAAAAACATATTTATGCACATTAGTACAATATACCTTAAAGGTTGAATTTTAATAAATATTTACATGTGTTCATGGCATAAAAGTTATAGCATTATTAAATCATTTTAAAAACTTTTATTATTGAAACCACTCACCTTCTCCAATTTTCTCTATTTTGGTATAATCTTCCATAGTTAATCAACAGGTATGGCAGATCCTAAAATGAGGGGAAAAACTGATTTGATTACATGGCACTAACTCAAAAGGCAGTTTTAAGTCTTAATGAGATACTATCTGTAAACCATCGTCCACTGCCTACTGCAGTGTTAAGTAGTCCATAAATATTAGTAATTAAAACTAAGGGAAAGGACTCCTGCAATAAGACTTTCCCAACTTTCCTTGCTCCTAAAACATTGGAAACATTCGTGCATTCTATAACAGTAGAGTATTTAGCTTCCTTCAATCAAATTAACCCTCAAATCCAGACATTAACTTCTCTATTCTTCCCAAACAAAAACTAAAATTACATTTTTAATGTAACATTTTTAAGTAGTATCAGCGTATGACAAACTAATACCCAAATATTTCAACAAATAATGTTATTTGACTGAATTTGTACTGCTTTATGATATTTAAGATGATTCAAAACATGGTTTTAAAGACAGGAGTACAGAACTAAAATGTGGTCAGAGTGTTCACACATTAGATTTACCCATTAGAAAGATTTTGTTTAAAGCTGCAAAAACAAAGTGTTTACAGTTGCTCAAGTGACAGTTTTAATCTTTCTCTTTTGTTTTTGCAGTCATATAGACAAACATGCTCAAGACTTTCAAGGTACTTTTTGCCAAAGTAGGAATTATCAACTACGCACCCTAGAAGAAAAGAATGAAAAGTCCAGATCCACAGATCAAATTCTAATTATACCCTACACAATGTCAAGAACCAATTAAAAAGCTATATATTTGAATCAAGTATAGAGTGAAAAAGTGCTGACAACCAGACATTCAAGACTTCCTCAGATGGTAAGTTTGCCAACACAACTTCAGAAGTCCATGCGTAATTACCTTGATTTTTCTAATACACCTATCACTGAGGACAAAATCATTATAAAGGGCACTCTGAATAACTGAGCCTTAAGTTCTATCTCACACATTCCTCCTCAAAAAAAAAAAAAAAAAAAATCAATCCAGAAAGAAGTAAAGACTAATAATTTGTAATGAACAAAATTGCACTACACTGGTCATGTGTGTCAATCTTAAGAATTCATAACTTTACAAAATGGCAGTAGACCATTAGGACACTTACCTTTTCCTCAATAACCACATTTAAAACACCTAAAGCACAGTAAATTGTTGAGCTCACTTCGAACAGATAGCTAAAATTTAGCTCAGTTTCAAAGTTGGGTTCAATTACCCTCCCACCATTTTCCAGTTCTAACAATTTTAAGTAAAGGATGCCTTTTGAATGTCTCCAGGGGCTCTGCACTACAAGCTGCAGGATGTAAAATACCGATAGCTTCACCACTCCACCCACAGAGACCTCCAGGTTTTCAGAAGACACAAGACATGCACACTAGCAACGTTAGTATTAGGTTAAAAATGACTAAAGGATATTATACCACACGTTTCCATCCCTCGGCACTTCCTAGCTTTTCACTTTTTGACAATTCCATAGTATAGAACAACCAGCAAGTAAAAACAAAAACACTCAAGTTCCTCTGGCTCTCTGCCTTGGCTAAGTGTTCTTAAAAGCTCCGAGTGGGTAAGGGCTGTGGGCACAGAGGCAAGCCCGAGAAGGCCCACAAGTTTATCGGATGGGTTTCTCCAGGTGGCTTGGGTTTAGGGACTGGCGTCGGTACCTGGCCCCAAAGCGGTCCTGTTTTCCACCCCAGGAGCTGGAGCGACCGGCACGCAGGGGGCGGGCCTAGGACCAAGCCTGGTGCGCAGCAGGCGCTCAGCTTGCTCCAACTAACGCGGGGATTTTGCTTCTACCACGACCGGAAAGCATCCTCAATGGGGTCGGCGGCCTCCTCCAGAGAAGAGCCGTCCTCGGCCCCAGACTGCAACTCCGAGACCAGGACAGCCCCAACACTCCTCCGTGCAACCCCGCCAAGGTGGACTCCCCACCCCGAGCCTCCCTCTAAAGCTGGGCCTGGCCATGCTTACAGGCCCGGGCCTTGGGCCCAGGGGAAGGCCCGGCCTTGCCCTACGCAGACCCCTGCTCCCCAGCCCGGCCTCCTAAGATCACCCCGTTCCTCAATACTCGCCCTCCGAGGCCCTCGGGCCGGCCCATAGGCATGACCCCGACCCCAGCAACTCTACCCGGCTTACTGTCCCACGGCGGCCTCAGTGGCAGCTACCACGTCACCGTCGCCTCTCTCTCAACTTCCAAGAGCCAGCTTAGAAGCTAAGTGCGAGCAGTTTCAAACTCACCGCGCTAAAGGGTCCCGGGTCCACCAATCAGAGAGCCCGTAGACTTTCAAAGGAGCCAATCAGAACCCAGCTACGCTTGGGCGGGGCATCCCGGGTGGCCGGAGCGCGAAAGTGAGAGGAAACGGCGGCTAGAGAAAAAGCAAGCGGGCGGGCGCCAACTGAATCTGAGCGCAAGCGCTCTCCTTCCTCCCAGGAGAGCGTCGTCCCACCGTTTCTAGTCATCAGGAGTCGACTGTTCGCTCCATTTTTCTTTTTTAATATTTTCTCCCGATATTGGCACAATTAAAATTTATTGCGCTCAAATAGGTCCTCAAAAAAGTGATATTGCACTTACATCGAGATTCTATTACTTTTACTTCTAATACTTAAGGTTAGGAGTGTATAGTTA
>NW_012135525.1:3858377-3859879 GCF_000956105.1 Propithecus coquereli
TTTTTTAATCACAAATGAAAATACTGAACTATCATTGCTGTTGGACATTTTTCTGATTACAAACATAAAAAGTTTTTTTTCAAATTTTGTTAAAATTTTCAAATAATCCAAAATGTAAAATGCGGATAATAAAAGTTTGTAATATACAACCACCATGCCCCAACCCTCATCACCCCAATAAAAGAGAGAGAGAAAGAGAAATCACTGTTAACATTTTGTATTCATACTTTAAAGGCATGTGTGTCAACTCACTTCAATCTCTCATTGGAATTTCAGGAACTGGGCATAGGGTAGGGAGAAGAGATTTATTCATCAAGCTTAGGACCAATGAGATGAAGGGCACCAGGTGAGTAGATGTGGATCTTCCACCTAAGCGGGGAGCAGATACTTACAGTGAAATATGGAGAAGGTCGCTCTGTGCAGAAGATAGTGCTAATGGGGTCCGGCAAGGTTCCAAGGAGAGGTGGCATCTGAACTGAGTCTTGAGGAATGAAGACTTTGCCAACAGACAAATGAATGGGGAGAACTTCTTGAAACATCAACAAGAAAGAAGAAGGCTTGTTTGCTGACTGAAATTAATTTAGTATGCTGGAACATAAATGGAGTCTGGGGGCTGGAGCAAGAATCAGAAAAATTAGGCTAGGTTAGAAGTTAGGTAATATTTCCATCTTGAAGGACATTTCAGGGTCGTGCTAAAGGATTTGGATTAGAGGATGGAATTGGAAAAAATACGCATAGGGGAGTGACATGGTTATATGTAGGAGTTAGGAGGGAAAAGTCACTGAGAGGGAAAGGGAAGGAGCATTAAAGACAGAACAGTGCAGGGCTCTGCAACAGGCTGACAGGTATGGAACTAGGGGAGGTAGCAGTCAGTTTCAAGAGGAGAAAATGATAATGAGATAGTTTTAAGAGCTAGGACTGTGATGAATGGGAAAGAAAGAGTCATTAGAGTTGGCTTGGGTGTGTGGCTTTGCAACAAACTGAGGGCACTACAGTTCTGGAGAGAGGCTGAAGGGAAGCTATGGGTCCTGGAGTGTCATTCTGGGTATGTTGGTTATATGGTGCTATGGGACATCCACGTGGCTGAACATGGCCTAGGGAAATGCAGGTTCCATGGGACATGAAACGTACATCATTTTGGGACTGCTATGGTTTGAATGTATGAGTCCCTCCAAAATTTGTGTGTTACAACTTAAACCCCAAGGTGATGGTATTAGGAAGTGGGGCCTTTAGGGGGTGATTAAGTCTTGAGGCCTTTGCCCTTATAATAGAGGCTTCAGAGAGCTGCCTGGTCTCTCTCCATCTCTTCTGCCATGTGAGAACACAGAGTCTGTCCTTTTGCCCTTCTGCCATGTGAGAACACACCAAGATGGTGCCATCTTGGAAGCAGAGAGCAGCCCTCACCAGGATGTGCCATCAGGGTAGTTAAAAGGTCACGGTCTAGAGACTGCCTGAGCTCAAATCCTTTTAAATCTTGGCTACTGCCCTTACCTTATCTGTGC
>NW_012135525.1:3862714-3881390 GCF_000956105.1 Propithecus coquereli
TTCAGATTTGGCATGTTCAACTTGTACCTTCCTCAAAAGCTTAAGGAAGGGAGTACAAAGGGGCCAGCAGAGCAAACAGAAATCTAAAATGGAATTTGTTCATATTCTAGAGGTACTGTGTGTGACTAAATTTCAAATGGGCATCTCCTACTATAGGAAGTAGAAGCTTTGTAAACTTGTTCAGTCATGAAAATGTCTGAAAAGTTGAACATCCTCTTCCACCTTTAAAAACACAAAACCCTAAACAAAAAATAAACTCATCTTCATTTTAATGGCTTCTAAACACTTGCAAAGGCAATAATGATCGTAGAATTATAGAATAATAAAATGTTAGAGTTGATGGAGCCTTAGAGATCATCTAATGAATAGTGAAGAGATTGTTAAGGAGACTAAGTATTGACATTTCTCCCGTTTTCAAAGCTTCATGTACTTACTAAATTTGTTATTTAAGCTCCTGATAATAAACAGTGTAACATTATCAGTAGGAAATATATATATATATTAATATATGTATGTGTATGGTTAGGTAGATAAAGTAAGTCAGTTTAAATGTTTCAACATGGTAATAATAGTTACCTTTTATAACATTTAGAATTGTGCCAAGTACTGTGCTAAGAACTTTAAACAGACTGTCTTTAAAGATGCAATGATTCTGTTGGTGCACAGTCAGCCCGAGACAAGGAAACTGACATCTGGAGAATTTTAATCATTTGTTCCATGCCAGACAGCTAATAAAGGGCAGAGTAGGTACTTGAACACAGGATTTTTCTGACTCCAAAGCCCAGCTTCTCTACCAGCATGCAATGTTCCACTTACTTACGATAAAATAAATACATGGCACTCTATTAAGATGATAAATTATTTGAAATATTATTAACACTAATTTTGGTAAATAAGAATTATATATTTAGTACTCTTATACTGAATATCTTAATGATAATTTCATTCTCACCGGTGTTTCTCTAAAGAACAGTGGAAGTGTATCATTTTCTTTAAAAGAATGTGATTAGAGAAGGTTGAATCATTGTTTAGTAGTAGAGTATTTAAAACAGTTGTTCATTATTATTGGAACACCACAATTATTAGCTTTATATGAAATGGATGAAAAAATTCAGAGGTCATTCTCAAGTAGCTACAGGTCCAGCTTTTCTCTGATCACTAGGATTTTCCACTCGAGATACATAATAGTTTATTTTCAGTGTTTTTATGGGAGTAAGGGGAAGGGAGGTACCTTAATAACACAGAAGTGGAATAGTGTAATCCTCGGTTCAAGACATACCCTCATCATTGGTGCATTTATGGGCATTCTTATTTCTATCATTAAATTCATAGTAATGACTATTACAGCACCCATGAAACCAGAATTCAACATTATAACTGGGATAAGTTACTAACAATAACTTACATGTGTGTGCTACTCTTGGTAACATCTCATTCCACCTCCGCCCCTGCCCCAGGTAAGTGCTGCCATCCTGAATCATCATTCCTTTGCTTACATTTTTATTTAGTTCTGTCTTGTCTGTATAGTCTTAAAAAGTGTATAGTCTTAAAAAGTGCCCTCAAATTTTATTTTAAAAATTTTAAACCCACAAATAGTTGAAAAAGTAGTAGCAATAAAATCCATATACCCTTCCCCTAGATTCACCTATTGTCATTTTACCAGATTTGCCTTTTCTTCTTCTTTCTTATCTCATCCTCCCTTTCTCCTCCTCCTCCTCCTTCCCCCTTCTTTTGTTCTCTCTCTCTCTCTTTCCCCTCTTCCTGAACCATTTTAAAGTAATTGCAGACGTCACAACTCTCCCCTAAATGCTTCACCACGCATTTCTTAAGAATGACGTTTTCCCACATAACCCAGACACCATCATCACACCTAAGGAAAGTAACACTAATCCCATAATACTCTCTAATATACTATCCACATTCAAAGATCCATAATTTTCTCAAAAATGTCTTTTAGATTTTTAAAAGAAGTAAAATCTGAGATATAGTCAAGATATATTAATTGTATTTGTTTGTTATATCTCCTTAGTCTATTTTAACAGTCCTCTGTCTTTTGTTTTATTATGTTTTTATGGTATTATTTTTCAATCAGTTGTTCTGAGATAGTTTCCACATGTCACATTTATGTGATTGTTTCATCTTGGTGTCATTTAACTTGTTCCAATATCCCTGTATTTATATAATATTTTGTGTATCGTATACTTGTCTAGAGACTTGATTAAATTCAAGTTAGATGTTTTTGGCAAGGATACTTAATAGTGAAGCTGTACACTTCACATTGTATTCTGTTGAGAGTGACATGATTCAGGTTGCCCACTTCATTTAATTGGTAACTTTTAATTAAATCTTTTCATTTTAAAGGTATGTTCTTTGATATAAGCTGCCATGAGCACACTTAGGAGAGGCCCTTGGAGAGGTCCATTAAGTGAGGAACTGAAGGCTCCTGCCAGGAGCCAGCAATGAACTAGTTCTGCTAGGGAATGAGCTTGGAAGTGGATCTTATGCCAGCATTTGGTTATTAAGTTATGTGTATTTTTTAAAGAAATTTGGCCGTTGGGTCCAACATTTCAAATTGTTGGCACATAGGTAATAATAGTATTCTTTGGTTACATTTTATATCTCCAGTAGGTCAATGGATTGTTTTAACTCATAATACTATTTATTTGTGACTTTTCTCTTTTTTCTGGTACAATCTTGCCAGAAATTTATCTATTTTGTTTGGGGTTTTTTTTTTTTTTTTTGAAGGACAAATGTTTGGCTTTGCTAACATACTCTACTTCATCTTTGTTTTATATTTCATTGATTTCTGCTTTTATTTGTATTATCTCTCTCCTCCTCCACATTGATTTTTAGCATTTTGTCTTTCCTAATATAAGTATTAATATCTAAAATGTCCCTCATGACATTATTCTTGCTGTATCGTATGAGATTTGCTATAAAGGGTTTTTAACTTTTTGAACAACTGGATATAATAAAAATAACTGTTTAAATATCATTGCTAATTCTTACATATGTGTATGTTCTACTTCACTTCTAGTTGATTTTTCTCTTCATTCTTGGTTATATTTCCCTGCTTCTTTGCATGCCTGGTAATTTTTACTGTGTCAGACATTATTACTTTTACCTTGTTGGAGGCTGGATCCTTTTTATTTCTATAAATATTTCTGAACTTTGTTCTGAGATGCAGATAAGTTCCTAGGAAACAGTTTGATCCTTTCCAGGCCTGCTTTTATGATTTGTTAGATAGAGCCAGAGCTATGTTTAGTCTAGAGCTAATTATTCCCTATGACTGAGGCAAGACCCTTGTGGGTACTCTTTCTGTTGTCCCAGAAATTATGAGGTTTTCTAGTCTGGCATGTGGAAGCCGACACCATGTCTGGCCCTGAGTGAGCAGCAGGTACTACTCCCTTTAAGATAGTTGCATTCGCTGGGGTCCTCCAGAGAAACAGAACCAACAGGATGTGTGTATGGGCATGTGTGTGTGTGCATTACAAGGAATTCACTCACATGATTATGTAAGCTGAGACGTCCCAGGATCTGCAGTCAGCAAGCTGGAGACCCAGGAGAGCCAGTGGCATAAGTTCCAGCCTGAAAGCTGACGGGCAGGCTCCAGACCCCAGAAGAACTGGTGTTTCAGTTTGAATTAAAGGCAGGAGAAGACTGATGTTCTAGCTCAAGCAGTCAGGCAGGAGGAGTTCCCTCTTACTCAGCCTTTGTGTTCTAGTCAGGCTTCCACTGACTGGATGAGGCCCACCCACAGTAGGGAGGGCAGTCTGCTTTACTCAGTCTAGTGATTCAAATGTTAGTCTCATCCAAAACACTCTCACAGGCACACTCGGAATAATGTTTGACCAAATCTCTGGGTATTCCCTGGCTCAGTCAAGTTGACACATGAAGCGAACTATCACAGTGGTTCTTTTCCTCCCTTTGTAGTTTATTCAGCTGAATCCTCAAGGGAGGCCATCGTCACATTTTCAGGGTCCTCTGTGCACCTCTCTCCTCTCCAGGACTCTGTCCTGTGAATGCCAGCCTTGTTGGTTTGTGTCCTTGCATTCTCAGCTTTGCCTCTTCAACTCAGGGCTTCTGCTGGGCCAGATCCTCCCTTCCCGTACCACAGACCCTCTCAAGACAGTAAACTGGGGCAATCACTGGATTTCAGTTCTCATCTCTCATGGTCACTGCCCTAAGGTGCCTGATGGCCAGTGTTTTTGGAAGTGTTGTTTCATATATTTTGTCTGTTTTATTATTTTTTATGATTTTTTGAGGTGGGAGAATAGATTCAGTACCTATTACTCCAAGCTTTGGAGCAGAGACTCCCATAACGTTCTAGATTTTATTTTTAAATTTCCAGTACAATTTTTTTTCTTTAACACAGAGTTATTTAGAAGTATGTTTTTAAAGCTTGTAAATATGCAAGGACTCTTTATCATATTAAATTTTTTAAACTTAAAATAGAGAACATATACTTTATGACATTTAAACTTTGAAATGTGTTGATGATGATCAATGTTCACTAAATTCGGGCTCGTTAATTGTGTTGTTCAGTTCTCTCTATCACGGTTGCATTTCTGACAGCCTCACATATCAATAGTTAAGACAAATGTGTTACAATCTCTCATTATAATAGTTGGATTTATCAATTTCTACCTGTAGTTATATCAAATTTTTTTTTGTTATATCAAATTTTGCTTCATGTTTTTAAGGATATTTATTGTGTACTTACATGTTCAGTATTTCTATATCTTCTTGGTGAATTTAACTTTTAATCATTATGTAGTGACCGTCTTTTTTCTTAATAATGCTTTTTTTCTTAAAGTCTCTATCAGAATTGTCTGATGGAAACATGTAGGACCTATATATATACTTTCAGATTTTCTAGTAACCACATTAAAAAGGTAAAAAGAAACAGATGAAGTCAATTTTAGTAATACGTTTTATTTAACCCAATATACCCAAACATTAGCACTTCAATATGTAACCAGTATAATAATTGTTAATGAGATACTGTGTGTTCTTTATTTTTTGTGGCAAGTCTTTGAAGGGGCCAGAGAGTTCTTCAAAATAGTCAGAGGTGACTAATTTGAACAACAGTTGGAAAGAAGCAGGGTAGCTGCCTTGAAAATGGAGAAGAGAGCCATGAGCCAAGGAACCAGGCAGCCTCTGGAAGCCGGAGAAGGCAAAGCAATGGAATCTCCCCCAGAGTCTCCAGAAAGGAATGCTGCCATTCTGACATCTTGATTTCAGCCCAGTGAGACCTGCATTGGACTTTTAACCTACAGAACTATAAGGTAATACATTTGTGTTGTTTTAAGCCACTAAGTTTTTGCTAATTTCTTATAGCAGCAATTGAAAATGAATACAGACACTTTAAAGTAAACACAAACCCTATCCAGTATTTGAAGAACTTTACTTCATGTATATCTTTCATACTTTTTAGATTCATTTCCCTTTTATTTGAGTACTTTATCTAAAACTGTTCTCAGGGCAGGTCTTTGTGTGGTAAGTTTTCAGACGCCTTACGTGCCTGAAAATATTTTTACCTTGCCCTTATATTTTAGCTGTATAAAAATTTCTAGCTTCTGATTATTTTTCTTTCTTTTTAAAAAAAAAATCTACTTTTTCTATAAGCTTTTAGAATTTCCTTTTTTTTTCCCCCTCACTTTGTTGCCTAGGCTGGAGTGCAGTGACCTGATCACAGCTCAGTGCAACCTCTAACTCCTGGGCTCAAGAGATCCTCTGGCTTCAGTTTCCTGAGGAGCTGGAACTACAGGTGTGTACCACCATGTCCTGCTAATTTTTAAAATTTTTTGCAGAGATGGGGTCTTACTATGTTGCCAAGGCTGCTCTCGAACTCCTGACCTCAAGCAATCCTCCCACCTTGGCCTCCCAAATGGCTGGGATTACAGGCATGAGCCACCATGCCTGGCCAAGAATTTTCTTTCTGTTTGATATTTTATATTTTTTACTTAATAGATCCCCGTGAAGTATTTTTTTTGTTATTGTTGTTATTTCTTATTTTTTAGGCTTTGTAGGTGTTTTCATTCTAGGTCTTTCACGTTATTTTAATTTGAAGATTTTGTCTCCATTAGGTCTTTAAATATTTACTCCTCCCTGTTTCTACTTTTCTCTACTTTGGGGATTCTTTTTACCCAGATGTTAACAATCATATTCTTTACTATTACCTAGCTTTACTTTTATATTTTCTTTTGCTATTTTCTTCCTCCTCCTCTTTCTTCTTCTTCTCCTTTTTTTTTTTTTTTTTTTTGAGATGGGGTCTCACTCGGTCATCTAGGCTGAAGTACAGTGGCGCCATCATAGCTCACTTCAGCCTGGATCTGGGCTCAAGCGATCCTCTTGCCTGGCCTTCATTCTTTCTTCCAATATGCTAGTTTCCTCAGCTGGATCCTCATAATATTTATCCCATGTACTGTGCGTTATTTATCCCATCTGTTGTATTTTCCATAACAAATTTTCCACTTGTTTTTCTTTTTAAAATTGTTTCCTTTTTTATATTGCCAATATTTCTTCCTTTTTCTTGTTTGGTATATGTTAATGTTTATTTTAAATTCTTTGTCTGTTCTAACACTGCTTCTAAGGAAATCTGTACTCACGTAATAGTTTTCTTTTATAAATAGGTATCTGGTTATTTTAGTCTGTGAAATCCTTGCTCCTGGAAGTAGTACCTGCTTCATGTGTTGGGAAAAGCCAAAGTCCATCCCTCACTGGGTGTTGAGGAAGTGTGATGAGTCCTAGGGTAGGCACCAGAAAAGCACAATAGATTACTCCTCCCTCCATGACTGGCAGGATGAGACTGCTTTTAGTGGAAGTGTTCCTTAGATCGTATATCAGAGACCAGGAGTATCAAGGGGGAGCAAGTGTGTAAGACCAGTCTACCCCTACCTGTTTTCTCTGCTTTTCACTTTCACAACTCTTCTGTGCCACCCTCTGGTCCAGCGTTTCTCCCCAGTCTCCTTGCGACTTCTAGTTGTTAAATTTAAGATGTCAAGAATGCAAACTATGTGAGGCTGGAGACAGAGACTGTTTGTCTCTGCATCCCTGGGGACCAGGATAGGGTCTGGCGCTTGGTAAGAGTCCAGTAAATAATTTTATGGCGAAATAACCTGAAATAGTGATGAATTGGACTGAGGGTGGCACAGGAATGCTATTTACATATCCACTGCAAACACATGTTGGCAATTTAACAAAGATTGAAGATAGAAGTTTAGGCTAGAAAGAGAATTGGAAAAAAATTTTAAGTTCATCAGGTTCTACAGAAATAAAAATTATTTGGTTCATTATTCATATACACAGAAAAGTCAGACCAAAAGTACTTATTTTCTATACATATATATATATATGTATAAAATGTAATTTTATGTGACCTCTATAAGACATTCAATATTGTTGGCAAAAATTTTTGTCTTGAAACTCTTTCAAAAGATGTGTTCTTTCCAATCCCAGCCTCTCTCATGGTTTTCCTTTTACCATTAATTTCTGCTTCTCAATGTCCTTTGCTGGCTGATTTCTTTTCTGTCCACCACGGGTCCCAGGGTTCTGTCCCAGGCACTCTCTTCTCACTCTGTTCTCTTGCCTTGCGTCATGTCATTGAGCCCCAAGGTTACAGCTACCACCTACACAATGGTGATGTCTAAATGCATATTTCCAATCCTCACCTCTCTTCTGAGGTCGGGACTTACTACATACTGGACTTCTCCACCTGAAGTTCCTACTCCTATATCTTCTCCCACCAAATACAGTCTCCCCATCTCAGTAACTGTTACCATTTTTGCCCACCCCAGAAATCTCAGTGTTGACCTTGACTGACCCATTTTTCTCCCCACACCTAATTCAACATGCCCGTTTTACTCTTATCTTTCTTTCCATTCTCCCTATTACTTCCCTAGTTTAGGCTCTCGTCATTTCTTAAGTCTATCATTTCAGTAACTGCCTAACTGGTTGTCCTCTCTGCAGTCTCTCCTAAGTCAGCCCTCTCCATGGTCGGGCCTGAAAATTATTCAGCAGTTCTCCATCATGGAGATAATAAAGCCTAAACCTGTGAGCATACAATGCTGCATTCTTGACAATACAGTCCCAATCTATCTGAGCCATCATGTCTCTTTGTATTCCCTGTGCTTTACTCTGTGCTCCAGTAGGTTCACATAACTTGGGATTCTTCAAACACATCATATTGCATTCTCACTGTCTGAAATGTCTACATGCTTTATCTACTCTTTCAGTGAGAAGGGTCAGCAATGGTCTGGCTACGGGGAAGAGGAATGCCTCAAGTTTAGCAGGTAGAAATGGAAGCAATAGCTTCAGTAATTTCAAGAGAAGCTTGAAGGTTAGGCAGAATGTGTGACAGAGTAGTAGCCTTGCAGAGTGAGAAACAAAACAAGGAGAGGACATAGAACTATTAGTTAAAGTTCCGTTGTCCATTATCCATTTTTGTTGACCTGGCGATGCAAACGTCATCTTATGGCAATTAAACCATCCTGAGAAAACCTACATGAAAATGAAATAAACAACAGTTAGGGATCCTTGATTAGTCATCACCTCCTTAGAAGAAAGTCATCGGATGTTGTTGGGAGGGGTCTGTGCTGCAAACAAAAAACACAGTCATGGAGGGAAAGAAAATGGTTTATGTGTATACAGGATTAACTTGATTCTGCACTTGGGAGAGCTTTCTGGTGCTACACACCTGTGTTGTCCCCACTGTTTTTGGTCAGAGTCAGTGTAAGCTAATAAAGCATTTGGCTAGAAGTGTCTCTTATAGTCTATTTGTATGTTGCTGTTTGGAAGGAAACCCCAGAAATCCATAGGTTTGGAACAATCCAAGCGGTTTGCTTTTGACTTGCTCTTCCTGTCCTTGCCATTTTGAGGTGAGGGGGTAATAATAGGGTAGAAAGGGCAGGGTCATATCCATCCAAACCTATTCTGGGGCTTAGAGCAGGGAGCTGACATCTGTAAGGAACTTGCTAAATAAACAATATCTCCTCAAAATGTAATCGTATGTCCTATGCTATAATACTATTAAAAAAATAATGTTCAAGGGAGGTAGGGGAGAGAGAGAGAGAGGAGAAAGTTTTTTTAATGTACCAAAATGATATCATCTTCATCATATTGTTACATGTAAATAACGTAAGCTGCAGAACAGTGAGTATTCTATGCTAGTTTTTGTGTCAGAAATAGGCAACTAAGAATATAGAGAGAGTATTTGCTAATATTTGCATAATAACAGTAAAAAGTTACATAAGAACCTAATTAAAATGGTTTCCTAAGATGACAGGAAATAGAAAACAAGGTGAATGGAGAAGGAGTATTATCAAGATACCTTAATTATGATTTTTGATATTGTTTTGCTGTTTGAAATATGCACGTTTTGTCTATTAAAATAAAATAAAATTAGTTAACCATTGCTGTGTATTTGTTATCTTCTGAAAACATTTAAGAAAGAAATTATCAGACAATTGATTGTCAGAGAATTGGCAGAGAGAGAGGGAAAGAGAGACAGAGAGGGAGAGAGAGAGAAAGAAATTCATTACATGTGTTATTTCTAACAGAACAAAGGAAAATAACCCTGATAGGCAACTGGCTAAACACAATAATGTGCAATTATCCAGT
This sequence comes from Propithecus coquereli, assembly GCF_000956105.1. Lineage (NCBI taxonomy): Eukaryota > Metazoa > Chordata > Mammalia > Primates > Indriidae > Propithecus > Propithecus coquereli. Next base: position 3,872,336 of record NW_012135525.1, read on the forward strand.
GGATACATAGAGTTATTGAGAGTCATGATGTAAATACATATTTATTAACAGTAATAGTGGGAAAATGTGATACCAACTAGTACGCATAGTATGATCTCTCTATACGAAAATAAAAATTGTAGAATAATACACCAAAATGTTAATTTGAGAATTCAGGTGATTTTTATTTAACCTTTGGTTTCTAACATGGTTAGTTAATTTTTTTATGTATTGATAAAAGTTTAAAAAAATATTCCTTTTTCTCACTGTTCCTTTCTACTCATTCAAAAGGATGTCCTTCCATATTTGCTACTTCTAGCATATAGCAGTAGTAGAAGCACTGACATTTATTGTTTACCATGTCCCAGGCATTGGTGTAAGTACTTCACAGGGACTATATAATTTAATCATCAGAACAGCATCATGAGGTAGGATTTACTCTATTTCCATTCTGTAGTTAAGGTTTAGTGAGGTCACATCACCCAGCCCATGTCACATGGCTATGATCAGTGGTGTGGGTCATGAACCCAGACAGTCTGACTCTGGGGCTCATGGCTGCCATCACTGTGCTGCCTCATTCCACAGGAACTTTTATTGGGCTATCATCTCACTTCGTTATAACTGTACACACCCCTGGCATTCTCTTTAGTCTTTGGGTTCCTGCAAGCTAGCTCAGAACCTGACTTTGAACACACAACGTAATGCTTGTTGGATGAATGAATGAATTTGTTTTGAGCTGGTAAAGTTGTTCAGCTTCAGCAGCTCTCTGAATATTATCTAGTGCAGTGTGACAGTTCCTAATCATATAGGTTGGTTCTCTTCTATGTTGCATTATCAGGAATAACGGTCCCGACACATTACTCTGAATTCCATGTCTTTGATAGTCATGCCTTCCTGCACTGTGTAGTTGAGGAGTAATTTTTTATTCTATCACTATGCCTATCAAGGAAAAGTGAGTGATAACACATGTATTGAGTGCCTAGCATATAGCGGGCTATGTTTTAGGCGCTGGTTAGACAAAGATAAAAACTCAGTTCATGATTGTAAGAAACTCACAGGCTGGAGTATGAGGCTGGGGAGTGGGTATACCTCATCAACACTTTTACAAAAGAGATGGCCAGAGAGCCAGGAGAAATAGCTCCCTCCAACTGGGATGGAGTATCCTGGAAGTCTTCCCAGAGGAGGTGGCAGTGGCTGTGCTGAATTTTAAAGGATGTGTAAGAATAAGGCTCACAGTGAGGGGTGGACAGGAGGAGACAGGCAAGACTTTCGACAGAAGCTTGAAGTCAAGGGAAATCTACTTTATCAATTAAAATTTTGAGAAAAGACTTTTCTGATAAGAATCCTAATCATTTCTCTGTGGATGAGTCAATTAAAGTAGCCAGGAGGAGGAGGACGTAGGAACTGTGTGCAAAGAGAAGCGCAAGCCTATGTGAGTGTGCAAGATGAAAGGAAGAAGAGCAGTTCCATTTAGGGGAACACTAAATCTTGTTACAGATCACATCTTTGTTTTCTGACATTCTTAACAGTAATTGCAGTAATTGTGACTAGGCCAGTCCCCTCTGCGTTGGCTGAGGCACATGAATTCCTTTCACTGACTCCAGTAGCCTTGTGCAGAGTAATTTCCTCATTATGACTCATTACCCAGTGACTGGGAAAAAATTAACAAGCTTTGAAATATGACTTCTTTTTAAAAAATCCAGTTAGAATTTTATCCCTTGTCATTATTTCAAACCAAATAAATATATGACATCTTCTTTCTAATTCTAAAAATATCTTAAAAACAAGGGAAGTCACTGGGCTCATCTTTTATGGTGCCCAGAGGTCAAAGCAAAACTATTGCAAGTGCTGTAGAAGATGACCAAGTGAGGACCCAGGAAAAATGTCCTGAAAGAGGACCAAGTTCATTTAGTTAAATGAAAAAAAAAATTTTTTTTAAAGAAGCCTCTTCCCAGAAGAACCAATTTTTAAAAAAACAACTGACTTAATTTCAGCTTACATATTGATTTCTGCTCTTTTGTTTAATAAAGCCCTTTCTAAAGCCTAATCAACTTACATGTTGAAAACCATACCCCCAAAATATCTTTACCTCAACTACTTTGCTTGTTAGAGTAGGAATTAATTAGAAGGTAATTAAATTCCAGGCAATTTTTAATTAAGCAGTTAAAAAACAAGACAAACTTAAAATTGTTACCCAACTCTAATTAGAAGAGCAGTAAAAATCTACAAAGAAATTCAATAACCTTACATTTTACCTGCAAAGGAAGTTTTACATTATCACTATCTAATTAAGTGCACACACACACACACACACACACACACACAAAAGAAAGGTGTGTGTGTTGGGGGGGAGCGGTTATGTTTAAATATGAACAATTTGGGGAAAGGTACTAGAGATGGGTAAAATCAGATTTTTATTTCTTCTATGCCTTTAATGAATTGTTTTCGAATTGCTCTTAATTGAACAGCTGGTAGCCTTGGGCAATCCTGGACAGGAAGCGGGTAGATCTCTGTTTAATACACAGTGCATGCATTCTTGGCACACATTAAATGCAAAATACTAGCCTGTTGGATCTCTCATCACGCAAGGTCATGGAGAAGTTCATTACAGGGCTTCTTTTATAATGAATAGGCATTACTTTTGCTAGTTCAATGACGAAGCAGTACTGGTGATTCAGGATCGGTGTAATTTGTGTTTGATGTTCAGAGTGGTTGGTTAAATGGTACATTTCCCATCCCTAAGCTGTATGTATCCTTTGTTACCACCCCTCGCAAGGCTGGGATTGCTGATGTGAAGACAGTCCTTGCCCACACATGGGGAAAGAGCTGGGATAAGGTAACTGGATGTTAGGGTACCAACATCCTCAAGATGCGGAATCTTGGGGATTGCACATCTCACCCTGTGAGGTTATTTTCTCTTCTTTTGAGTTCAGCCATAAGTCTTCACCTCTGTCTCTGTCACCATGCCCAGGTCTCCCAACCACCAAAATTGTGCTCCTCAGTCACCTGGACTCAGCCTGAGTACTCAAAGGTACAACTTTTGCTGCCTGCTGACATGAGGTTTTCACTAAGATGACTGATCTCTAATACGTGTTGGAGATGGGGCTGGCAGAACACTTCACCTAGACCAAGGTTTCCTGACCTCAGCGCTACAGACATTTGGAGCCAGATAATTCTTTTCTTTAAGTTTTACTTTATTTTTAATTGACACATAATAATTGTGCATATTTATGGGGCACACTGTGATGTTTCCATATATGCATACATTGCATAATGATCTAATCAAGGTATTTAGGATATCCCTCACCTCAAACACTTGTTATTTCTTTGTGGTGAGAACATTCAAAAATCTTTTCTTCTAATTATTTTGAAAGATACAACATTGTTAACTATAATCACCCTACTGTGCAATAGAACACCAGAACTTATTCCTCCTTTCTAATGGTAATTTTGTATCTGCTGAATGATCTGTCCCTCTCCCTCCCTTCCTCCTACTCTCCTCAGCCAGCTGGTAACCACTGTTCTACTCTCTACGTCTGTGAGGTCAGCTTTTTTAGATTCCACAACTGAGTGAGATCACGCGGTATTTCTCTTTCTATGCCTGGCTTTCACTTAACATGATGTCCTCCAGGCTCATCCGTGTTGTCACAAATGACAGGATTTCATTCTTTTTTTTGTGGCTGAAAAGTGTTCCATTGTGTATTTATACTACATTTTCTTTATCCGTTCATCCACCGATGGACACTTAGGTTGATTCCATCTCTTGGCTATTGTGAGCAGTGCTGCAATAAACATGGGAGTGCAGATATCTCTTTCACATACTGATTTTATTTCCTTTTGATAAATACCCAGTAGTGGGATTGCTGGATCATATGGTAGTTCTATTTTTAATTTTTTGAGGAATCCACATAATGTTTTCTATATAGCTATACTACTTTACATTCCCACCGACAGGGTACCTCTCATCTTGTGTGTATGAGTTTTCTCCTTTTTTCACATCCTCACCAGCATTTGTTGTTTTTTGTCTTTTTTATAGTAGCCATTCTAACTGGGATGATGTGATATCTCATTATGGTTTTGATTTGCAATTCCCTGATGATTAGTGATGTTGAGCGTTTTTTCAAATACCTGTCGGCCATTTGTATGTCATCTTTTGAGAAATGTCCATTCAGGTCTTTTGTCCATTTTAATTGGACAAAATTTTTTTTTCACTATTGAGTTGTTTTGATTCCTTATATATTCTGGATATTAACCCCTTGTCTGATGCATAGTTTTCAAATATTTTCTCCTATTCTGTAGGTTGTCTCTTAACTCTGTTGATTGTTTCCTTTGTTGTGCAAAAGCTTTTTAGTTTGATGTTGGAGCTGGATAATTCTTACAGAGCACTGTCATATGTATTGCAGGATGTTTAGCAGCATCCCTGGCCTCTACTCATTAGACACTAGTAGTAACCTGGTTGTGACAATCAAAAGTGTCTCCAGGTACATTGCCAAATGTGCCCTGGGGGACAAATAGCCCCGAGTTGAAAACCACTTTTCTATATCCATGTTCCATCAGGTATAAGGAGGAATTTCTGCTGTCTGGTAAGTTTGAAGAGCACTGTATCTTTTCTCCATATTTCACACCTTGACCTAAGAAGAGAAAGAACTCCTTCCCCCACCACACTTCACACCCAACATGACTAAACTGAACTCAAGGTAGGCTCCAACAAAAGGCTCCTACATTTTTTTTGTTTCACCAGCTTAGCAAATTTCTGCTGCTATCACCCAGGAAGTTGCCAGTTTCTCTTTTAATGATTTTGCTGCTAGGAATCCATCTTCCTTTCCCTACTCTTTTGTCCAAAGATATAACTTTTTTTTTAATTTTATTTTTCAGGTCTCTGGGTTATTGGGAAGTGAAATCTTTTTTCTTTATATTGCAAGTCTCTCTGTCATACTGGTTGAAATTTTTCTCCTTGTTGTCACCCAAAACCGCACTCCGGAATCTTCCTGAATACATTACACAGTATTATCCACACTCTTCCATCCTTTTATTGGTGAGCCACTGGTCAATTCCTTCTGTCCCGTCAGTCATGGTCAGAATTCTCCACCCAAACACACCTGATGATAAACCACAACTTGAGCATAATCATTTCCATGACCTTCTCCACTTGGGAAGCAAGCCCCGCTCTCACTCTTTCCTTCTGCCCACCAACCCTCTTCACCTGAGAAGCCTGGCATTCCCTTAAGGAAGTGGGTCTCACACTAGCTTACATCACAATCACCTAAAGGGCCTGCTGAAACACAGATTGCTGGGCCTTAACCACAGACTTCTAATCTAGTCTGGAGTGAGGCATTTTTAGCAAGTTCCAGATGATGCTTCTGCTCCAGACAGCACACTGTAAGGTATGCTGGCAGAGGAAAAAACCCTCCAGGTGAATCTGATTGAGGTAACCTGCCCACCTAGTGCTGAATCATTGGCTTATTTCCCCCCTTTTCCAAAGATCTATGTTTCCTGACAAGCTCCATCCTAACAGCAATGCCAGCTGAGCTTGGGAAGGGCTATGGGAAAGTTTCCAGACCTCACAGAACAAAGCACATGGGCTCAAACTGAAACACACAGCACTACTCACACTACTCACATCCACTTCAGTTCTGCCACCAGACAGGTTGAATTTCCAGCTGCACTGGCTTGTAAAGGGATGTTTTGCCACAGTCCTTCCACGAAAGGGAGAACATTTGCTTACTTAGAAACTCGAACATTTATTAATCAACAATTACATTCAGAGCTCTCTAAAGACATTGAGGAGAGAGCATGAGATTTGGAGTGTGAACACCTGGGCTCTAGTCTTGTTGAATAACCTGGGCAAGTCACCTCATGGCATTTTGCAAATACTCAGTCTTTTGAGTATTTTCAAAATACTTAGAAGATAAGAGATATAGATTTATTCTCAGAGATCCCTTGCACAAATGCTATGATTCTAGAAACACTTCTGCGAGCAGGAACACTGATGGGATCCTGGCCCTGGTGTTGGAACTCGGCTGACTTGTTCCAAGGGATCTGCTCAAATGTACCTCCTGCATCACACTCGAAATGAGGCAGTTCATGTCATCTTTTAACATACCAAGTGTGCTAGGCTGACTAATGACCCCAAGGATACTCAGATCCTAATTCCTAGAACTTGTGAATGTTCCTTTTATGATAAGTGAACTTTGCAGATGTAATTAAATCTGAAAAGATTAATCTTAAAAAGATTTTGAGATGGGGAAGTTATCCTGGACTGTCCACATGGGCCATAACTGTAATCACAGGTTCTCCTATAAGAGGGAGGCAGAGAGAGATTTGACAGAAGAGGTCAAGGCCACGTGATGACAGAAGCAAGAGGAGAAAGGGCGGTATGTTCTGAGGCCACAAGCCAAGGAGTGAAGACAGCTCTAGAAGCTGAAAAGTCAAGGAACAGTCTCCCCTAGAGCCTCCAAAAGGAACCTGCCCTGCCGATACCCTGATTTTAGCCCCGTAAGACTCGTTTCAAACTTCTGACCTCCAGAACTGAAAGAGAATACATTTGTGTTTTTTCTAAGCCACCACATTTCTGGTGGTTTGTTACAGCAGCCATAAAAAACAAATATATCAAGCTTAGAATTGTATGACACTCTCCTGGTTCCCAAAGTGGAAGTTTTCAACAGGGATGGCTGGATTTGCTAAACTGGAGGCATGGTAAATGGGCCCCCTTCCTCCAATGAACCCACAATGCCTGCCCTTCAACATTAGAGCTGCCTTTCTTATTTATTTATTTGTCCATTTATTTATCTATTTACTTATCTATTTGTTTATGAATCAATGAATGAATGAGACAGAGTCTCGCTGTTGCCCAGGCTGGAGTGCAGTGGCACCATCATAGCTCACTGCAACCTCAAAATCCTGGGCTCAATAGATCCTCCTGCCTCAGCCTCCCAAGCAGCTGGAAACACAGGTGCACACCACCACACCCAGCTAATTTTTCTATTTTTTTGTAGATGTGTGGTCTTGCTATGTTGCCCAGGCTGGTCTCAAACTCCTGGCCTCAAGCGATCCTCCCTGCTTGACCTCCCAAAGTGCTGGGATTACAGGCATGAGCCATCGTGCCCAGCCAGAGCTGCCTTTCTTTAGCTCTTAAAGAGTTTCATGGCCGGGCGCGGTGGCTCACGCCTGTAATCCTAGCACTCTGGGAGGCTGAGGCGGGCGGATCGCTTGAGCTCAGGAGTTCGAGACCAGCCTGAGCAAGAGCGAGACCCCACCTCTACCAAAAATAGAAAGAAAATTAATTGGACAGCTAAAAATATATAGAAAAAATTAGCCAGGCATGGTGTCGCATGCCCGTAGTCCCAGCTACCCGGGAGGCTGAGGCAGTAGGATTGCTTGAGCCCAGGAGTTTGAGGTTGCTGTGAGCTAGGCTGACGCCACGGCACTCACTCTAGCCAGGGCAACACAGTGAGACTCTGTCTCAAAAAAAAAAAAAAAAAAAAAAAAGAGTTTCATGATTATTTACTCAAATTGCAGTATCTGACAGGTGCTCTGCCTTAGTAGATAAAGTGTTTAGCCCAAGGCTTGGTATATTGTGGATTCTTCCTAAAAGTTATTCTGTGTTCACTGCCAGCAGAAGGCACCATGAGACTAGGGCCTAGAATTAGGGGAAGACGGGAGGGGCCGTCTGGGCGGATGCAGAGTACCTGTCCAAGCCTATCTCCTCAGGTCCCTGAATTCCTGCCAAGTCCAGCTGGGGGCCAGATACACATGACCTCATCAAGGCCATGGGCGGATATTTCTGTTGCTATTGCAAGGGGTCAGGATCATCCGTTTGTCCTGTTAGCCACAGTGATCCACCAGCCCCTCCAAATGCAGCCTGTGTCCCTAAACTTCTTGGACCTTCTTTGGCCTAATTGTCTCTGGCAGCTGACAATCATTTGCTCCAGGCTCTCACCAGAAATCCGTGGTGATAATAATAATCATGAGAGCAATAATATCTATTTATTGAGGGCCTACTATGTGGTGGGTGCTTTACACACAGTATATCTAATTATTACTGCAAGAATACAAAGTAGGTATTATTATATCTTCTTATATATAAGTTCACTGAGGCTCAGAGAGATGAACTATTTTACCCCAAATCATACAGGTGATCAATAATGGAGCCCAGACGCAAACTGAGGTCTGCCTGATGCCAAAGTCTTTCAATTTTGCCACATTCTTCTGATCAAAAGAAAATGTACCCCCCAGCACTTAGCATAGTGTTTGGCATATGATAAGGTCTTAATGTTAGCTTTTGTTATTATCATTACATGTTTGGGTCCAGAGTGTACCTGGAGCAACCCCATGGGCTTAGAAAAGTTTCTTTTGGCTTCATATTCATTATTGATAATGCCATGTAAATTTTCAAGGTGTTCTCTAATTTAGGAAAACTACTATCAATTTTCTTTCATATATGAGCTCTAAGATTTCTGAGCATTTCAAGTTTCCTGTGCAATGTCTAATCAGACACAGTCTTTATAATTCATGACCCTTATTGGCAAGTTTGTCCTCAATGCCCTCCCACCCTCAAGCTTTATTTCTAGGAAGAATGCATCTAAATATCTAAAAATGTTGTGGCCGACTCATCATGCCCTTGCAAAGGAAGCCAAACAGATCTTTTAGATTAGGCATGTTCCATCCTGAACACTGTGGGTGGTTTCCGCTCAGTATGAGCTGAGCTATGTTCCTTCTGAAGGAGGAGTTAGGCCTTGTATTCAGATGTGTGTCTACTATCAGCTCTTCAAGGATCCCAAGGAGGTAATCTAATACTTTCAGCAAATTGAAAAATGGCATGGCTAGGCATGGTGGCTCATGCCTGTAATCCCAGCACTTTGGGAGGCCAAGGCAGAAGGAACACTTGAGGCCAGGAGTTCAAGACCAGGCTGGGCAACATAGCAAGACCCTGTCACTACAAAATGTAAGAAAAATTAGCTGCATGTGGTGGTGCACACATATAGCCCCAGGTACTTGGGAGGTTGAGGCAAGAGGATTACTTGAGGCCAGGAATTTGAGGTTGCAGTGAGCTATGATGATGGCACTGCACTGTAGC
>NW_012135525.1:3882211-3908322 GCF_000956105.1 Propithecus coquereli
AAAAAAAAAAAAAAAAAAAAAAAAAAATCCTGATCCTGGCCTCTTACCATAGCCGGACTCTTCAGTGCAAGACAAATACTTATCATTTTCTTTTAACAGGCTCAGAATCCTTTTATGTGCCTTGAAATCAATCACTTCAACAGTCCTCCAACCCCTTATTTTATATTTAAGACATTGGAGTATTTATTAAATGTCCTGTGTGTTCAACACCAAGGGGGAAGGCAAAGAAACATGATACTACCCTTAAAGAACTTATAATCACGTATGTTCATAGAAACACACATGACTTTATTCATGACAGATCATAATTATGGGAAAAATTCTGTTGATTTCTCCTGAATTCTGTGTGAGGTAAAAGTTGTTTCTCTTCTAGACCACAATTTATTTTCATTTATTTTCATTTTTTTTGTTTTTAAAATGAGATCTTTGAAGAATGGCATTTTAAAAGCTAACTCATTTCAGCAAGGCTGTTTATCTAAACAAGGGAATTTTAGCCACATCAGGGTGGGGCTGTCACTTTCAAGGGTATTGTTCTTTAAAAATGGAGAACAATCTCATTATCTTTGCTAATTGAGTAACTAACTGGCCACACACAGTTGGTGTATTTTGTTTTGTCTGCTATGTCCTTGGGGCTATATGTTCAAGGGATGTGAATGGAACGACACAAACCAAATGCTTCCCCAACCAAATGCTGTGATATGTCTCATGGAAAGTGGCTTTGATTAGTCCTGGGAGGCTCTAAAGTGTGATGAAGAGCATGAGAGTTTTGTTAATCAACATTCACTGAGCAGATATTTATAAATAATTCTGAGTCATTATTATATGCCAAGTACTATTATATACTCCAAGTCAATACAGTGGTGAATAAGAGAGAAAAGAGATCCCTGCTTCTATTCCAGTGGGGTAGACAGGCCATGAACAGCAGACTAGAAAAGGCACATTGAAATAAGCACTATGCAGAGAAAAACAAATGATAATAAAACCTAGACTGGAGGTTCAGGAAAGGCTTCTGTGGGGGGCAAGTGACTTGGAGGCTGAGACCTGAATGGCAAAGGCAGCAAAGGGGGAAGACCTGGCGGAAGGGCAGGGAAGATGCTCTAGGCAGGAGGAGCATCGTGTGCGGAGGCCAGAGAGGCCCCGGCATGTCTCAGAAGCAGAACTCAGGCTGGTGTGTCTTGGGCCTGCGGGAGAAGAGCAACAGGGCAAAGGATTCTGTCAGAGACGCAGGCAGACAACATCGGGCTTGGCAGGCAGGATATGGAGTCTGGTTTTAACTCCAAAGGCAATAGAAGCCATTGCAGGATTTTAAGCAGGGAAGTCACGTGATCTAATTTACATTTTTGAAAGATCATTCTTTTTTTTTTTTATTTCAGGGTATTGTGAGGGTACAAACATTATGGTTACACTTTATGTCTTTGCCTCACCCAAGCGAGGGTTAGAGGCATGCCCTTCCCCCCTACAATGCTCCTCATGTCCTTTAGTTGAGGGTTCACCCCCCCATACCCCTAATCCCTGGACAGTATTACTGCCATGTGAGCACCCTGGTGTTCATCAGTTAGTACCAATTTGATGGCAAGTACAAGTGGAGCCCATTCTTCTGATCTTGTGGTGCCTCACTTTGGATAATGGGCTTAAGTTTAATCCAGGAAAGTATAAGAGGCGCTAAATCACTTTCGTTTCTTATGATTGAGTAATATTCCATTGTATACATATACCAAATTTTAATAATACACTCATGAATTGACGGGCACTTGGGTTGTTTCCACATCCTTGCAATTGTGAATTGTGGAGATATCTCAAAGAGCTAAAAATAGAAACACCATTCGATCCAGCAATAGCACTATTAGGCATCTACCCAAAAGAGCAAAAAAACATTCTGTGATAAAGACATCTGAAAGATCATTCTTGATGCTGTGAGGAGAGTGAATTGTAGAGAGGTGGAAGGGAAGCCAGGAGGCAAGTTAGGATGCAATGGCTGTGTTGCACGTGACAAGTGGTGGCTGCTGAACAAGGATGGGGCTGCCACATAGACCAGGCTACTTGACTCCCTCGCTAGGTGAAGCTGGGCAGATCAGCTTGCTAAGCCTTAATTTTCTCACCCATAAATACGATATAATAATGTCCTTTCAGAGATTTGTTTTGGGGATTAAATGAGATAAAACAGAGTGCCCAGTTTGCCGACCCCTGATCTAGTTTGTAATGAAGAGAGGAAGGAATGCAAGAGAGATGAGCTGTACAGGGAGGAGGCAGAGCATTCAGAGAAATATTAGAGGTGTGTCACTCTAATTTTCAAGTGCTCTGCAAAAGAGAAGGCCCCAGTTATAAAGATATGATTAATAAAAAAAGCATTTGAAATAAACTTCAAATGTCCTTGTGATACAAATAAACCAATAACATCATGTAACATTTATATAGTGTCCCTATATTTCCATTATATTCATCAATAATTCTATTAAAATAATTCATTCTGGATACATAAACTCAGTGTAAGAGAGGATAAGTAATGGAAAAGAGATATATCTGTAAATTGGAAGAATCATCACTAAAATACAGAGTTCATCCATGCAGTCAACACATATTAATTTAGCACAACATATATGCTAGGTCAAGTGCTAGGTGCTGGAAAATACAACGGTGGACATGACAGTCACAGTCCCTACTTCCACGGGACTTTGAGTTTAATGTTTCCTTTTAGAGAAGGACTGTAGGACTGCCCCTAGTTTTGTATGAGTATCTTTGTGTGAATGAAGAAAGACACTCTCCTTTTTACTCAAGACAATTTGTCTCCATCTGTAAGAAACATTTCAAAAAATATTAATTTTCTTAGAGCCTTCATTGCCATCTGCCAACAATTTTAATATACATATTCAATAATTTAATATAAATACTCAATTCTACTGTAATTATTATGTGAATGACACTTGAGTATGCCACCCTTTTATAATATAGAAACTTGCTCATCTGTATGCAGAAGCACCAAAGGTGTGTGTTCAGAACAGAAAGCAATGATAATATATAAAGAAGGGACCACCTGGGGCTGAAAATTATGAAGATTGTTTCTCTAGTTATCAATTTTTATGAAGTTGGTGTCCCTGATTATGGTTTTATCGGCACTCTAAGGGTATCCACAAGAATTTCATATGGCTTTCCAAAACTTCCAATGTGAAATTTAAGCAAGCTATACACTGTACTTGAAAGAATATACAAAGGGAAGAGTGTGGCAAAATAAAATGATCCATTAGAGGATATCCAATTAACCAAACATTTTTGGGACTCTCTGAGGGTAGAGCTGGTTTGCACATAGTCTCAGGGAGTTGTGTTGGTATGTTTCCACTTTGATTACATTTAATTTTTAAAATTCACTTCCTGGTTTGAATTTAAAAATCCAGATTTGAACTTCAATGTTTTATATCACATAAGTGGTGTATGATTAGAGTTCCTAGGTGAAGAAGGCCATTAGGCCACACGAGGCCATTAGAAACTGTTATAAAACACAAGGACTAAAACAGGCAGTTCCACTGGTACTAGAATCAAAGTGTGCTCAGAGTAGGTCAAGGAGCTTCATGCTTATTTTTTCCCTTTGTTCAGAACAAAGATGAAAACATTTATAAGTTAAGAGAGGCTGATTCTTGTTTAGCAGAGTTAGAATGAAGGAGAGTAAAGAGTGAAGCAAGAGAGAGCTAGGATTATGTGGGAAGGAAGAAAATATTTTAATTGAAAGTCCGGCCCTCCTTATTCTCCCAAATTTTGTTCTCAAGATGTCACTTTCTTTCAGTCCTTTTCCACTGTGTCCTAGATGCCATGCCAATGAACAAAACAAAGTTTCTCTTTCCTTTTCTTTCCTAAGCACCTTCAACTAGAACCAACACAGTTCATTGCACCGGGAATTCAGACAAGAGTAATAAAGGAAGTTTGCTTTGCCTTATTAATAAGTGGCCAAAAGTTACCAGCTTATTTCCTACTGCTAATTAGTTAGTTTTGTTTTATGTTAACTTTTTATGTGTATTTTTAGGGATTGATATTACCATTATTTATATTACCATCACTTTATGTTTTTGAAATCCCAGGACAAAGTGAATAAAAAGAAGTGATTTAAAAAAGGTATAATCAATATATAGAGATAAAGTAGAATGAACCACACTGATTTTTTCTCTTCTATAGCTCTACTGTGAAGTTTATTATCCCATTTCATAAACTACTTTGTGACTGGATTTTTAAAATCAACAATTAGTTATCTCAAATATGTGGAGTCAGTATTTGTCATTTCACAGGAGGTATCAGAATAATCTCTATTTCCTTTCAAATGTTTAAAAAGCTTAAGGGATTAAGAAATGGAAATATACACTAAAATAAGTTACTTAACCATATTTTACATGGGATTGCAAAACGGACTCAATAAATAAACGTTAGACTCTCATTCCACTTGACCTCGATAAAAATATTGCTAAACCATGATCCTTATTGTGGATTTAGAAGTATGAGTGTCTACCCAGTTGAGACCATATTTGAGGGGAAGGGCCAAAAGCCACAGGAGAGAAAACATTTTGGTTCAGCTTTGTGCTTGGTGAGCTGTTTTCTCTCATAAAATTTTACAAATGAAGGGACATATTTCTATATAATATCACAGTCCCCATGATTAGTGGTAAATGAATATATCTCCTCTACTTGAGAAATGCTTTTCCATTACTTGTTTATTTTATGAAAGAAACACGCATTCACTAACCATCATCTGAACTTTAAACAACATTTCTCACAGGCTAAAACTTTCTGCATTAACTCTTGTTTCCTTGTTTGTTGGAGATTTCATAGACACCAGGTGAGACAATGGCTTTTTCTTCTTGCCAGTGGCCAGGTAAAAAATTCCTGCTGTTTAAACATAATCATTGGTTAGAGTTTAATTATAGTAGAAACTACTCTGGAAGGAATAGAGTGTCTAATTGTAGTCGTGGGGAAATGTCATAAATGCAGAAGCTGAGGGAGGGAAAGAGAGAAGAAAGTTCATATAGTCGCCTTCTATTGGTGGTTTTTGAGATAACATTCAGTGGGTTAAGGACAGGGGAGTAAGTAATACTGAATCATATACTATGCTGTTACCTTTCTGGTTCTCTCTCACTCCTGTTAACATCAAGGACAAAGTTTGCATCTGGTTTTGGTTTTCATACTTCTTTAACACTAAGTTTCCTTTTTAATAAAGAGAGAGGACTTCGATCAGAATACAAAATAAAATGAGAAATTTATAACAATATTTTGTTTTCATCCTATGTGTGTTATGCAAGTGAAAGTGATTTTCCTCTAATGCTAAGATAAAATTTCTTTTAAAAATAAATATGTCTAGATGAAAAGTAAATTAATTTAAATAAAAACATTTATTACTTTATGTGATGAAAGTAATAAAAGTGGTGCAAGAATATGACAAATATTATGAAATGATTGGGTTTGGAACATACTGTTAGAGTTCTCTAAATAGAAGCGAAGTCACATTCTACCACACTTCTTTCATCTCTAATCTTCCTTTCCTCCTTTTCTCTCTCCCCTCTTCCTTTCTATCCTCTGTCATTCGACAAAACCCATTCTCAATGTATCAGGTGCCTGACATTGTGTTAGGTACTGCAGACCCAGCAGTACAAAGATTAATACATCATCATCTTCCCTCTCAACCTGCTCAGTCTCACTAAAGAGACAGATGTGCAAAAAATTATTATACAGTGAGAAATTTGATGTGCATGCAAGGTGTAGTGTAGCCCAGAGGAGGAATGGTCATTTGGGAAGCAAGGGAAAGTGTCGGGTTTCGACCTTGGGAATCAGTTCTATGAAATACAGTCCATGTTCATAAATATACCCTTAATTTATTCAGTAATCCTCTAGTGAGCTAGATGCTGCATTAGGTACAGGGGATTTGGACATGAAAAATATTAATATAAAGTCAAAGCATCAAGAATCTTGGGATTAAAATGGGACATAGATAAGGAAAACAATAGTAGTACTGGTCTATATTCCTTATCTGAAACTCTTGAAGACAGATGTGTTCACAATTCTGAATTTTTAAAATGGTAATATGGTATACAAACTGTATATTACATAATACCTGTAAAAGGGCCTGGGGTAGTGCCCCATAATTAAAACATACACTGTCACACTAAATGGAATAAAGACTATAAATAGCCTTATATTAATTCTCTTTAAGTGTTTGGTTTTTGTAATTTTCCAGATTTCTAAATTGTAGAAAAGTGTGAACAATTTTTCAGAATAACTACAGATGTGCTGCAGGGTGTTTTGGAAGAACAATGAAAGGGCAATGAGCCACACTTTAACAGAAAAAGGTTCGGGGAAGGCTTCCTTGAAGATGTACTTTCTGAACAGTCTTGATGGATGAGTAGGAGTTAACCAGACAGAGAAGATGGGGGAGGCAAAGGACTGAGGATGGGGAGAAGGATTTTGTAGGTGGAAGGAGTGGCCTGTAGAAAGATAATGGCCTTGGTGTATGGGGGCAAGTACTGCAGGATGGCTGTGTGTGTGGAGTGCCTGAGACAGAAGGAGAAAGGGATGGAGATGAAAGTGCTGATGGAGAGCAACTGAGATCCAGTGGGAGAAATGGACAGGGACCCATGCTAAATTTAACCTTTATTCTGAAAGATACAGTGAGCTACTAAATAATTGTTAACATTGTATAGTCATGGAAACAGATTTGAAATTTTAGACAAATCATAATATCGGAAGACAGAGCTGATGCACTACACAAATTAGGAGGCTGTTGTAGTTGTCTAGGTGAGAGATGAGAAAATGAAAGGTGGCATGATTTGGCACATAGTAATTGCTCAATAAATCATAGCAATTAGAGGATCAAGGTGGGGATGTAGTGAGATGTATAAGAGGGAATGTTTTAAAGAATTATTTAGGACTCAGAATCTGATTGGACTGGGAGGTAGGGGGCAGAGTCTCCTCTCCTGGCTTTGAGGTCTGTATTGCTTGATGGTGCCACTACGAGGCTAGGGAACATGATTCTTTTGTCCTTGAGGGTAGAAAAGAAAGAAATGATGTGCTCCACTTTGGATTAGATGAAATATGGGTTTGGGACTCAGGAAACTGCCTCGAGTTGGATTTGTTTTTACTTTGATTTGAGAGTTATTATGTGATAGCTGAAGCTTTAATGTGAATGAGATCACAGAGAGACAATGCATGACGTGAGGAGTGAGGAAGACTGAGGTCAAAATACTGGAAGATGTTTAAGGGCAAGGTGATGGTCAACCATATCAAGTGCCTCAAAAGATCTGAGATGAATTCTGGAAAAATTTTTAATAGATGTGGCAAATAGGAGGTCAACCATGATTTGAGAAGAGCAGTTTCAGCAGCTGAGGAAGGGCAGAGGCCTGAAGGCTAGGAATAAAGGAGTGTGCAAGTGAGAAAGTAGGGTCCCCAGTGTCGACCACTGCCCTTATAAGACACTTGGCTGTACAAGGAGAGACAGAGAAAATGAGGACAGAAGTAGATGCAGTCAGGCTCCTTGGAAATGTTTTTGGTTTACTTTTAGTTTCTAAAGGTAGGAAAGATGCTGCCAGACTTTCAGTTACTGCTTGCAGTCAGCTTTTTCAGCTTTGTTGCAGCCTGCCTCAGGCGGAGGGGAAGAAGTGTCTTTGATGCTCCTAAACACAAGTGTTTCTCAGAAACAGACTCCAGATAAACAGACCGGATGGGAATAGCTCTGCAGGGAAGCGCCTCTTTCCAGGCTTGTCTCCCAGGTGCTGCTTCGTGTGCTAACTTTAGAACTCTTTCTCCCTCTATTGTCTACCTGGTTGGCTGCTCGCCTCTTGTTTAAGATGGCTCTTGTGTCTGTATCCATGCCAGGGAGCTGACTTGTAAAATACCTGTGTGTGTGCAGGATTTACCAAGGTGATACTCTTCCCAAGCCACCCGCACCCGTTCCTTGCAGCCTGTCTTGCCTACTCCACACATTCAATTTTAGCACAACCAATTCCTATGAGTGCCTGAGGGGATAAAAAACTAGGCCAGGAACAGTGAGGCTAGGGGGAGGAGGGTACAAGAAGACAGGGCCTTTGCCCCCACTGACCTTAAAATCTAAGACATGGGACAGCCGAGTAAATGATGAAGTTAATGATGGTTCCTAAACTTTTTGGGGACACAAAGAACCTCTTGAAAAGCTGATCAAAACTATGTACTTTCTCCACATGAAACAGCACACAGAGTTTAACATAATTTATCAGGAGGTTTGTGGACTTATTAAATTCTGAAGTGTTTTATTAAAAACTCAAGTTTACCATGCCTGCCTATAGAGTCATTGCTGCCTTTTTGGTTTGTAACCTTGGTGGCTAAATAATGTTTCTGAGACTCAATTTCCAGATCTTGCTGCCTGTTTTGAAAGGATTTTGCAAGGACTAAATGAGATAATATGAATAAGGTGCTTAGCCCAGAGTCCAACACAGAACTAATGCCCAATGAATGTTATTTCACTTTTATGTGTGTTATAGAGGAAATGAGTGAGGTGTTAGATCAGAGGCACAGCTAACTCACTGCAGTGTTCTCTGGGGATGGAGTTATTCCGGTTTTTAGTTGTCAGCTGTTGGCAAAACCTTGTCAGTTTTCCATACTTCAGTCATTCCCTACCTAACTTTAGAAATTTTGCTTTAAAATAAGTCCCACCTAAACTATTACTCTTCTTTAAACATTTTTTAAAAACTTATATATACTTGTGTAAATAAGAACTTTTGGATCCCTACCATAAATAGAAAAGTGCTTTCGGTTGCCATAAATAGAAAGTAACATTAACAATAAACAACGAAACTAAACAACGAAAATGAAACAATGTTATAAGTTCTAGTTAGGTAACAGTGTTTACCTAGAGCTTTGAGCCTAGGGCCTGTTCTCTAATAAAAAAGAGTTTAACTACTGTTTGAGAGAGAATATTTTCTCCTTGTATACAGAACAACTGAAAGAGAATTGAAGAGGGAATAAATTTCTCCCTATGTGATTCGCAGTAATTTAATGCCCTGACCCTGCTAGGCGCACCGACTAAACGCATCTCCGGTGACTCCAGTGAGAGGTCCTCTTTTTGGGAGACACTATGTGACAGCAACTGCCTTTCCCCCTCACCCCTCACCAACCAGAATAGTTTCTGTGAGGGCAGCGGCCTGATATCCAACTAGCGCGCCAGCCTTGTCCCGGACAGGAGCGCGCTGCAAACCCTTGTCACATGAGCTCCTGGAAACAAGGACACTCAGAGGTCCTGCTCCCTGTCCCCTTGCTGGATCAGGCTCAGTGCCTACCTCACACCCCGGACAGCTCCAGGGTTTTATTTTTTAACGTGATACAGAGCTGAAGCGATCTGAGTGCCGGGGGGACCTCGGTGGGCCGGAAGGGACGCGGTGGACAGTGTTTCGAAGCTGTCTGCCCGGCAAACATTGCTACTACGTAGATTGCACGCTACAAAATAATAATAATAAAAAACCAAAAGCAAAATTGTCAAACGATGATTTTATTCGCTTAAACTCTAATAAACATCCATTACTCCAAGAATATTATTATTATATGGGGATGGCTCATGGAACTCTATTCGGCAGCCCGGAGGAAACAGGAGTCGCCCTCCCTCTCTTCCCGGGGCTACCTCCGCTGCCCCCGTCCGCGTAAGGCCCGCGCCCCTCACCTGCCGCTGGTCCCCGCCGCTGTGCGGCCGCGCGGGCGCCGGCGCCCGGGCATGCCCGCAGGGGCCGCGGCGGGAGCCCGAGCTGCAGGGGCCGCGCTCGGCGCCCACACCTGGCCGGGCCCGCCCCCCGCGCACCGGCCGCGCGGACACCTGGCGGCGCCGCGGACCCAGCAGGGGGAGGAGACGCCGCGCGGGGCGGGCGTCGCGGGGCCGCGCTTGGCGTTCCGGAGCCGCCGCGAACTTTTTCCCAAGAAGTCCCACATCTGGGGGCAGGAGGAGCGGGACAGGGAGGGGAGCGCGGAGTTTCTGGAAGGAGCAGCGGCAGCAGCCCTACAACATGGCCTCCTCCACCTCCTCCTCTGCCGCGGGCGCCCAGAGCGCCCCTCCTGCGCAGGTGAGCGCCGCGCCGGCCCCTACCTGTGGCTTCCTTCCCGGCTGGGGCACGCGGGGACCCGGGCGGGCGGGCGGGCGGCCGGGGCGGGGATCCCTGGGGGATGCGGGGGCGCTGCCTGGAGTCCTGCCCTCCTAGGGGTGCCCGGCGGCGCCGGGAGGGCGAGCGGAGGGGGTCCCCATTCCTGCGGGGCGTGGGGGCCCGGCTGCACCGCACAGCGCAGGACCGAAGCTGTGGGCCGGGGCAGAGGCGTGAGCTGGTAATCTGCCCCGGCGGCCGAGCATCCCGAGGATTTGGGACTTCTGCTTGCAAACATTTGTCTCTCAAAAGAAAAGCGAGGCCCAGGGCTCAGGAGGCCCTCACCTCTGTCTCTCGTCGGGGGGCTCTTCTGTCCTTGGCTCGCTCCTCCGACTCGGTGCCAGGCTGAGCCCTTCCTAAGGACACGACCGAAGTAGGCTGCACGTGTGGCGGGGAGGAAATCACCTGGTTCTGAAAGTTACCTTCAGAGTTAGGCTTTTTTTTTTTCTGCCTGTTTTGGAGGTGAATCGAGATACTTCATTTAACCCAGTGAAGATATAAAATATATTTTACAGATTGGGACGTGAAAGTGCAGAGCAGGGAGGCTGTAGTGGCAGTGCCAGGGGATGCCTTGGTGAGTTTACCTTCTTGATCTCCGAGAGCCTGCTAAAGGCATGCGAGGAAAACACAGAGTAAAACCGGGTGCTCGATGGGCAAAACCGCAGCATCAAGATAAGTCTCCTTCCTCCCACCCCACAGCAGATTGCCACCTTCAAGCCCCGAGGCGTTCAGTAGTAATTTTGGAGCTGCCACCGTGTGTATAGTATAGGCTCATTGGCTTAAAACACTGGCTTATGTTTGCATGCATATAAAATGCCTACGGAAGGGTACCTGAGAAACAATAGTTGTCCTGGAAAGGGGGTTGCGGGGGGCGCGGAGGCGTGAGAGAATAGGGAGACTTTCACATATCTTTTGGGACTTTTTAATCATGTGCATCCAATATCTATTTTAGGAAAAAAAATATACTGCATTTTGAAAAAAATGCACGTGTGAATGGCCTTGAAAACAGGAGTTTACCTAGTTTCAAATTATGTCGAATTGCCCTTGAAACACAAAGCTTGCCTATGTCATGTCTTTTAGTTGTCATCTCTAAAATTTCTCAGGCGATCAAGGGGAAATCTTCAAAAGAAAACTCTTGGGTCTTAACCAATACAATTAGTGGTTTTTATTGCTACCTTGATTCTGAGTTTTGATTTTGCTTGTTTGAGAATAACTGACTTGTCTAATTTGGGAAGAGGCCACTTCCTCTTGAAAGCATACGGGAGTCATCCTAGGGTTATGCTAGACCTTATTCCGGGGGAGTCAGCCACTGCAGATAGACTTTAATAGGAAGACTAGAGGGGGACAGTCTCAGAGTGGATGTGGATTGTTGCAATTCAGCTCTCCTTGTAATTTGCTGACCTGGGCTCAAACCAAAGTATCTTTAAGGAAGAAAATTTTCTATAGTGAAAGTGAATCTAAAGTTAAAACCACAGTTCTGAAACAAAAACTGACTGAGATGGAGCAATCAGTTGAGTATCTCTGACTCAGCTACTGATATCTAGAGTGCCAATTTCTTATTTTTCAAATCATTGGAGGATAAATAAGTGAGTTATGAATCTGGACTGTAGGTAGACTGTGATTTATGACGGTTCTCAGTGTTCTTTTTGTTAAGGCACAAATAAGTATCTGCTTCCTAATCTGCATAGTGATGTGTTAGGCTCCAGAGCAGAGAATGTGGCTCCATGTCCACAATGTAAAGACCAGCGGTGTGTTTTGGAATCCAAGGAAACTGTGGATTCTGAATCTGTTTGCATTTTTGTGGTGGTGGTTATATTAGGACTGTGGTTTTCCTTTCTTCAGTACTTAAATTCTTTTTCCCCTTTTACAGTGTTCATAAGTTTATAGAGCAAGTGAGTGTGCCTAATTCTAGAATAATATTTTGGTAACTGAAAAGAATATAATTGTTCTGGACTCCCAGTGTTTTTTTCCCAGGTTGATCTCCAGTTAGTTCTTTATTTAAAAATTACCCATTTTTAATGCACAAAATATCTTTTTGTAGAATGTGTTATTGTAATTATAGGAAATCCATATAATCCCACTTGGAGATTATGTGAAATTCTAGCCTATATAAATGACATTTTTATCTTTTTGAATAAACTAAATACTTAAGATTGATGAGACCAACTACCCAATGCTTTTACACAAAAATGATTCTGAGTTAGAACACTTAATGGGTTTTAGCTTGAATGTTTAGCCTCACTACAACTTCCGCAAACTTACATTAGTAAAGTTTACCCTTCTGAAAAGATCAAGGTTATTATACTGACTTAATCAGGTCTGAAGTAACTTTTCCCTGTATGTGTTGACTGGGCTGTTGTTCACATAACTCTACCCTTGGATCTTCAAATGTGTGTGACAGTGAGATGCTGGGTCAGTGCTAAGGTACCTGGAACAATAGAGCCATTTAATTGCAATTTTTCATTTTTACCCAGTGTCAACATGTGAAAACAGCTTAGAAATTTTAAATTGCCTTCTATCCATGATATAATTTTTAAAGTTATTTTGATGTTGTCAACTTTTTACTAGACATTTTTTTTTAATACTAGAAGCCCAGCTATCATTAGTTATAGATTGAAAGTTTCATTAGTGTTAAACTAGTGTTTGAAGACCAGGTATCTTTTTTCCTGATTGGACTGTATAAAAGATGTGGCAACTTCTTCAAAATTTACATTCATGGTTGAGATACACCCTGGATACTTGTCTCTGCATGCTTGAAAATAGACAAACTAAATCTTCCTAATGGATCTGTCCATTCTAAATAGATTTTTCCAGGAACTAATCAGGTTCCTGTTTGACCGTGGAAGTGAGATTAGTGGCACCAAAATAGAACCAATTCTTTGATGTTTTATGAGAATTACTCCTGAATTTCCTCTCTTGGGAGAGGAAAGTCCAGTCACATGAAAGTTCTATGCTTTCAGTTTTGAGTAGATGGTAGTATTTTTCTCAGAATAAAATGTCTTTAGTATTTGAGAATGTATGTTAATAATTCGAGATGAAATGATCTAGTGTTTGAGTTAGAGCTTTAAAATATGAAATACATTATTTTGGTATTTCTTTGATCAGATGGTGCTTAGTTACTGCCATTTTCAGATAATGTTAAGGAAAGGAAAATATTACAAAGTTGTCCCTAATATTTTGGATTTAGTCTGGTAGGCGAAAGAGGCAGAACCGAAGTTAATTTGAGTGCCATTGTACAATAAAGAACTGTGTTGCTGAGTTGGAAAGGCTGTTTCCCAAAGTGTTTTGAAGATAACTATGGTGACTCATTAGTAACTATTTTGTCCCTTTAACATCTAGCTACATTTCTGGGCTTTGCATCTTCTCTGGTGAATGCTACGGCTTGATGCTAAGGATCTGTTCTATGAGTGTGGGGCTTTTCTCCTCCTTCCTTTTTTCATGTTATGACATTTTATAGGGCATCTGGCCAAAAGCAGCTCTGCGACTGCAGTGTTGCTCTGTCGCATCAAACATAGGGCTTGACATACAGAAGGTCCAATTAATGTTTGTTGAATGAAAGATCAAATAAATGATGAGAACGACCTGGCATTCAGGTTTAGGAGCAGCTTTAATGATTTAAACAACACACACTTTTGAGCTTCTATCATATAAAAGGCATTCATAGGTATACAGTGAGAGCTTGGTTTTTACTCTCAAGAAGTTCATAATCCAACTGGATAGAAAAGACATGCATCTTGAAAATGTTAACTGCATTTCCTAGTAATAATAACAGCCATCATTTCTTGTGCCTCTCATGGTAGATGCTATATACTTCACAATAAACTATGGGCTAAATATTATTACTCCACCCATTTTATACATGATGAAACTGAGCTTCAGGAAGACTATGCAGGTTGCAATTTGATAAGGACTGAAAATGGATTGGCACCCCTATCTGTTTAACTGATGGAAACAGCAACGATAGTGAAGTCAGGTGTCAAGGAATGAAGTCCCTATTCTCCTACTAATTCTGTCGTCTTATAACCTTATCACCTCTTTGGCTTCCGTTTCTCCTCTGGAGAAAGGAAAGAGTTGGAATAAACTATTTTTAAGGTTCATTCCAGCTGTAAGAGTCTTTTTTAAAAAACTTAAATGCTGAAAAAAGTATAGGTAATTGGTAATAAAGTGACACATATCCTTGTTTCTAGGAAGCATTTTTTCCCTCACATTGGCATTCCTAATGGTAGGATAATTTTCCAAATGTTGGGAATTTTAAGTTTCTTTTATTTTATTAAAAATGATTTCTTTTTCTGTGAAAATCTGATTTTAAAGCAGTTGTGCTTTTTACAATTGACGTTATCTTAGACCATAAGAAATTTGTTAGTTTCAAGGGGAAATGGCAAGAGGACATCTCAGTGAATTTGGGTTGGTGACTGAACACTCACCAAAGAAAAGGGATTTGAATGGGGTGTAAAATAATGGATATATTTCACATAGCAGGTGATGAGTTGTTGCGAAAACTGTTTGGCCTCTGTATGTTCTTGAAGTTGTTGCTCTTTCTTTCTTAAAAAATTTGAGATGATCAGTGCTATGCTGGTGAAATGACTAAAAAAAAAAAAAAAGGCCTGCTTTGTAGTGTTTGCCCATTCCTGTGGTGTAAATACTTCTACCGTGGCTGATTTCAAGCTACCAACAGAAAGTGAACATGGAGTTGGGAAGAGAAGCACAGAATTGGCAAGCACACCACTTACAGTAAAATGCACTGATTTTTATTTTTTAGTTGAATCAATAATTTGCTTATCCAAAATGTATTTGATATCAGATATCAGGCACACACAGGGAAGCACAGATAAATAACTAGTTCTTACTTTTCAAAATGTCATAGTTGAGCAGGCTGTTTGAAGGAACTTTTGTGTAGAGAAGAGACTCTTGTACTTTTTCCACTGAGAACAAAATAAATACCAAGTAGATAATCAAATATCAGGAGTAGATATGAGAGAACTGAGGTCCATAACTGGAGTATTTGATATTAGGATGATGGAACATGATTTTTAAGACCCTGTTTCTTAGGATGTCAAGTTAAGTATAATAGATTCTTCTTCCTCTTGTGTGTGGGTTGGTGTGTGTGCATGTTTATTAATTACCTTTATTGAGGTCTAATTTACATATAATTGACCGAATTTAAGTGTATAATTTGATAAATTTTGAGAAATGTTATACCCCATCACAATAGAATATCCTTACCACTCTGAGAAGTTCACTTGTGTTCTTTCCCGATTAAACTCCTTCTAACCCTTAAGGAAACCACTGTTCTGATTTCTTTCACCATAGATTAGTTTTGCCTATATGTTTTCTTTTGTGTCTGGCTTCTTTCACTTAGCATGATATTTTTGACATCCATGCTGTTGTAGGTGTCAATAGATTATTCCTTTTTATTGCTGAGTAGTATTTTATTGTATAAATATACCATAGTTTGTTCATCCATTCATCAGACATTTGAGTCATTTTCAGCTTTTGGCTATAATTAAAGATGCTAAGAACGTTTTTGTACAAAAATCTTGTTTTTTCCCCCTTTTCTTTTTGTGGGGGAGGGGTTTAAATACCTAGGAGTGAAATTTTAGTATCAAAAGGTACTTAATTGTACAAAATGTCTCTAGGGAATGAATGATTCTAGATCAGAATGGTAGGATAGAGGAAAATCCATTGGGGAAATTGTTCCTTTTGTGTTTACTTAATCTGAGAATTTTTGAAAATGTGACAAACTATTGATGAAAAGTTAATTTTGAAAAAAAATTGATGTTAAATACAAGCTTATAAAATAAAGCATACTTACAGAAGGAACACTGTAAGTTTTTAAAACAGCTTTATAGAGCTATGATTTATATACCATAACATTCTTCCATTTAAATTGTACAATTCTGTGAATTTTAGTATGTTTACAGAGTTATAAAACCATCATTACAATCTAATTTTAGAACACTTCTGTCACCCTGAAAGAAATGCTCATTTATAGTAACTATGGTTTTTGAATTAGGAAGACCTGTGTTTTTGTCTGAGTTTTACTAACATAGCAATTGTGTGAGCTTGGTAAACTAAGTTTCAGTTCTCACATCTTGAAAATGGAGATGAGACATCTTTTTTACAATATTTACAATATTTTTGTAAGGATTATAAATAATGCACATGGAGTGCATAATAAACATTAAATAAATGGTAGTGTTTATGGTTGAACTGTGTGCACATCTTTGTAATTTCTGTGATATTTTGTTCATATCCTTGTAGTTCCTACCACAGTTGGCCCTTGACTACCGATATCTTTGAACCGATATCTTCTTTAGGAGGAAATGAGGTGGAGTAAAATGTGGACACCTGGACTTCAATGTACTGAGGTTTTTCTGGCGCTACCATTTAAATACCTTATTGGGCAAATCACTGAACTGTGTTTGCTTATATGAGGAACTAGAGTAATCACATCCACCTTGGAGGTTGTTCTAAGTGCTCAAGGGAATCTGTAGGACACGTTGATATAGTATGTGCTCAACAAATAGAAGCAGCTCTTCTATAGTATCAGAAGCTATCATCTTTGAAGTAATTACATTTAGGAATAAAATTTATCTACAAAATTCAAGGCATAGATGGAAAATTTGGTCATGTACTATGTTCATGTTTGCTGTACAAATTTTTATATTTTAATACTAGTAGAGTGCCAGGTACATAGTCAGTTCTTAATAAAATATTTGATTAAATAAATGCATTGATGAACAAATAAAAAAGAAAAATCATTTTACCCATTCTGTTTCAATCTCCCTTAATGTTTGGGTATCTAGGAGAAATTTTTTTTTCTAAGCTTTAAGCTCATTCACTTATCTCCTTTCACTTTAAGAGGAGGGCTGGATGCGGGGAGGATATTAGAAATGATCATTATAAGAAAAAATAACACTAATTACTTACATTTTTAAGCAACCATTTATATGTTTTTAAAGTTACTCAGGTTATTTCTTGGAATCTGTTTCTCACAACAACCATATCAGGTAATTGAAGTAGATAGTCTCATTTTATTGACAAGAAAAGCAAGATTCAGTGGGTAGACTTGTTCCTGGTCCTTATGGAAGTAGTGTCAAAGCCAAGTGAGGGAAGGAGGGAATAAATAGGAAAGCTTGGTGTTGCTGTTGGAAATGTAGATGGGGGCAACTGCTCTGAAGAGCAATCTGGCATTACTTAAGCAAGTTAATTAGTTATTTACTCTGTGACCCAGCAATTTCATTCCTACAGGTGGACACAGGAGTGTGTTCCAGAGGTCCCCAGGAGGGACTGCTGTCCAAGGCTGTTCACTGCTGTGTTGTTAGTGGTGGAGGGGAACGCGAGGTACCTGAGTAACCACTTCAGAGCGAGGGAGAGTGAAAATGGCAGGTGCACATCATGGAATTATCTGCAGCAGTAGAAGCAATGGATTAGACAAACAAAAGGAACATGAACAGATCTTAAGAATATAATGCTTGGTGAAAAAGGTACAAATGTGAGATATATAAACACTAAATCATTTATAGGACTTAAAAATTCATAAGTCTAGCACAGTGCACATTTTGTAAGAACACTTACATAAAGATATTCATTAAGCATATTAGAATGGCTGCCTGTGGGACCCAGTGCATTTGAATGGGCTCTGGAGATAAAAAGGAATAAAGAAAGAAAGAAAGAAAATAATGTGTCATGAACCAGGAAGTACAGCTAACTCAACCCTCTGGATGGTGAAGTTAAACAAAACCAAACACACATTGTTAATTTGATATTTTTTGTGTTAACTTTTATTGTGATCAACTCTGTTATCACTAGGCTTAACCAAAGAGACACTCACATTATCATTATATGGGACAGATGTTCCAAGTGAAATAAAATTTGGTTGGTTTCTAAAGTTTCAAGTGAAATTTTATACGGGGTAAGATACTTTTCTTTTTAAAATGTTTACAGTACAGTACACTTGATTTGGTATGATTTAAAAATTAAGTTCCTTATTAATTTTGCCTTTTGAATGATAATAGAGACTGATGCTCATATAGTACTATTAGTTTTTTACAGAATTAGAATATAATGTAATAAACATTTAATTCTAAAATGATATTCAAAGTATTGTATCCTTATTATTCTTCATGGAAATAGAAGGTGCTTAGTATCCTATTGTGTCTACAAATAGTTGGCTGCATGTACTTTATCTTTCTGGGATCTAGATGTGTGCATTTTTTTCCGGGGGAACAGATATATCACCTTCTATTGGAACACTTATTTTTCAAGTAAAATTTGAAGTATAGTAGATCACCTTTTGGGGAGGAGGTGCTTAAAACAATACGGATTAATTATATTGCAATTCTGGAGGTCAGAAGTCCCAAGTGGGTCTGCAGTGTTCCTTCTGGAGGCTCTAGAGGAGAATCCATCTCTTGACCTTTCTGGATTCTTTTCCAGCTGCCCGTGTTTCTTAGCTCGTGGCTCTGTATCACTCAGACCTCTGCTTTGGTCATCATAGTGATTAGATTGCATTTCAGTTTACCTTCTCTTTCTACTCATTATTTGTTTTCCTTCTGAGATGATATTTATGGAAAATGGGTATAATCCTGTTTTGTGTATGCTGTACATTTCTGTGGAATCATCTATCTTGTTTTAAAAAAAGTCGTAATGGTTAAAAATTCAACTTAAAATGATCAGCCTTTTTCGTGGGAAACTTAGGCACACTATTTATCTATTAAAATAAAAACATGCTTACTCTTTGCTTTGGCAACCCAGTTTTGGGTACCTCTGCAATAGAAATGAAAATATTGATATATAGGGATATATTTACAAAGACGTTTATTACGGTGTTGTTTGTAAAGCAAAAAGACTGGAAACAAAGTATATTTACCTTAATGGGACTGGTTGAATCTCCTGATTTCTCCTTATATGGAATATGATAAAGGTAATTAAAAATGAGTTAGAGCTACAAATGGTAATCTGGAAGGATGTACGTTATTGTTAAGTGAAAAAGCAAGTTACAGAGTAGTGAGTATAGCATGATCCTAGTTTGAAAACAAAAAAAGGGAAGTCATAATGTTTGTCTGAGTATAGGTTGTTTTTCATGAATTTGGTTGTCTCAAGGGAATGGAATTTTAAGGGGAGGGAAAATTTATTCGTTTTTCTGTTTGGTATATCATTTGATATGTTAAAATAACATGTATTTTGTAACAAACTTAGAAAAAAATCAAAAGAAAAATTTCAGTTGAATGAAAAGCAGAAAGTACTTGTTTTCTTGGACATATTTTACTGCATACATTTTTGTATTGTCATTGTACATTTGGTCTTATGAATGTTTCTTACATAGTCACAGAATTCCACTAAAATGGCTTTGTTTCCCTCTGAATGGGGTGGCCATTTAAACAAACAGGTTTGGTTTCTGTGCTTGTGGAAGTTTTCTCAGTGCTAATTAAGATTTTTGGTGATGTGCACAGGCCTACTGTTTAGGAATTACATTTGGAACTGAGCTGGAAGATATAGAATTTTTGTGCAGATGTTTATAACATAACTAAGTTTTTATAGAGTGGAATTAAGAATGCTTTTTTCCTGTGTTTTATGCTCAAAATTAAGGTAACCTTTTCCTCATCTTTTTAACTTTCAGGTAAGTAAATTCCTTGCTTCATTGACTTCTTCCATTTTTAATTATTGCTTCGCCCTTAATTGAAGTTTACATTTTTAAAAATAATGGGTTTTTAAAAAATTACAAAAGCAAAGATGGTTTATCACTGAAAGATCAGAATCACAGTTAAGTAAAAACCAACTCCTACTTCCAAAACCAAAAAAAAAAAAAAAGCTATTAAATTTGGCCTAAAGCTGTCTTTATACGTAGCAAGCTGCAACCTAACTTAGTATGTAAACAAACTGCAATCAAACTAAGAGTATATTCTTGTAACAAATAGTTGAGTCTCAGCCAGTCTCAGGCTGCCAACTGATCAGACCATGTCCATGTAAGGCAAATGACAAGCTGTAACCAGTCCAGCTGTTTCTGTGTGTCAGTTCCTTTTTCTGTCTATAAATACTGCCTGCTAACATTGCTGGGTGTAGCTCTCTGAACCTCTTCTGGTTTTGAGGGCTGCCTGATTCATGAATCGTTCTTTGCTCAGATAAACCCTGCTAAATTTAATTTGCTTAAAGCTCTGCTCTTAATAAGACAAATCTCATCCATTTGGTGTTAGTCTCTCAATCTCTTCGGAACTTTCAAACCTTTCATTGCAAATATTTTCCGTAGAGTAGTCATGAAGGTGAAGGGCTTTAAGCGTCAGGCAGCCTGAGTTTCCTTTATTAGAGCTTGTTGACTCCCAAATTTTCCTATCTGGAAAATGGGCATAATAATAGTGTTAACCTCCCATTAGTTTGTTGCAACACTAAATTGTCAAGCTCAGTGTTTGGTTCATAGTAAGTTCTTTTTGTTGCTATGCTTAAAGGTTTTAAATATACTTATTATTTTTTTTACCGCATAAGTAATCCGTGTTCAGTAAAAGCTTACTTCCAGCTGAAGATGATGTATGGGGCTGCGGCCACACTAGACTCTTTGCCATTGCCCTAAAGACTGAGTGGATCAGTAACTCCTCACCCCCAGAACCCCCATAGGGGATATGTTACCAGAAGTGGAACGTGCAGAAAGGATGTGAACATTTTTATTCCCTCTTAATTTTTTCAGTAGAGCCACATTTTTCTTTTGATAGGTTATAGCAGTTTATATCTCACAGTGTACAAGATGGCCCACTTTCCGAACTTTCCGCAGCGCAGTATTATTGTTTTTTTCTTCACCTTCGCCGGTGTGGTTGGTGAAAAGTGGCCCCATGTTACTTTGTGATTATAAATTTTTGATCAGCATAAAAATAAAATATGGAATACTGGCTTTTATAAAAGATCCTCAAGGGGTCTTGAGGAGGAACTAATACCTGACAACCTCATAAATCACTGGCTGGGTAAGAAGCTCTTGGTGTCTCTGCTCTTTATATTTCCCTGTGAGGCCAGCTACTCAAGCTTCATAGCTGCACTTCGTGCTTCTGGTGACCGTTGTGTAACCCATTATCAAATGGAGATTCAACATGGACATCTTCATTCTGAATTTTTTCCCTTTTAATATTGATGAAGGTGAGATTATTAGAGAAGATAGAGGACAATCCATGACTTGAGTGGAAGATTGAGACTTACTTTCCTGAGTAGAATTTCATGAAAAATTGTTCTTACTACATTTGAAATTTCCTTCCTTACCAATACTTAATTGCATACTTTACACAAAGTTTGTTTCTCCGCGCGCTTGCTTTATTTATGAGAAATTGCACTACTTAGATTGCAGCCATCATTTTTCCCTCGACACATTTGTTTTCCCTTAATCAGTTTTTCTTAAGAGAGAGCAAGAAAATTAGTTTTAAAAAGTAAACTCTATACTGAGAATGACATTTTCTAACAGTCTTAGATTTTGGTATTGAAATAAAATTTTTATGGGATATCATAAAATGATATATAATGATTCTTGATAGAGATTATCATTTTCATGCAATATTTCATGTAATATTTATGTCTGGTAATCAGTGCATGAGAAAAACTTGAACACATGGATATGTTATTATATGTAGCAATAGTGTATTATCTTTCAGACGAGAGTATGATATTCCTAACTTACCATCTGAAAGGCATCCACTTGAAATACACTTTCTAGTGCTGGAGCTAGATTTATGTTAATTTGTATGTACACGTTTCTTGTTTTTCTTGTACAAGGAATAGTCTTTTTTGTAAAGGAATAGAGCCAAACTAATTTTATCAACATGGCCCTCAAGTTTCAAACGTGTGATCTTCAGATTAGAACCTTAATGTTTTTTGGCCAAAAGGCATTGCAACGTTGAATTAATAATAAAAAAAGAAACATCATGAAAACAAAAATCATAATAATTATGCTAGAACGGAGTTGCAAATATACCATTTAAGAAAACATTTTATAAACTGTCAATATTGTTATTTAATTATCATATCTAAAATAACTTTTATTCTGGTTTTAGAAGGAAATACAAACAAAAAGCCTCCAGAAGTTACTCCTCCTGTCCCTGTCTCTGTGCTTTTGTTCAAGTCGTTCTCTTTGTATTCTTCCCACCCTTATCTGCCAGGGAAAGGTCTGATGCACTCTATGCCCATTCTTTGAATGTCACCTCCTTTGTAAAACCTTCTTGGATTTGTGTTTCTCCCCCCACCAGGTGTTGTGTGTGTGTGTGTGTGTGTGTGTGTGTATTTTCAGAGCTTGCGTTCCTTTATGCACTACTCCCTTAATTTATCTGACACTGACACCTCTTTGTGCTAGGCATTCTGCTGCGTACTGATTTACAATGGTAAATAAAACACCGTCTTTGCTTTCAAGTATTTTGTGATTTCATACACACACACACACACACGTTTGTATATATATAATAGAATTTGTACGAAGTAGTTTTTTAAAAGAATTCATAGACTTTATTTTCTGGAGCAATTTTAAGTTTACGGAGAAATCGAGTAGAAAGTACAGAGCGCTCCCGTGTATCCCCCACTTCCCCAACCCTATACGCAGTTTCCTGTTACTAACATTTTGTATAGAGTAGTATGTTTGTTACAATTGATGAATAAGTATTGATACGTTATTATGAATTAAAATCCATAGTTTACGTTAGTGTCCAATTTTTGTGTTGTATAGTCCTATGGGTTTTGACAAATATATAATGTCTGTATCTTCCATTACAGTACCATGCTGAATAGTTTCGCTGCCTTAAAACCCCCGTGCCCTATTTATTCGCCCTCCCCATCCCGTGGACAAACCCCTGTTCTTTTTACTGTCTCTATAGTTTTTGCCTTTTTCAGAATGCCATATAGATGGAATAATACAGTATGTAGCCCTTTCAGACTGGCTTCTTTCATTTAACAATATGCATTTAAGGTTCCTCCCTGTCTTTTTGTGGCTTGCTAGCTCATTTCTTTGTATCACTGAATAATATTCCACTGTATGGATGCACCGCAGTTTGTTTATCCTTTTACCTATTGAAGGACATCCTGGTTGCTTCTATGCTTTGGCAATTATAAATAAAACTGCTGTAAATATTCATGTGCATATTTTTGTGTAGATGTAGTTTTTAACTTATTTGGGTGAATATCAAGAACTCAATTGCTGGATCATATGGAAAGAGTATATTTAGCTTTGTAAGAAAAAGTCAACTGTCTTCCAACGTGGTTTTGCTATTTTGCATTCCTACCAGCAATGTGTGAGAGTTCTTGCTGCTCCACATTCTTGTTAGCACTTGGTATTGGCAGTGTTTTGGATTTTAGCCATTCTAATAGGTGTGTAGTAGTATCTCATTTTTAAAATTTGCAGTTCTCTAGTGGATGTTGAGCATCTTTTCATATGCTTACTTCCATCTGTTTATATTCTTTGGTGAGGTGCTTATTCAGATCATTTGCTCATTTTTAAATTGGGTTGTTTGTTTTCTTGTTGTTTAGTTTTAGCAATTCTTTGTATAATTGAGATATAAATCCTTTATTAGATATGTACTTTGCAAATATTTTTCTCCTAGTCTGCGACTTGTGCTTTTATTCTTTAATGGTTTCTGTTAAGTTTTATATTTTAATGGAGTCCCACTTAAATTTTTCTTTCACAGAGTGTGACTTTGGTGTTGTATCTAAAAACTCAACACCAATCCCAAGATCACCTAGATTTTCTCCTGTGTTATCTTGTAGAAGCTTTATAATTTTGCATTTTACAATTAGGTCTATGATCCATTTTGAGTTAATTTTTGTGAAAGGTGTAAGTTCTGTGTGTCTAGACTCATATTTTTGCTTGTGGATGTCCACTTTTCTAGCACCATTTGTTGAAGAGACTGTCCTTTCTCCGTTAAATTGCCTTTGTTCCTTTGTCAAAGATGGCTTGAATATATTTGTGTGGCTCTATTTCTGGTCTTAATACCACACTGTCTTAATTACTGTAGTTTTATAGTAAGTCTCAGGTTGAATAGTGTCAGACCTCTGACTGATATAGTGTTGGCTATTCTGGGTCTTTTGCCTTAGTTCTAAACTAGTTTAGAACTAGTTTGTTGATACCCACAAAATAATTTGCTAGGATTTTGGTTGAGAGTGTGTTGAGTCTCCAGATCCAAGTTGAAAAGAATTGAAATCTTAATACTCAGTCTTCTTTTTCATGAACATGGAACATCGCTCCATTTATTTAGATCTTCTTTGATTTGTTTCTTTGGAGTTTTATTGTTTTTCTTACATAGATCTTGTACATATTTTGTTAGGTTTGTATCTAAGTCTACTTTCCTGCCTGCCTGCATGCCTTCTTTCCTTTTATGCTAATATAAGTGGTGTTGCATATTTAATCTCAAATCCCAGTTGTTTATTGTTGGTACATAGGAAGGCAATTAAGTTGATCTTGTATTCTGCAACTCTGTTATGCTATAATGACTTATTAGTTCTAAGGTGTTTTTTTTTTCTTTGTCAGTTCTTTGGTATTTTCGTTATCAAGTTGAGAAAGTTCCCCTCTATTCTTGGTCTGCTGAGAGTTGTTTTTTTTTTTTTTAATCATAATTGAATGTTGAATTTTGTCAAATACTTTTTCTGTATCTATTGACAAGATTATATGATTTTCTTTAACCTGTTGATGTGATAAATCCCATTAATTGATTTTTAAATGTTGAACCTGGAATAAATTTCACTTGATCAAGATATATGATTATGTTTATACATTAGTGGATTTGATTTGCTGATAGGTTTTTTGAGCATTTTTGCATTTATGTTCATGAGAAATACTGGTTTGTAGTTTTCCTTTTTTGTAATGTCTTTGCTAGTTTTGTTATTGGGGTAATGCTGGCTTCACAGAATGAGTTAAGAAATGTGTCCTCTGCTTCTATTTTCTGGAAGAAATTGTAGAAACTTGCTATTATCTCCTTATTAAATGTTTTGTAGAAGTCACTAGTGAACCCATTTGGAATTCATGCTCTCTGTTTATGAAAGTTATTAACTATTGATTCAATTTCTTTAATGGATAAGGACTATTTAGATTACCTATTTCTCTTTATGTGAGTTTTAGTAAATTTCAAGGTGTCTTTCTAGGAAGTGATCCATTTTGTCTAGGTTATAAAATTTATAGGTGTATAGGTGTTCATAATATTCTTTTATTATCCTTTTAATGTCGATGAGATCAGCAGTGGTGGTCCTTCTTTCATTTCCGATAAGAGTAATTCGTCTCTTGCCCATTCTTTTTTCTTGCTTAGCTTGGCTAGAGCTTTATCAATTCTATCGATCTTTGCAAAGACCTACCTTTTGATTTCATGGATTTTCTCTGTTGATTTTTTATTCTCAATTTTATTGATTTCTGTTCTAGTTTTTACTGTTTCTTCTTTTCTGCTTGCTTTAGACTTATATTGCTCTTATTTCTCTAGGTTCTTAAGGTAGCAGCTTAGATTATTGATTTTAGATCTTTGTTCTTTTTCCAATACGTCTCCAATGCTGTAAATTTCTCTCTAAGCACTGCTTTTGCTGCATTCCATAAGTTTTTATTTAGTTCAAAATATTTTTAATTTCTCTTGAGATTTCTTCTTTGACTCATGTTATTTAGAAGTTTATTGTTTAATGTCCAATTATGTTGAGATTTTCCACTTATCTTTTTGTTACTGATGTCTAGTTTAATTCCATTGTGGTCTGAACACACACTTTGTATGATTTCTGTTGTTTAAGTTGTTAAAGTTTGTTTTGTGGTTCAGAAAGTAGTCTATGTTGGGGAATGTTCCATGTAAGCTTGAGAAGAATACATATCCTGCTGTTATTAGATGAAGTATTCTATAAATGTCAATCAGGTGCAGTTGCTTGATGGTGCTCTTTAGTTCAACTGTCTTTACTGATTGTCTGCATGTTGGATCTGTCAGTTACTGATTTAAAAAAAGGTGAAGTCTCCACAGTAATAGTGGATTTATCTGTTTGTTTTTGTATTTCTTTTAGCTCTTGCCTCAC
>NW_012135525.1:3909152-3911536 GCF_000956105.1 Propithecus coquereli
TTATCACTGAATACATTGTTACTATTATTGAAATTAAGAGTCATTGAACAAACTGTGTTAAATCAGTTAAGAATAAGAAAAGGAAAAGATTTTATTTTATCTTATTTCTTGTCTAATACTCTACCTTTTTTAATGTAGATACAAGTTTTATGCCTGTATCATTTTCCTTCTCTCTGAAGAATGTTTTTTAACATTTCTTGCATGGCAGGTCTATTGGTGATAAATTTCCTCAATTTTTGTTTATCTGATAAAGTCTTTATTTCTCATCCCTTTTGATGAATAATTTTGTTGGAAACAGAACTGTAGGTTTATGGGTTTTTTCTTTTAACATTTTAAATATTCCATGCCACTCTCTTCTTGCTTGCATAGTTTCTGAGGAGAAATCTGATATAATGTTTATCGTTGTTCTTTTTAGATAATATGTTTATTTCCTCTGGCTTCTTTCAAGGTTTTTCTCTTTTTATCTTTGATTTTCTATGTTTTGAACATGATATGTCTAGATGTAGATTTTTTGGTATTTATCCTGCTGGTGTTCTCTGAGTTTCCTGGATCTGTAGTTTGGTGCCTGTCATTAAGTTTTGAAAATTCTCAGCCATTATTTCCTCAAATATTTCTTCTTTTCTCTCTCTTTTTTGTGGCATTACCATTATGTGTATATGTAACCTTTTGTAATTGTCTCACAGTTTTTGAATATTCTGTTCCATTTTTTAAAATTCTTTTTTCTCTTTGCGTTTTATCTTGGGAAGTTTCTATCGACATCTTGAAACTCACTGATTCTTTCCTCAGCTGTGTCGAGTTTACAATGAGCTCATCAAAGGCATTCTTCATTTCTGTTACAGTGTTTTTGATTTTTAACATTTCCTTTAGATACCCTTTTAGAGTTTCCATCTCTCTGCTTACATTGCTCATCTGTTCCTGCGTTCAACTTTTTCCGTTAGAGTCTGTAGTGGTTATATTATATGTCAGCCTGACTGAGCCATAGGTACAAGAAGCTCAAAAGACACCTGGGAGATTCATCACAAAGAGGCAATAACCATGACACATAGTCATCAGACTACCCAAAGTTAACACAAAGAAGAAATTCCTGTGAGCTGTAAGGTGAAAACATCAGGTAACTTGTAAGGGAAAACCCATCAGGCTCACTGTAGACTTCTCAACTAAGACCTGACAAGCCAGAAGGGATTAGGGCCCCATCTTCCATCTTCTTAAACAGAATAATGGCCAGCCTAGAATTTTGTATCCTACAAAACTAAGTTTCTTATATGAGGGAGAAATAAAGATGTGTTCAGACAAGCAAACACTGAGGGAATTTGGCAAGACCAGACCTGTCCTGCAGGAAGTACTCAGATCTGCATTTGCGTTGACCAGTACAATGGAAACCCACCAGTGTAAAATTACCCAGAGCTAAAGCTCAGAGCCCATATAAAATAATGGCTCAAGAGGTAAAACAAAGCAACAAGTTTCTACTCAACAGGATGAACACACGTGTATCCCACCTATCAATCCTTTCAATAAATGTGAATGGCTTGAATTCCCCACTTAAGAGACATAGGCTGACTGATTGGATAAAAAAAATTCAAGCCAAGTATCTGCTGTCTCCAGAAAATATATCTAACACATAAGGACTCATTCAGACTGAAAGTGAAGGTATAGAAAAAATATTCCATATAAATGGAAATGAAAAGAAAACAGGTGTAGTCATTCTCATATCATATAACATAGACTTCAAATCAACAATAGTAAAGAAAGACAAAGGAGGTCATTATGTAATGGTAAAGGGAGCAATATATCAAGAAGATATAACAATCCTAAACATTTATGCACCCATATTCATATAGCAAACCCTTCTAGATCTAAACAAAGTGATAAACAGCAACTAAGTAATTCCTGGGGACTTCAACACACCACTGACAGAACTGGATAGATCTTCCAAGCGGAAAATAAATGAAGAAACACTAGACTTAAATGGGACTCTAGAGCAAATGGGCCTAACAGACATTTATAGAACATTCTACCCCAAAACTACTGAATATACATTCTTTTCATTGGCACATGGAATATTCTCTATGATTGATCACATCATAGGCCACAAAACATGTCTCAACAAATTAAAAATAGAAATTATACCATGTATCTT
Source organism: Propithecus coquereli (assembly GCF_000956105.1). Lineage (NCBI taxonomy): Eukaryota > Metazoa > Chordata > Mammalia > Primates > Indriidae > Propithecus > Propithecus coquereli. The sequence goes on from NW_012135525.1 coordinate 3,911,290, forward strand.
CTGAGACTATAGTGGAATAAAATTAGAAATCAACTCGAATAGAAACAGTTTTTCTATACAAAGTCATGGAGATTAAATAGCCTACTGCTGAATTGTCCCGACCCGCAGGGTAGTCAACGCGGACCCTGGAGGAGGGAGTGGGAATTGGGAGAGGCAGGAGACACAAGAAATGGAGACAAGACAGGAGTCTGATCAAGTCTCGTTTATTGGCAGGATGGCAGAGGCTTAAATAACGCAGAAAGAGTAA
>NW_012135525.1:3920151-3921357 GCF_000956105.1 Propithecus coquereli
ATAATGATACACATAGGAGATTTTGATTAATTCATTAACTTAATTCATTTTTTTTAGCTTTCTTAGGATAGCTATTTTTTGTCCCTGAATGTGTTTATTTTTGTTTTCCTAATAAAGACTAAAAACCTGAGCCTTAAAAAAATTTTCGTATCACCAACTCCAAAGATTTTATTGGCTCATGGAGAACTATAGATACCACATGTGATCCAGGTCTAATTTTAAAAAAGGATTATTTTTCAATTGTTTGCACCTAAATTGGACTGCTAGGGGATCTATTAATAAAATATGTTATAATTGTCTGTAAGAATAACCATTTGTGGTTAAAATTACTGGCTAGCCTTCAGCTGAATTAAAATGAATTTGAAATCTGAGTGGAACATTAACTGTCTGATGCATCTGGATTCTTCTTTCATTCACACTTATTTCCTTGAGTGACCTTTGTACTTCCTCTTTATGGAGTTTCTTTGCTGGAAAAGATCAGGAGGACAAAGTTATTAAAATTCTTTAGGTTTCTCTAACTTCACCACCATTATCTATTGTTTTTTCTGGGATTATTTTTTCTTTTGAGTTTCAGGATAAAGGCTCTTTCCTCTAAAAGGTTTTTTTATTAGAGACTTGTTTTTTGTGTAATTATACTAAACTTCTTCCAGAATTTTGGCATATGTTGATTGCTACTATTTATGTAGGCTAAGTATCAGTCAGCATTGATTAAAATGCATGGTGGGGCTGATGTTTTTTATTTCAGCTGGTATTAAATTGAGATAGTGTAAAAAGAGAAACAAGACTTTTATTGATGTGAAATGATTAAAAAAATACTGTACTTGAAAGTCACTGATATAGTGACTTTCAAACTTCTTGGAGGCTTAACTGCCTATTTGATTTTTGATACCACCTGTATATTATTAAGCTTATACTTATCAAGTGTTTTAGAATTAACTTTCACAGAGGCAATAAGGTGCATAGATCTCACTTGGAATATACAAATTACTTTTTTTAAAGCCATTTGGCATAGTCCCTGTCTATATGGCAAGGCTTCTGACTGGCCACACATTTAAGTTCATTTGTTTCATTTTATTTTTGTTCTTTTATATTTTGAAATTTTTAAAAATTTTTATTTTATTTCAGCATATTACAGGGGTACAAATGTTTAGGTTACATATATTGTCTTTGTCCCACCCGAGTCAGAGCTTCAAGCGTGTCCATCCC
>NW_012135525.1:3921407-3924710 GCF_000956105.1 Propithecus coquereli
GGCTTTTGCAAATGCGTGGGCTTGGTAAGCAGCTGCCGGGCCTCATGGCTCCGGACACTGAATGATTATTGGGTTAAGGAGGAAATTAAGATGGAAATCAAAAGGTTCCTTGAACTAAATGACAAAAGGGACAGAAGTTATCAAAATCTGTGCGATTCAGCAAAAGCAGTCCTAAGGGTAAAATTAATAGCCTTAAATGCCTACCTCAAAAAGACGGAAAGATCTCAAATCAACAATCTTATAAATGATCTCAAGGAACTAGAAAAGGAAGAGAAAACCAATCCCAAACCCAGCAGAAGAAAAGAAGTAAGTAAGGTCAGAGTAGAACTAAATGAAATTGAAAACAAATAAAAAATACAGAACATTAATAAAACAAAGTGTTGGTTCTTTGAAAATATAAATGAAATTGATAGATCTCTCGCTAGATTAACCAGAAATAGAAAAGAAAGGATCCAAATAAGCTCAATCAGAAATGAAAAAGGAGGTATTACAACTGATACCACAGAAATGCAAAATATCATCTGTGAATAATATAAAAATATCTCTACACATAAACTCGAAAATGTTGAGGAAACAGACAAATTCCTGGAAACACACAACCTCCCAAGGCTAAATCAGGAAGAAATAGAATCCTGAAGAGATCAATTATGAGCAAAAAAATTAAAGCAGCAATAAAAAATCTTCTAACAAAAAGCCCCAGATCAGATGGTTTCACAGCCGAATTTTATCTGACCTACAAAGAAGAATTGATACATACAGTACAGAAATTACTTCATAACATCGAGAAGGAAGGAATCCTCCTCAACTCACTCTATGAAGCCAGTATCACCTTAATACCAAAGCCAGGAAAGGACATAACACAAAAAGAAAAATATAGACCAATATCCCTCATGAATATATATGCGAGAATCCTCAATATAATTATAGCAAACCGAATTCAGCAGCACATCAAAAAAATAATCCAACACGGCCAAGTGGGCCATATCACTGGGATACAAGGTTGGTTCAATATATGTAAATCCATAAATGTGATTCACCACATAAACAGAAGCAAAAACAAAGATCATATGATCATCTCAGATGCAGAAAAAGCATTTGACAAAATTCAACACCCTTTTATTTTAAAAACTCTTAAAAAAATAGACATAGATGGAACATATATCAATATTATAAAAGCCATTATGACAAACCCACAGCCAACATCATAATGGGGAAAAGTTGAAAACATTCCCACTCAGAACTGGAATAAGACAAGGGTGCCATCTGTCACCATTTCTGTTCAAGTAGTGCTGGAAGTCCTAGCCAGAACAATCAGGCAAAAGGAGGAAATCAAGGGTATCCAAATGGGGAAAGTGGAGGTCAAACTATCACTCTTTGCTGATGATATGATCTTACATCTAGAAAACACCTAAGGTTCTGCCAAGAGACTCCTGGAGTTGATAAATAAATTCAACAAAGCCTCGGGTTACAAAATCAATGTACACAGATCAGTAGGATTCTGATATGCCAACAACAGTCAAGCTGAGAATCAAATCACAGACTCAATACTGTTCACAATAGCTACAAAGAAAATAAAATACCTAGGAATACATTTAAACCAAGAAGGTAAAATATTTCTACAAAGGGAACTATGAATCACTGAGGAAAGAAATTGCAGGTTGCACAAATGGAAAAACATCTCATGCTCATGGATTGGCAGAATCAACATTTTTAATGTTTATACTACCCAAAGTGATTTATAGATTCAGTGCAATCCCTATCAAAATACCAACATTATTTTTCACCGATCCAGAAAAATAATTCTCCCCTTTGTTTGGAAACAGAAAAGAACCCAAATAGCCAAGAAAACTTTAAACAAAAGGAGCAAATCTGAAGGCATCACTTTATTGGACTTTAAGCTATACTGCAAGGCTATAGTAACCAAAACAGCATGGTACTGGTACAAAAATAGAGACACGGACCAATGGAACAGGACAGAGAACCCAGATATTAAACCATCCACTTATTGACATCTGATCTTTGACAAAGTAGACAGCAATATACACTGGGGAAAAGAATCCCTATGCAATAAATGGTGCTGGGAAAATTGGTTAGCCACATGTATAAGATCGAAACAGGATCCATGTCTCTTACCTCTCACAAAAATTAATTCAAGATGGATCACAGACTTAAATCCAAGACATGAAACCATAAGAATTCTAGAAGAAAATGTTGGAAAAATTCTTCTCGATGTTGGCTTAGGCAAAGAATTCATGAAGAAGACCCCAAGGGCAATCACAGCAACTACAAAAATAAACAAATGGGACTTGATTAAATTAAAAAGCTTCTGTACATCCAAAGGAACGATGAACAGAGCAAATAGGCAACCTGCAAAATGGGAGAAAATATTTGCATCCTATACATCTGACAAAGGGCTAATAACAAGAATCTACAAAGAACTCAAGGAAATCAGCAAGAAAAAGTCAAACAATCCCATTAAAAAGTGGTCAAAAGACATGAAGAGAAATTTTTCCAAAGAAGATAGACTAATGGCCGACAAACATGAAAAAATGCTCAGTGTCACTAATCATCAGAGAAATGCAAATCAAAACCACAATGAAATATCACCTAACCCCAGTGAGAATGGTTTTTATCAAAAAGTCCCAAGACAGTAGATGCTGGCATGGATGCGGAGAGATAGGAATACTTATACACTGTTGGTGAGACTGCAAACTAGTGCAACCTCTATGGAAAATAGTATGGAGATTCATCAAAGAACTAAAAATAGACCTACCATTTGTCCCATCAATCTCAGCACTGAGTATTTACCCAAAGGAAAAAAAGTGATTTTTGTCAAAAAGACACCTGCACTAGAATGTTGACTGCAGCACAATTCACAATCGCAAAGATGTGTAAGCAACCCAAGTACTCATGAATTCATTAGTGGATTAATAAAATGTGTTATATATATATATATACCATGGAGTACTACTCAGCCATAAAAAATGAATTAATACCTTTTGCAACAATCTGGATGAAACTGGAGACCATTCTTCTAAGCAAAATATCTAAAGAATGGAAAAACAATCACCACATGTGCTCACTATTGGAACTAACTGATCAGCACTCATGTGCACAGATGGAAGTAGAACTCAATGGAAATCATGCAGGTGGGAGGGGGGAGGAGGAGATGGGTGAAATCATATGTAATGGGTACAATGTATACTACCTGGGTGTTGGGTACACTTATAACTTTGACTCAAGTGGTACAAAGGTAGTCCATGTAACCAAAACATTTTTACCCCCATAGTATTCTGGAAAAAA
>NW_012135525.1:3926260-3953463 GCF_000956105.1 Propithecus coquereli
GGTATACATATACCACATTTTATTAATCCACTCATGTATTGATGGGCGGTTGGGTTGTTTCCACATGTTTGCAATTGTGAATTGTGCTGCTATAAACATTCTAGTGCAGATGTCTTTTTTATAGAATGTCTTTTTTTCCTTTGGGCAGATGCCCAGTAATGAGATTGCTGGATCAAATGGTAGTTCTACTTGTAGCTCTTTGAGGTATCTCCATATTACTTTCCACAGTGGTTGTACTAGTTTGAAGTCCCATATTTTTGGTTTTTAATATTGATAATTCCTGCTTTAAACTTTTATAATCATGTAAATTACATCTCTTCCTTCTACCATGTTCCTTCCCTTCTCCTTTAACCATTTTAAAAATTGTTGGTTTAAACTTTTCATAGGTTTTGACATAATAGGCTATCTTTGATATATATTTATACATATACTTGCATCCTCCTTTTTTAGATAAATGGTAGCATGCTATAAACACTTCCCATCCCATCTTGCTTTTTTTTACTTAAGATATCCTGGAGATAAGTCATAACTGCAGAGAATGCCATTGTGTGAATGTACCATAATTTTATTTAGCTTTTCACTTCTTCCATGGGTATTTGGATTATTCCCAGTTTTATGCTATTATAAATAGTTCTCCCATGAATTGCCTTGTCTTTCATGTTTTTTTCTTTTCTTTTTTTGCCAATGTATGTCTTTTCATGTTTTTGTCAGTGTGTCTTTGAGATAAATGTCTAAAATAAGATTGTTGTGTCAAAGGGCAAGTGAATATGTCATTTTGCCAAGAATTGCCAAATTTCCCTTTGTAAAGACTGTACTATTTTGCATTCTCACCAATGTATGAGAATGTCTATTTTCTCACAGCCTTGCCCAGGATATGTCATCAAACATTATTTTTACTAATTTAATGGGTAAAATAATATATCTGGCAGTTTTAACTTTCATTTCTCTTGTGAGGAATGTTGAACCTTTTTCATGTAATTAAGAGCAATTTTCACTTATTTTTCAGTCAACTATTTCTCTAGCCCCTTTTTCTATACCATTATTGGTGCTTTTTTTCCCCTCTATTTTTTAGAAATTATTTATATGTAATATACACTGTCTTCATTTGTGATATAAATTATATTTTTTCCATTGTGTCATTTGTCATTTTACTTTGCTTATGATTCCTCTTGCCATATAACTTTTTACTAATCAAATTTATCTATCTGTCTTATTGTTTTTAGGTTTCGATTTCCATTTCTTGGTTATAGAGGAATTCACCCAAGTTATCTTCTAGTACTTAATGTGGTTTCATTTTTTACATTTAAATTTCTGATTCATCTGGAATTTATCTTGGTGTGTGGTATGAGGAATGGGTCTAATTTTATATTCTATCTAGTTATTAAAATATCACCTTCCTGCAGTGACAGGCTATCTTTATCAAATACTAAATTTGCATTTGTAATTGGAAGTAATTCTGGATTTTATATTTTGCTTGCCTGGTCTGCCTATTACTGTGTCAGTGCCAGACTGTTTTAATATTAGAGACTTTATAATATGTTTTAATATCTGGTACAGGTAGCCACTTCCATTTTCTTTTGCAGGGTTCCTTGGCTTATTATATGTTTATTCTTCCAAATAAACTTCAGAACTGACTTGTCTAACTTCAGAAAAAAAATATTTTAATTGAGATTGCTATAAATTACTAAAGGCATGTTTTTCCATTTCCAGTTCAAGTCTACTTTTCTGTCTTTTTGTTTTATATTACTTATTTAAGTTTCAGATATTTTAAATTATGTGAACACTAATTCATGACTCATGAAATTCGATGAATTAAGCAGGAAAATTGAAAACTATTGCTTTATGAGTTACATGTTGGAATTATTTATGTCATTGATATTATCTTTTGTATTTAGTTTCTTAATTGCAAGTTTTTTGAAAGCATGTATCTTTAGGAAGTAAAAAGCTTTACACCCTGGCCCAGTAAAAGAAGAACAAAAAACAAAAAGCCCCCAAAGGCTGACTGGGAGAAAGAATGGGTATGAGAAAGAGAGATAATGGCACAGAAACCTAGGCTGCGGATGGTGTCTGCATTTAAGTACAACATTTATATGAACTTCTAAGCCAGTGGTCTTTATATCCCCTAAAATTTTGAAAAACTATTTGCCTCTTGGCACATTTTTTTTTTAGTTGACGTCTAACATTTTTACCTTAAATTTAAATTATTGTAAATGACGATTTCCTGTTTGTTAAACATTGTTATTTTAAAATGATACTCTTCATCATTCTTTTAAATGTATCCAATCATATTTAAATAACATAATTTAAGACCTCTGGTGATCATTTTAAAAAAATCAAGATCTTTAACAGCCAGTTTTGCAACATTTCCTTTTCTCCTTAAATGTGTGTTTCCTTCCCCTTCCTATAAGGAAATACATCTTAATGAAATACATTTTTACACTCAATTTTTAAAATTGATCACTGTATTATGTTTCTTGGTAAAAAAAAAAAAATGTATATAAATTTAAAATAATTAAACATTTTGTGACCATACAGCTTTAAGTGCTAAGAAATTTCAACTGGATTAAGTTCCCATTATAATTATTAACACAAAATCTATCCAAATATATTAAAAGCACAAATATATTAAAAGATTTGGTAATTACTATGTTTTTAAAAAGTAACCTTTTTTGGAAATGTATTTCTTAAAGAGATAGATGAGACTTTTTAAAATGTCTTCTTGTTTGAATATTAGTTATCACGAGAATAAAACAGGGTTCAACAACAATTTTATTCCTGTGTTTGTTTTTATAGCTATAATCTTGAGAAACCTGGTTCCCATGAATAATAAATGATAATAAAAGGACTTTTGTTGTAACAGTGCCATTCAGTTTGACCTGCTTCCATATCAAATGCCAAAAATCACAAAACAATGTTATCAAAAATGACTTTTAACAATCAGCTGACACCTGGATTATGCCCTCCTTCTGCTTGGTTCAAAGCAGAGAATTGGAAATCACCTAGACTGCAAAAGAATTGGTTAATCAGCCATTAGAGTCTGATTTCTTTCTGATTTTACTTTATCAAATTGACCACAGTAAAATTTGAATTGCCCCTTTGTACTCTGAGGCCATGCACACTGGAAAGATTCAGGGTAGGAAAGAGGTGATTTTTTTTTTTTTTTTTTGGTAAATCTGGCAGAGAAGAATTATGAGAAGAGAAGAATGTGTGACACTCCCACACATTCTTAGATCAATTTTAGGAAAGTGTAGAAAAGGAAATTGAGAATATAGCAGATATATAAAAATATCCATGCTCAGGTTTATCATCTTCAACTTTGTGGTTTACACATCACCCCAGTTTGAAGATCTTCCTTTGAGGCAGCTCATGAGAGAAGGTACAATACCTCGGGCTACCTTGATCTCCTCTAACAAAAAATGCACAGCAGCTGGAGGTCAGCAGAGGCAGGGCTACTGTGCTCAGTAAAGCTTGGGCCAGTATTGCTTATGTAGGGACACTGCCCAGTGTGTATATGATGTCTTCATAAAAATGTTTTATACACGATGATATGTGGTCAGCAAAAACAAAACCCACATTGGGTTTTAATTCTATTGAACAATGCCTACTTATGTTTTTAATAACGCAGTTTTCATAGCTTTGGTCAGTCTACTTGAAGACTTGAATTTAGCTAATTATGAGGAACAGAGGGGTTCATGGGCATATTTGTTAGAGCTGAGGCTGTCTATTCTTAATAACCCATCTTATTGAATTTAAGAGATAGGAATGAACATTTTGTTGGTAGAAATGAATTTGTTGTGCAGGTGTGTGTATGCGTGCATGCACGTGTTTTTTTTTTTTTTTTTTTTTATTTCAGCATATTATGGAGGTACAGATATTTATGTTACTTATGTTGCCCTTGCCCCCCCCCAAGTCCGAGTTTCAAATATGTCCATCCTTCGGGTGGTGCGCATTGCACTCTTTCATGCACGTGTTTTGACAGAAAATGTTTCAGAACCACTGCCTTAAATTATTTATTCTTAAATATTTAAAAAACCTCAGCTGGGCTCTTGAAAGAAGAGAACAGATGAAGGGCTAGGGTTAGACATTAAAATGCAAATATTGTATTTGGTACTGCTGTGTTAGAAAAGTAATCTGTTAGCCATGCAAGAGACGTAATTGACATTTTATATTGAAAGGTCAAGGAGCCAGACCTATATTTTGCCTGGGAAAAAAGGTCATTTCGCTTCACCTTTTCTGAGCAGCAGCGTCACCCCTCTGTAGGGCAAAATGTTCTTTAAGAATTTTCTTTCGATCTGCTGGTGATTTAAGTAAGTTAAAAGTGGTAACCATTTAGTGGATGTTCCCTGGTTGCTTGGTACATTTCTAAGTGCTTTACGTTGGTCCTTTCATTTAATCCTTAGAATAACCTTGATGGAGTTAACACTGGTTTTATCCTTTCCATTTTTTTATAGATAGGGCAAAAGAGGTATGGCGTGATTAAGTAATTTGCCCAAGGTCACACACTTGAGTGGTACCACCAAGGATTCAACACAGGCTGTTCAAGTTCCAAGTCTCTGTTCTTACCTGTTATAGTACACTACCTTGAGGTATTTCACTAACACCACGCAGAACAGAGTTTCCAAATCTGTGCCACAGCGTGGTGAATGGGTTTCACAGATATTGATCCTCTCCATGTCAGAGTTGACAGGAGATCCAGGCCAATTTGCCTGTAGCAGTGAGTAAGTAGCCTTTTCTACCCACGCAGAGTGCCTTGATGTGTAGTATTTTCTATACATGTTAAGAAATGGAGAAGATTGGTAGGCTCTCCCCTGGAGTGTAGGACACCTTACTTTGATCTGAGGGATCTGTGGGCAGATGCCATAAATCGACTCTATGCCCACTGGAAACAAATAAGAAGACACAAGATAATTGACTTGTTGAGTGAAGTTACTGTCATAATTCTTCTGGATGCTGAAGCAAGTCCGTGTGGGTTTAATCCAGGAGCTGTAAAATAATGGCCCGTGGGTAGATTTAGCCTGTAGGTTGTGTGATAGCTCAGTGCAATTTTTCAACAAAATTAAAATTTGCATGCCTTTTCATGGGGCAGGAACACTCTCAGTAACAGCTTCCACTGATGGTGCAGCCCAAAGCTTTACACATTTGCATTTTCCTGCCTGGCTTCTGAAGGCTTCGGAGTGTGTTGCTCTCAGTTAAATCACTCAAAGGAGGCAGTAGGTCATACACGAGGCTGTATTAACTATCTCTTGGTCATTTGCACCAGAGATTTGGGAGGGAGTGGTGTCAGCAACAACAGGCAGATTTATCCAATAGGCAGATTTAAAAAGTGCTTAGACACTAGCCAGTTAGCACAACCACCACCAAATCCTCATTTTTCTTTTTTTTTGAAAAATTGTTTGGAAAAAAGTTATTACATATTTCATAAAAAGTATCAAAGTCATTTTAGAAAACTACATTGTCTGTCATGACAGTGCTCAATATATTGTATTATGTTCCATAATTATTACTGGTAAAATCAGAACTACTTTAGATTTCTTTATACTGATATTTCAGTATTGTTTTAAAATTTGAATTGCATATTTTGAGAGACAGAGACTATGAATCTTGCCTTGGAGTAATAACTATCTCCCTTGGGGAGGTGGTTTCTAGAAAAAACAATCCAACCGGTAAAATCACTCCACAGTTCAAGTCTGTATAACGTACCCACCCTAATTATTGTGATGGGTTGTGACTATTTAGTATAATGCACAACTAACTCATTTTCCTTTAAAAAGCATTTTCTTGAATTTTTCTAATATGTAGAATTATAGTGAATATTATAATGATCATCTGTGGATCCATTAGCTTATGAAATCGTACTTTATTTTGGCCACATTTCATATATGAGGTCTGTCATTGACTGAAACATCATTATGTGGCATGTGACTGTATATGGGTAGATGTAGATTATTGTGCAGATCCTAATATTCCTGTTGGATACTAAGTTTATGGATGTTTGTTAAATCATTAACATAATTAACAAAGTAACTAGTAAGTAAAAGTGGGTCATACATGGATCCGTGAGGAGATTGTGTTATGAACAAAGGATAATGATTAATCTAATGTTGTGTACATTAGGTCCAAAATTAAAATGAAATAAAGAGTTAATAATAATGTATCTAACTCATGGGGTTGTGAGGATTAAAATCATTAATCCTTATAAAGGATTATAAATCCTTATAAATCCTTATAAAGTTAATATTTATAAAGAACTTAGAATAATGCCTGGACATAGTAAGTACTATGCACTTATTTGTTATATAAAATATATAAATTTATATATAACAATAATCTTGACAAATCTCTCCTTGGATACTTGTGGTTGGGTTTTTCTAGGATATGTAACTAGGAGTAAGTAGAACTGCTGGATCTCAGGGTGTGCACATCTTTAACTTTACAGGATATTGCCAGCTGGCTCTCCCAAATTAATACTGGTATTAATTTAAGTTTACCATCTCCCCCAAGCACCCTCCAGATGGCTCAAATCTGTATAAAAGATGACATTTCTCCATATTCTTTCATTATGACTTGAAATCATGAGGTTTCTAAATTTTTGTCAGTTTTTGTAAAATGAATCTCACTGTGGCTTTAGTTTGCTATATTTCCCTGATTTCAAATGAGATTGAAATACTATTTTGTTTTTTTATATTATTTTATATTTTATTTCTTTTCTTTTAATTTCTTTTCACATTTCATATTTCATTTCTTATTTCATCTCATTTCATTTCTCATTTTGTCGTGTCTCATCTCGTATGGTCTCACTCTGTTTCCTGGGCTGGAGTGCAGTGGTGTCGTCACAGCTCACTGCAACCTCAAGCTCCTGGCTTCAAGCAGTCCTCCTGCCTCAGCCTCCCGAAATGCCAGGATTACAGGAGGGAGCCGCCATGCCGCTGCTCTCTAGACTGGGTGACAGAGTGAGACCCTGTCTCTAAAAAGAAAACATTAAAAAAAATTTCCCTTTATGTGTTGTGCTTTTTTGTCTGGCTGAGAATTTTTTTTACTCAAATGTCACAAATGTATTCCCCTTTATTTACTTCTAAAAATATTAAAGTTTTTTTTTTAGTGCTGTAGTCCTTAATTCACTGGAAATTGAGTTTTGTTTATGGAATGAGGTTGGGATTCAATTATATATATATTTTTTTCTTTCCCCTGTTGGTGTTCTTGTTCTTTCCTCATTTATTTTAGTTTTACTTTGGTCACATATCAAGTATCTATGTATATGTACTTGTGTATGTTTCTGGGCTTTTTATTTGATTCTTTTGGCCTGTTTATCCCTGTTTCAATACCATATTGTCTTAAATGTTATGGTTTATAAACACTTTTGATATCTCATTATGCACCAATACATACTTATTCAAAATTATCTTAGCTATTCTTGCTCTTATAAAAAGTTTTGATATCCATTTTTCAATTTGCATGAAAAATTCTATTTTTATTTTGATTGGAATTGCTTCAAATTTATAATTAATTTTGAAGAGAATTTATCCATGAGAAAATTTTTACTAAGAATGTTTTTCTCTACTTATAGCTAGGATTGCTCTATAATTTTGTTCTATATTCTTTGTTATTCTGTTTATATGTTTATATATTGCCTCCCATTTTTATGTTTGGAGCAGGTGCAATTAATTGATAAGTGTGGCATCTTCACTAGAAGTCCTCTGTTCTTTCTTTACGCTTCTCCTTCACAGATGTCTCTGTTTTTTTCAGTTCCTACTATCACCTTCTGCAAATGAATCCTCAGTCTCTCTTCATAGTTTGCCTAATACTGCTCTTCATTTCTCAGGTCATCATTCTAGGTACTTATTTTCCAGTCCCATTTTCAATTTCAAACATTTTCCATTCTAAAATATCATTATCATCAATGCTTTTTCGATTATCTGAAGTTTTTTCAATTTTCTCTTTATTAGCATGACTCATTTTTATATAATAAACATGTTGTAGATATTTAGTAAAGGATAATAATTTGACTATGAAGCCTCGTAGACTAATGTTGGTACAGTTTCAAGGTCTTTCTTTTACCAAGGGAAATGAAAGCATTTTGACATCAAACATTGTTCGCCATTTTGTCTTTATGTGGGTTTTTGAAAGGGTGTTTGGTTATTATGCATTATAAGCAGATTAGATGTTCTTCCTGAGAAGCACCCATCTCTGAATTTCTTCATTAAGAAAAAGTACAAACAATATACTTAAGACTATGATTTGCATGTCCATTCCTCAAAGTGATAGATCTTCCTCTGTGTTCTTTTTAAGGCAGCTGTGCCCTCTCTAAGCAATGGAACAGCTGCATTTCTCCATAAGGGCTTTGAACAGTCTTGCCAAGAAAAATCTAAATGATTTAAAACACTCTCAGTCCAGAACATTAACGAGCATTTTCTCATAATTGAGGAAGGGACATTAAAAACTATGCTCACATCCTTTAACTTGAGCTTTTTTGTTCTGACAATACTATGTCCAAGAGAATTATAGTATAATAATAGAATGAATATTAACCAACATTAAGGGTTATCATACATGTCAAACTGCTTTTCCCTCCTTTCCAAGAGAGTTATTATTGTTTTCTTTTTATTTAATATTTTTCTTCATCCATAACTGCACATTTATTTTAATCCTGTATAATGACTTGGTGTATAGTTCTGATGGTTGGCATTGACTAAACAAGCACATAAACCAAAATTATTAAGGGCACATAGCTTAAAAGTATTCTTAGAGAATGATGATATTTTCATGATTTATATTAATAAAGACTGAATTTATCGGAAATAATCCAGCCAGCCTGCCTGCCTTTCTTAATTAAAAGAAATGCCTCTATATGGTTGTCATGTATGGACGGGAGCATTGACATGGGAATTCAAGACCTGGTGTGTAGTTCTGGCTTGGCCACTTATGTTCTCTGAGGCTCAGTGTTAGTTTGGAAAATGAGGCTGGTGCTTATGTGAACTAAATGAAGAAATGAGTGTAAAGGAGTTCAGAAAATTGTAAAAGGAGAACCATCAGGTGGATTTTGCCCTTTATAAATTCAAAACAGATTTCTCATAGCTTTCTGACTTTTAAGGAAAAGATAAAAAAAGGAAAACTCTTAAGGTTCTAAAAGGAAACCCTGCTTGTGAAGCATCTTTGGAATGAGATTCAGGATCGTGTTTTTAGTTCAGCTTCCCTTTTGGGGTTAAGGACAGAGTATTATACACTGTGTCAGATGGTGACGATAATATGGCTGCAATCAGCCCCTATTAATTGTCAAGTTTGGTACCATTAATTTGACTTCTCTTACTACTCTGTCCCTGCCAGAAATCCCCATGTTTGGTCAAAGATGACAACTGTCCCCAGATATTGTTGGATAATTTTAGCATTTATTGAGCAATTTCTAAAGGCCAGAAATTCTCAGTTGTCATTTACTTTATGTTAATAACCTTACCAAACACATATTGTGATTACCATTTAACTGATGTAAGAAATGAGGCTCAGAGAAGTTGTTTCTTGTTTTAAGTTGACAGTTGTTAAGTGGCAGAATCAGGATTAGAGCCCCTAGGATGTCTGATTTGGAGTTGTATGTGCCTTCCACTGGAAAACAGCATGGGTTGGTGCTAATAATATGGCTTCCAGAATCTGGCTTTGTGACCTTGACCTTGGACACGTTCGTTAACCTTTCTAAGCCCCTGTTTTATCATTTAGAACATCGGAATGATAATAGTTATCTTTTAGGGGCATTTTCTAGATCCCTATCCTCCTCTCTCCACCCTTCTCCCCCTTTGGCAGTCATCATTACTGAGGTCTTAATATATATGCCAGTTTGCTCTGCACTGGAGACATAGTAGTGAACAAGATGGTCCCTGTCCCTGCCTTCATGGAATTTACAGCTTAGCAGGAATACCTATAACGTGGTGTAAGCAATGAGGGTAGACACATGGGATGTGTTGGAGGGCACAGAAGGGGCACCTGAAACTGTGGGGATAGGTAGGAAGGGAAGGCTTCCTGGAACTCTAAGCTGAAAATGAGGGATGATTGGGACGAGTGTTTCCGGGAGGAGAAAACAGTGTTTGCAAAATGTAGTGGATGCAAGAGATCATGGTGTTTGCCAGGAGCTGAAAGATGTTCAACCTGTGCACAGGTGGAAGTTGGTAAGAATTGAGATGGAAATGTTAGCAAAGGCACCTCATGAAGGGCCTTGCTAGTCATGTTAATGGTTCTGGGCTTGGACCTGAGGCAGTGGGAAGCTACTGAGGGAATTTAAGAACACTGACACGTGATTAGATTCCTACTCAGCTTATTCTCTGAAAAATGGGTAGGAGGAGGTCAAGAACGTAAGCCAGTGTGGAAATGAAATGATTAGAGTAGAACAGTAGAAATAACTTCAAGAGATACTTAAGAAGTATAATTGACAGGACTTGGAAAGTAGAGGAGTAGAACATGATGTCCAGGTTTGGGCTTGGTCAGCTGCTGAGTGGATGTTGGTGCTTTTACTTGAGTTAGAGAATGCCAGGTGAAGAGGAAAAATATTACAATTTATTCCCCAAATAACTTTCTGTGTGCCAGGCAGTGTTCTAAGTGCTTTACATACACTACATTGTTGAATTCTCACAATGGCCTTGTGAGGTAGGTACTATTGTTTGTTTCCATTTTATAGATGAGGAAACTGAGGCACACAGAGGTTAACAACCTACCCCAGAACACATGGCCAGAAAAGGGTGGAGCCAGAACTCAAACCAGGCAGACTGGCCTCAAGATCTAGGCTTTTAACTGCTGCACCCTGCTGTGTCTTGCCAATGGGAAAAATAAATTCAGTTTTGGTCATGCTGAATTTGAGGCACCATCAAGACATCTAATGGAGTGACCCAGTGATTTGGAGTTTAAAAAGAAATTTAGGACAGAAGCATAAATTTGGGAAACATATACCTGTACACAGAAATTAAACTCTGTGAGGAAGAGGAGGTAGAGTGAAAGCAGGAGGGGGGGAAGGCCTCTTGGGAACACTGGTATTTAGAGCCATTCCTGGGAGACTGAGGTTCAGCACGACTGCAGAGGTAAGAGTAAAACCAGGAGAGTGTGGGCTAGATATTCAGTGACATCTTCATGGGGCAACTGGTTTTAAAGGAGGCTTCTCCAGTCTCCCTCCACCTCTTGTGACTCAGAGGCACTGGGCCATGCTACCACCCACTTCATTGTCCCTGGTCCTTAAGGCACCACCCTTCTGCCATGGTGTCTCTTACTCAGGCCCCAAGTATGCATTGCTGGGTTATTTTATCGCTCAGACCAAGTTCTTCGCCTGTCCTGTCTATCCATGATTTTCGGTATTTTAGCACACATGCGTTCTGTGGCACTTATTCAGATGGTCTAACCCAAAGACCCACACTTCAATTGTGCATCAGGCTGAGGAGCTTGCAGTGTCCCCACCCTGGGCGTTCTGCTTATCAGCAGTCTCTCTTGTTCCTCAACACCCTTTACTCTGTGATCTCCACCCTTTTTAGTTCGACCTGTTTTCTCTGATCAGCCATTCAACCTTTTCAAACTCAGTCTTAGACTCCTGTTTAACCTACTTCTATGTCCGAGTCTCAACATTGCATTAAGTTTTTGGTTGGCTTGTTCCTTTATTTTCTTCTTCTAGGCCCCAGAACATTCTTGAAAAAAATCACAGAACTGCACTGATTCAACCTCTAAAAATCATTTTATGTTTCTGAAACTTTGAAGTCACAGTCATCTCTTTAATTTTGTCTTAATATTCAATAATCTATAAATGAGTACAGTAATTTACATAAGTGTTGAATAAAGCAAAATAAAATAATAAATGTTTACTAGTAGTCTGTTATCCAGGATAGATTTTGTAGACTTTATTTAGGAATGATATTTGATATATATTCTAGTAAATAAATACTTTGAGGCATTTTATAATTATTTTCTTAATTCTAGGAGACAAAAGTCATATTAAGTATTTAAGCTAGATAATAAGTCTTGTATTTCACTTATAAACATATACTCTTATGAAGACTTACAATTTTATGGTTTTTAAAAGTTACTCCAGACCCTCTTATTTTATTTTTCTGACCCAATGTTTTGAAATCTTGTCCACTAAATTTTTTCTTAAGTAATCATTCATTTTTCCATTTTTCCTTTGTTCAAGCCAGTATAACCATCAGCATGAGATATCCTGTTTCACTAAGCCGACTAGTCTCACACAAGCCTTATCAATTTATTTTCTTGTTGGATTGTGCAACCTTAATAAATTTTAATATATAATTTCTCTTAGGGTTTTAAAGTATTCAAACTATCTCTAAGCACTTTTATCATTGCCTTTATGTACATGGAGAGTAAGAAAATGATTCTAAAGGTAAGTTGCCTCTTTTTTAGCCTGTGTTTTACATCATTTGTTCTCCATCTGTGAGGGTAAAACCACCAGCTCACAGATAACAGCCTCATTTCCATTTCTTCACTAAGGTCGTGTGGCAAAGTACTGTCTACAAGTAGGGCAGTCTGAGTGGTTTTGGGCAGCTAGGATGGAATTTAGGCTTCTGTGACAAAGGACCAGTCTAGCAGGGTCTGGCACTTGAAGAGAGTATCATGTAAGGAAAAGCTGGTAGTATGTGTCTTTCTTTCTGTCTTTCTTTCTTTTTTTCTTTTTTCTTTTGTAGTTGAGAAAGCGTTAGTTTGGGATTCGGTCTCTAGACGAGGTTAAGAATCAGCATGGAATTTGAGAATCTCTGGAGACCAAACTTAATGCTTCATTGAAAAAGCTGATGCTTTTATCATTCATAAATAATTTTAAATCTTCCATGACCATTTCCAAATCTAAGGCATTTAGATATTTCAAATATACTTTTTTCTTCAAAAACTGGAATAGCAAGATTGCAATCTTGTAAACAGCTTATTTGAGTAGGAAAACTAAATGACACACTTAAAATCAATTTTTTGAAAAATTGTATCACCGCAGCCTCTAAACCAAAGATTTTCTTTTGGTAAATTTTAAACATTTAAATGACATAATATATTATAAGGCTAATATCTCTGGAAAGTAGGATGTACTGATTTAAATCTAGAAAAAAGTGGTATGTTTTTGCTATGGTACAACTATAAAGACATGTAGTTCTTTTTCTTGTCTTACCTTCTCCACCTGACTGCTTCTCTGCAGGTGTGTCTCATTAAGTTGGAATCAGTCAGTTCTTTGAAGAAACAAGATGGTTAGAATGTTGCTGCTTCTTTGATCTAATTTGTTTAGGAATATTGCTGATGCGTTTTCTCTCTGGACTGTAACTTTACCATCAAATTTGAGGGCACCTGGTGTTGGCCATTCTCTGCCCTGGGAACTGTCCTTAGCCATGAGCAAACATCATAGCAACATCACAACCCTCAGATACTTAAAAAAAAAAAAAAAAAAAAAACTTAAAAAAAATCGACACATATTGTACATATTTTTGGGGTACATGTGATGTTTTGATACATGCATACAATGTGTAATGGTCAAATCAGGGTATTTAGGATACACCTCAAACATTTATCATTTCTTTATGTTGGGAATATTTAAAATCTTCTCTTTCTAGCTATTTTGAAATATCTAGTAAATTGTTGTTCACTATGGTCATCCTACTGTGCTAAAGAACACTAGAACTTATTCCTTCTATCTAACTGTATATTTGAGCCCATTAACCAAACTCTCTTCATCTACTCTCCACCCCCAGATACTTTTGATGGGTAAGAAATCACTGTGTTTACGTTCTTTTACTGGAGTTAGGTATAGTTCTCAAAATTTTGTGCCCCCTCTAGTTATCGATTTTCAAGCTGACACTGAAGGAATCATGATGATTAATGATCCTTACTGATTGCTGTGAGTACATTTCAGTCTGACATTTAGAACTTATTTATGTTAGTGTTTTACCATCGATGAGGATTGCTATAGAAACACAGAAATGGATTCTTCAACAAAGAAGATAAAGTGGTATGTGTCATGAAAAAAGATTACTGACAATGTATATAAAAGAATTTAATTTATAATTCTATTAGCATAAACCCATAGTGATTTAAAGAAAATGTAGAATAATAAGCTTGTATGTAAAAGCGATGGTCCAATCCATATTTTAAAATTCAATAGACGTATGAACCCACACATCTTTCTTTTTTTTTTTTTTTTGAGACAGAGTCTCACTGTGTTGCCCGGACTAGAGTGCCGTGGCGTCATCCTAGCTCACAGCAACCTCAAACTCCTGGGCTCAAGCGATCCTCCTGCCTCAGCCTCCCGAGTAGCTGGGACTACAGGCATGCGCCACCATGCCCGGCTAATTTTTTCTATATATTTTTAGTTGTCCAATTAATTTCTTTCTAATTTTAGTAGAGATGGGGTCTCGCTCTTGCTCAGGCTGGTTTTGAACTCCTGAGCTCAAACAATCCGCCCGCCTTGGCCTCCCAGAGTGCTAGGATTACAGGCGTAAGCCATCGCACCCGGCCCCTACACATCTTTTTAAGCCAATTTCTGTTAGTTTGTTCATTCCATTTTATTGAGAAAAGGTAAAAACTTTTGCAAATTACTTGTAAGAATTATCTACTTTTGGTCTAGTAGAGCAAGTAGTTGAAATTTTTCTTTTTAAAATTATAACACCAACTATTTTGCTTTGTTTTATAGTATTTTCACTTATTTTATTGACTATTTTATCTTAAAATTAAATAACCCTGTCTTTTGAGGTAGTCATAATTTTTAAAATATCCAGTGTGTGAATGAGGTAGAAAAAATGAAATATTCTTGTTTTTGACGTGAGCCTGTGTTTAGATATAGAAATGGTGCAATTTAACTTTTAGGTCACTGTTTCCAATGTAGATTCTGTCTTTTTTTCTTTTTTCCAAATTATCTCAATATTTCAATTTCTTTGTTGGCTATATTCCTGGGTGACTGTTGCCCCAAATGTGTAGAGAAATGTGATGGCTAACTGACCTTTGTATATCTTTATGATTTCTTACCATCTTTTGGGACTAGAGTTCCATTTGAAATTTTATGAAAACTATGGCCCCCCTCTTGAAAAAAGTGACATTTAAAAAAAATTAGTATATAACTTTAGGTATTTTATGAACTTTGGTTTAAGAACCTCTGTCCTATATGTAGACACTATTCCTGTCCAATTTCAGATATTAAGTACCTAAATTTAGCATGTTATTTTTTTCACTGGGACTTCTCATTTCTGTAGGATTATGTTGCATTCATTTGAAAAATATTTATTGATCATTAATTTTGTGCAAGTTACAGAATTTAGGTGCTGAGAGGAAGTCAGAAATTGTCAGACAAATACAAATCTGTACTGTCTGCTGCTCAAATTTCGAGAAGGACAGATTGTGTGGGCTGGAATAGTCTTGGATGTTCTTGGGTATGTTGGATTAAATTGGGTTTAAGAAGATTGAGAAGATAGGTAGAAGAAATGAGTGATGCTAGTCTGGCTGCAAACATTTAGCGATGGCCTCAAATCCTTGAATCCTTGCATGTTCGGTTGGAGATAGCTATATCCTTTTAGGATGGAAATCTAGACCTGAGAAATGTTTTTCAAACTTGAGTAATGGGGACACCTTTTAAAAGAAAAGATAATTATTGTGGCCTGTCAGTGTTGACCTAAATTATTTTTGTTTAATGTTTCTTAAATATGTAAAATCATAAAACTTGACCTGAATGTTTTATGCCCATACCTCTTGGGCAACTGTAAAATCCAAAACTGATTTTAAAATTCCATACAAACAAAATAATGATAATGATATGTTGCTACAAATAAATTGTCACTTGCAGTGCAAATGTGGTACTGGCCATTATGGCATGAGTTCTTTTGAGTTCAATGTGCCCATGCTAGTAGGGCTTATATGTATGGTTTATGCTTTTGACTTTTTTTTTTTTTTTTTAAGAGATAGGGTCTCGCTTTGTTGCCCAGGCTAGAGTGCAGTGGCATGATCATAGCTCACTGCAGCCTCAAACTCCTGGTCCTGCTATGTTGCCCAGGCTGGTCTCAAACTCCCGGCCTCAGGTGATCCTCTTGCCTTGGCCTCCCAACGTGCTCGGATTACAGGCGTGAGCCACCATGGTTGGCCTTGATCTTTTTTTTTTTAAATCAGCTCGCAAATATTTGAACTATTACTATCTCATATCAACGTGGTTGTGAACATAAACTAGGCATAGTTCAGTTATGACATAGTCTTCCACATGCTTTAGAATGTGTTTGTGTTAATTTCTTAAAGATTATAATTGCTGTGGTGGTATAAATCATAATAATGGCTACCTCTATAGGAAAGGCATACAGGAGAAATTTCTGGGGTGATTGAAAATTTTAATATCTTAATTTGGGTGTTATTTTCATGGGTACACACATTTATCACAATTCATCAAATTAAACACTTTATTTCACTGCAGTCAGTTTTACCATAACAAAAAATTATGATTGGAAAGAGGACACAAAATTCAACATTTTTTTTTTTTTTTTTTACAGCAATGCTTGTACTCTGAGAATAGATCTATAGGCTTCGATTTGGACCCACAAAGGGGTCAAGTAAGGGCTCCTGAACATTTATGACTCCATAGGGCTTTGGCCCAAACTTGTGTACTGTTTCCTATCCTGATGAACTGAACTTTACCACACGTGGACAGTGAAAACAACCTAAGCAGTGTGTCTTATGCCAGCAAGTCCCGTGCGCCATGCTGATTCCAACTCAGGCTTCCAACAGGAGTATTCCTCTGAGTATTCCTCCTTCCACCTTTGTCGCCACATGGGAGAAGAAAGAGGAGGGTAATCTGAATAGTGAATGCAGAAGGGAAGGGATTCAATAAAGCAGCAATTTCAAGAAGGTTAGAGTTTATTAGATGTTTCTCTCCTCAAAATCTTTAACACTGAACACATGTGGGACCTTATCCAAAAACTTTTCTGAAGAGAAGTCAAAATTGAAGCTAGACCTCTGATGCTATGAGTTATTTCCTGTTCTGTGGTTTTTCCAGCTTGTTAAAGAGAAGGGATGGGACCTTCTAGTCTCTCATGAATGTCTTTCCTCTTCTATACCTTTAAAAAAAAAAAAACAAAAAACACAAATTCTTTTTAGCAAAACATGCTTGCCACAGAAGTTTTTAAAAAATCAACAGTTATTTGATTATCTTATCACATGAACTCTTATGCTTTTAGTTTTCTATGTTTTAGATAGGTGGTCATCATCTACATGCAAAAATAATTTTTACCAAATTTAAGTGACAGAAATGTATATTAGTTATATCAGAAAAACAAACACTTTTTCTTCTCTTATACGGTCAACACTCAACACACTTCTGTAACCAGAATGTGTGGGGATTTCTCCCCACTAACAACCAGTTTTCTAGTGGACATGAGTCGGTGTCCTATAATTCAATTCAATTCTGACACTCTCTACCTGGAGTTAGAGTCAGGTCCCACAGGGTAAGTGCTCAGTCCCACAAGACTTCTCCCAGTTGGTATCTTCTTCAGATACCAGTTGCAAGGAGTAGGTTGTCACCATGCTTCGCACTGGCTATAAATCAGGGTTCCCCAAACCTCCTCTTTGGGTTTGATTAATTTGCTAGGATGGCTCACAGGACTCAGGGAAACACATTTACCGGTTTATTATGTTAATACAGGCTATAACAAAGGATACAGATGAATATTCAGATGTAGAGATCCATAGAGTGAGATCTGGAAGGGTCTTGAGCACAGGAGCTTCTGTCTCCATGGTGTTGGAATGTACCACCCTCCCAGCACATAGATGTGTTTTCAGTCTCCAAACTCCATAGTTCAGGGATTATTATGGAGTCTTCCATAATAATGATCAATTATTAACTCAATCTCTAGCCTATCACCTCTTCGCGTAGGATAGGGATGGGGCTGAAAATTCCAAGCTTCTATTATGGCTTGGTCTTTCTGGTGATCAGCCTCCATCCAGGGACCCACCTAAAGTTGCCCATTAGAGCAGAAGATGCTCCTGTCACTCAGGAATTTCTAAGGGATTAGGGGCTGTGTTTCAGGAACTGGGATCAGAGACTAAATGTCAAAACAAAAGATGTACCTAGCACCCCTGTCATTCAGGAAATTCCAAGGGTTTCAGGAACTCTGTGCCAGAAAATGGGGTTGGAGACCAAGTATTTCTTATTATATCACATTATCATAGTTGTCTTTTGTTGAGTGACAAATTACACCAACTCTTAGCAGCTTAGAGCAATAAACATTTATCATTCACCCATTTTCTGTGGGTTAGGGATCCAGGAACATCTCAGTTGGGCATTTCTGATTCATGATCGCTAATGAGGTTGCTGCCAAGATGTCAGCTGGGACTGCAGTTGTCTGCAATCTTGACTGGCAGAAGCTCACTCATATGCCTGGCAAGGTAGTGCTGGTCTTTGGCAGGAGGCTATCATTCCTCACCATGTGGACTTCTTTATATGTTACTTGGATGTCCTTGTAATGTGGACCTCTCTGTTGGGCTACTTGTGTATCCTCATAATATGGCAGCTGGATTCTCCTCCACTGAGTGATCCAAGAGAGAATAAGATGGAGACTGCAGTGTCTTAGGACTTAGCCTCGTCAGGCACACTCCTGCATTGCTACAGTGTCCTGGGCTGGGTTGGATACTGGGATGTAATGGTGAGCAAGAGACACACAGACACACATTCGTGGCCTTGCCAGGGGAACACTTACACATGCACCCCTGTAAGTTCAATAACAAAGAAGAATATTTACAAAGACAAAAAGTGCTATGACAAAAACAAAATGGGGTGCTGAATTAGAGTGTAACTGGGAGAACCCACTTAGATTGGGATGCCAGGGAAGACTTCTGAGAGGAGGTGACCTCTCAGCTGAGCTCAGATGGATGAGTAAGTGCCAGTCACAGAAGGGCTGGGAGGGGGGAGGGAAGAACCTGTGCGAAGGCCCCGAGGAAGGAAAGCATTTGGCCTGTTGGAGGAATCCGGGGGAGGCCAGGATGGCTCAAATGTGGTAGGAGAGGGTTTGGTGAAGCATAGGGGAATTGATCATGTACAGCCTGGTGGATAATAAAGAGCTGGATTTTTAATATAAATTCAGTGGTATATTTGTATTTAGGTTTAGCTGCATGTAACTGAAAAACTCCAAAGAAGAGTGGTTTATTCAAGGAAAACATTTATCTCTCTTTCTTATGAAAGGAGTCATGTGGTAGGAAATCTAGGGTAATTTGGAAAGCAGCCTATTGATTCATTTATTTATTCAACTATTTTTTGGCTTTATTATTCCATCGTGTGGCTTCCAGCCTGAAAGTTACATTGTGGCCTGACATGGCTGCTGCAGCCTCAGCTATCACATCCTTGCTGCAGACCAGGAGGAGGAAAGCTGAAAGAGCAAAACGGGGACCTTCTGCCAGCTGATCAGTCCCCTTCAGTGGCCTTTTCAGAAGTGCCACACAGCACTCCCACTTAGAGCTGATTGGCCAGACCCTAGTCCTCTGGCCTTCTTCAGTTGCACGGGGAGTGTAAATTTTATTTTGGATGAAGAGTACCAACTAAATATCATGTCTCTGTCACTCAGTGGAAAGGGAAAATGGAGGTTGGGGCAGGCAAGCAATGGCCTGTGCCACCAGAGGAAAGCCACTGAAGGGTTTAAAGCCGGGGAGTGACATGCTGCTTTATGAAAAGGGTACTCTGTGGCTTATGAACAGGAAGGAATGGAAGCAGGAGGCACCGAGGAGCCTGCTGCAGTAACTCAAGGACCAGGTAATGGCCTCGAGCAGGTTAAAGGCGGAGGCAATGGAAGGGGTGGATCCGGGATATATGTTCAAATCTACAGATCTGGTAATTAAGCGAGGTGTGAGGAGAGGGAGGAATCACGAATGACATCCAAGTTTCCTGTTTGAGCAACTCTGAGGGTGGTGGTGCCATTTATGGGGATAGCAAGGGAGGGTGGAGGAACTGGCTTGGAGGGAAAATTAGGAGGTTGGTTTTGGGCATGTTCAGGTTGAGAGGTTAGGGTATGTGAAGTGTTGAGTAAGCAGCTGGATATGTATTTCGGGAGGGGAGATCAGAGCTTATCCATTGTGTTTGTAGCCATTGGGATGTTTAAAATCACCCAGGGAAAGACTTTAGTGGGGAATGGAAGAGGGCTGTGACCTAGCCCCGGGAAACACTGACATTT
Source organism: Propithecus coquereli (assembly GCF_000956105.1). Taxonomy (NCBI): domain Eukaryota; kingdom Metazoa; phylum Chordata; class Mammalia; order Primates; family Indriidae; genus Propithecus; species Propithecus coquereli. The sequence continues at coordinate 3,946,399 of NW_012135525.1, forward strand.
AGAGGTTGGATAGAGAAGGAGAAGTCAACTGAAGAAAGTGAAGGAAGAGTAGCCAAGGAAAAATAGGAATTATGTGGTGTCATGGAAACCTAGACAGGGAGGGCTTCAGGATGGAGGATGTCAACTGTCCAAGGCTGCTGAGAGGCTAAGGTACTGTCAGAAAGGCATCCATCAGATCTGGAAGCCCACAGATCATTCGTGACCTTGATAAGAACGTTCCAGTGGAGTGGGATGAAAGCCAGAGTGGAGTGGGTTGAAGTGGTATTGGGGACCCCACAGCACCCAACTTCTGTGTACTGTTCATTATGACAGGAAAACCAAAAGCACAACTAGATAATCAGAAAGGCAGAATGGAGCCCATAAAATGAGTTTAAGTGGCTACCTGCTAGAATGCGTTTTGCAGAATAGCTTTTGGAACAAAAGAAGAGTTTGTCAAGTTATTGAGCACTCAGCTTCTGTGCCAACATTTGCCAAGAGTGGATGTGGCTGAGAGGAAGCTGTTCTAGGAGAGTGCCCTGCCCCGTGGTTCGGTCTGGGCCTGAAAGGAGAAAAACCTGTTTGACACGTATGCGGAGGCAACACAGGTCTGACCACTTAGCCCCTTCCTCAAAACTGGGAGATCATAGCAAAAAATCATCTGAACCCCAAAGCTGCGACAGCATCATTTCTTGTGTCTGGTGAATTTTTAAAGAATCTTGGGCAAAGCTGTCTTGATGATAACAAGCTGAGTCTGGCTGATGCTTACCTGCCTGGAACCTTTTTTCTCCTCTGCCCCTCAGCCCCCAGTGGAACAGTAGGCCCTTGTGTTCTCTCCACATTTCTTCTATCCGGCAGAAATGAGTAATATCCCTAGGATTAAGAAATTCCTGCCACCTGGCAGCAAGAAGAGCCCACCCCTATGCCCATGATGTGAAAATGGTCCACCAGATCTTTGTATCGTAGAGCTGGTGCTTATTTATATCTGTGAGTCGCTCGGCCTCTGTGAATTGCTGTGTCCCGTAAGCACTATAATCAATGCCACACTCCAGTGGCCCCTGGTCCTATGAATAGTTACTTTCTAAGTAGTTCTTACATTTCAGGGGCACCTTCTCTACTCAGAATCTTAATTTTCTCATGAGTAATTGGGGGAGAGGGCAGGCCAGTCTTTAATTTAGACCCTTAATCTGGCAAGTTATTTCCAGCTCCTGTGAATAATCCATCCTACTGTGGAGGAGGGTGAGAACTTAACTTTCCCTGATTTTCTCTCTTCTCTCTCTCTTTAGGAAGTAAAGTGGGACTATTTGGAATAGGTCAAGGAGCAGGATTGCTTGTATTCCTTAATGCAGTGGTCTTTAAAGTGGGATTTTCCAGGCTAGCATCATCAATACCACCTGACAATTTGCTAGTCATGCATTTTTGTTGTTGTTTAACCCAGACACTGTATCCAAACTGAGCAGTTCTCAGCAGTCTGTGTTTTATCAAGCCCTCCAAGCCAAAGATTGAGAAGCATTGCTTTAAGTAGGATGGAGTGAAATTAAGGGTCATTTCAGAGTAGGGGACACTCATATAAATTACTGGGCTAGAACTGGGCTGAGGGTTGACTATGTTACATATCAATGCAAATCTGCAGGCTCTGCACCTGCTCTCTGAGGCCCTGGAGATGCCTCTGGGCTACCCATGTACTCACTAGAAAGGAAAGAAGGGAAAAGGGAATGGAGGAGATGGAGATAGCTTGAGTAGGACAAGTTAGGTTAACAAGGGAACAGAAAAGTGACAAGGTTGTAAAGTATAAATATATACATTAGAGATATTTCTGGAAGATGATCCATTTTCCTTTATTTGTGACTTTGATATTTCCTTAGAGATTGAGAGTTTTCATTTTCAGAAATTTTTTAATTGTTTTGCTGCTTTGATTTCATTTTTCATACTCAACAATGATGGGAATCATTTTGTTTTGCAAATATTGTTTTACATGTGTTAATTTTTTATTTAGTTCAACGTCTACAACACATTTTTGGTTTTCTTAATTGTAGTTAAGAATGTTCTTGTTTGGCTGTTTAGACTTAGAGATGGGCCATCCTACATCTTCTTAGAAGAAAATGGGGAATTCCTTTGTGTTTCTAATATCTAGCTCAACCACATGTAGTGGTTCTTCTCCTATTCCTCTTGTTTTGTGTATGTGTGTATAAAATATAATTTTACTGCAGGATAAAATTAAGAAGAAATTGGGGCATGCCAGATATAGCAAATAAAAATACAGGATTCTTAGTTCCATTTGAATCTTGGATAAACAGTCATTTTTTTTTTTAGTAGTATAAGTGCATCCCATGCAGTATTTGGGACATACTTATACTAAAAATTTGTTCATTGTTTATCTGAGATTTAATTTTAACAAGCATCTTGTATTTTATCTGGCAAACTTAAATTGGTAGTGACTCTAAAATTACAATATCTAAGCATTACAGTCTTTCAGAATTGTCCTGGCTATTAACTAAAAGTGTCTTGAGAGAGTTATGGTCTTGGATAAGATTGGTTGTGGGGGTAGGTGCAGTTTTAGGCACCCTGGAGGAAATGCCACTGTTTTTACTTCTCAAGAAATCATGTTGGAAGGCAGTGAATGAGAGTGAGAGACTCACAGGGATGATCCTGAAGATAGTCTGCATTTTCTTTACAATACAATTTTTGATTAAGTAATACACGCACACCTCTTTTATACATGTAACATGAAAGTCACCACCTTAACTATTTTTAAATGTGCAGTTCAGTGGCATTAAGTACATTCACATTGTTGTGTAAACACTCATCTCCAGAACTCTTTTCACTCTGACTTAGTAACTGTAACTCTGTACCCATTATACAATACCTTCCCATTTCTGCCTGCCCTTCCAGCTCCTGGCAACCCCATCTACTTTCTAGCTTTATGAATTTGACTACTGTAGGTATTTCATATAAGTGGAATCATACAGTAATTGTCTTTTTGTGACTGGCTTATTTCACTTTGTCTAATGTCTTCAGGGTTCATCCATGCTGTAGCATGTACCAGAATTTTTTTCCTTTTTAAGGTTGAATAATAATCCATTATGTGTGTGCGTGTGTATATACACACCACATTTTATTTATCCATTCATCCATTGATGGGTACTTGAGTTGCTTCTACTTTTTGACTATTGTGAATAATGCTGCTATGAACATGGGTATACACATATCTCTTTGAGATCCTGCTTTCAATTCTTTTAGGTATATACGCCAAAGTGGAATTGCTGAGTAGCGTGGTAATTCTTTGCCTAATTTTTTGAGGAACATCCATACTGTTTTCCACAGTAGCTGCACCATCTTAGATTCTGACCAACAATGCACACAGGTTCTAATTTTTCCACATCTTCACTAATACTTGTTAATTTCTGTTTTTTGTTTGTTTGTTTATGGTAGCCATCCTAATAGGTATGAGGTGGACATCTCTTATTTTTTAAAAATGAATCAGTAAAAAATATAGTGCTTCATTATCGGTAACATTATTTGATCCAAATGCGTGACTATGTCATTTCATGGTAGTTGAGAACCGCTGTTCAATTCTGTGATACTAGGTTGGCAGGAGAAATTACACCGGGATTAGGATGGAGAAACTGAATGGCTTTTCTAAAATATCCCAAGATACTCTTAATAGAAGGGCTTCCTTATTTATTTTTCATAAATTTCCAGAATGTCAACTGTATTTTTATTAAACAAATACTGAAGATACAGTCCATGGTCAAGTACAAATGAGTATGTTTTGTCTGAAATACTGCCCTTCCCAACATGACAATGGATGCCCTCAAGAACAGGATTTGTGTCTCAGAGGGTTTGTTCAGCCTGTGTTTCATGAGCATCTGCTACATTCCAGGACAACTTTCAGTGTTGAGGACACAAAGAAGAATCAACACATTTTGGTTTTGTTCAATGCTCGTTAAGCACAATGATGAGCATGTTTTAAATTCTCAGAAAATGCTTTTTGAATAGAATTACATTTTGGTATTTTTGTTGCTTTGTTCTTTCTCCAGTAGTTTGAAAAAAATGAGAGAAGACAATATTACCTTTGTATATTTCTTTAAAGAGTAATATACTTAAAAAATAAAACTTTACAGTGTTTTGTGCCCTCCAACAGTCCTCAAGGAGACAATATTCTTATTTCATTGATGAGGTGACAGAGGCTTGGCACTATTGAATACCTTCTGCAGAGACATAATCTGAGTACCTGATGGGGCTGGGAGGGCAACAAAGTCATCATAGACAACGTTCTCATTCTTCCACTGAGATGTGCTGACAATTCTGGATAGAAAGCACTTTCTGTGTTTCTGTTTTGTAACATGATCCTGTAAAAATTTATAGTTGATTCTATGGTCATCTTAAGGCTTACTCTTTAAAAGTAAGTTGCATACTGGATATAAAAGTAATTTAAATCCCTCACTTCTTACAGTCTTGATAATCAACATTTGGCATCTATGGACTCGAAAATATTTCAACTTCACTTCAGAACTGATTATTACTTTGTGATTAAATTGTGCATTATCATATATGACATGAAGCAAATATCTATATAATACCTTTTGAAAATAATTTGTAGGTATCTTATTCAACAGAGTTTGTTAGCATTTTGAATTTTATGCTTTTAAAAGGATCCTGGGTCAGTTCTTTTTTAGATTTTATTTCTATCTTAACTCATGAGTATTCTGCTAACCATTTTGGCCTGCAGCAGTTTCTTTTGAGTTAATTTATTCTGGTTTCTCTGTGCTTTGAGACTTTAAATGGCTAACTTTGCATGAAACAAGCTTACACTAGGACCATCTGGTATATCAAGGTGACCGAATCCCAACTCATTTGATTAAATGTTTCTTTTTGGAACTTTCTCTGCTATCTTTGTGCACACATAGATATCTTTATCTGGTGTAATATTTTGTGTCTTGGGTTTAAGACAGGGTCATTGCCTTTCCATTTTTGGCTCCTTGTTTCACAGAACGTGATAACTGTCATTTCATGCACAATTATAAAATCATGCCATAATAAAACCTTTTTTACACTTTGCCCTAACTCGACAATATTAGTGCAAGAAGTTTGACACTATGCTCTTCTTCTTTATTAATCTGAAACGTGTAGGTTAGAAATTCTTGGAAGTGCTAGATTGGATTTGGGGCTGAGTTAGCATCAGGGTTTGTGCAGTCTCACGTGTCCTGTCTCTGCCTTCTTCCCTGATGGTGCCCGCGGGAAGCTGCGTAGGTGGTAAATGTTAGACTGTACTTATGTTCTCAGGAAGGCTGTTTGTTTTGCCTTGTGAGACAGGCAGGATGCAATAAGAGGAAGAGTGCTACATTATTAGAAAGATAACCTGAGATGGATTTGATTTTGAGTAAGCCTCTTTATCTCTCTCATTTCATTTTCTCATTTTAAATAGCAGGATCTGCTCTGTTCTACCTACCTCACTGCTTATTGTTGCAAGAATGAATATGATTAATGAGGGATCATTATAAATTCAAAAGCCCTATATAGAAATAATTTTGTATGTATTAGAGAAATGAGTTGATGTGCTATCTACTGAAGATGAAAGAATTAATTGACTTAAATTGTATTGTTACAATTTCGAGATTGTTTTTACATACAGGTATAATTTTGTCGTTGAAACCGCAAGGGGGTTTCGGTCTAGGTCCAGTTGCTGGTAGCACAAAGATTATTAAGACAATGAAGATTGCCAAAAAATAAAGGAATTTTTAATACAAAAGTCATCTTGTTGTCTTGTCAGGAGAACAGAAGAAGCTGCCTCAAATCCCTCTCCCCAACTAACAGAGATCATGAGCTTTTAAAAAAGGATCCCTGTGCCTCAGGGCAGGTTGTGGTGTAACTAAAAAGGGGCTACATGCTTTGGGGGTAGTTTGTGCAGAATGGTGAATCTTGGCATCAGAAAGCCCAGGGGCCTTCAGAAACGCAGCCCCTATGTCTTGCAGAAAATCCACCATTTCTGGGAAACAACTCAAAAGGTCAAGTAGTTAAGGGAGAGAATTATAAAAAAAAATACAGGGGTCATTGAAATATGTTTATAGAGCTGGTTACAGTTTGAGCATTTTAACACCCTGGTAAAGTAGGAAGAAATGCTATTATTATCAGACCTATTCTGTGCCTAAGGAAACTGAGAGTTATGGTGCCCCGACTGAAGTCACAGTGTCCAGAGACTCTGGGTGGAGACCCTCGGGCTTCTCTCCAGGCCTGGACCACTGTCACTACTTCTGGTTTTCCTTCATGCTCCTAAATAATGGTACAGAAATCATAGCCTTGGGCACAGCTGACACTCCATGGGTTTCTGTTGTCCCCTTTCATCTGAGCCTTGTAGCACAGGTCGAGGTAGAGCTGTTTGGGTTGAAGCAGGAGACGAGGGGCTCGGGGACCCTTTCTATTAGCCAATAGCTTCAGCCTGGAGCCATGTCAGTGGAATCTGTCTCTGCCCTTTCCTTATGACCATTCTATGAGAATCAATAGCGCTTTCTCCACATAATGCTTGTACTATCTTTTTAAAAAAATTTTTTATTTCAGCATATCACAGGGGTACAAATGTTTAGGTTACAGATATTACCTTTGCCCCACCGGAGTCAGAGCTTCAAGCATGTCCATCCCCCAGATGGTGCTCAGTGTACCCATTAGGTGAGAATATACCCATCCCCTCCTCACCACTCCCACCTGCCCAACACCTGATGAATGTTACTATTATATGTGCACGTAAGTGTTGCTCAATTAATACCAATTTGATGGTGAGTACATGTGAATGCGCTCCAGTTCTATACAGGATAATACAAGAGGTGCTAGATCACCATCGTTTTTTGTGGCTGAGTAGAACTCCATGGTATGCATATACCACATTTTATTAATCCGCTCGTGTATTGATGGGCACTTGGGTTGTTTCCACATCTTTGCAATTGTGAATTGCACTGCTATAAACATTCGAGTGCAGATGTCTTTTTTATAGAATGTCTTTTTTTCCTTTGGGTATGTGCCCAGTAATGGGATTGCTGGATCAAATAAATGGTAGTCCTACTTGTAGCTCTTTGAGGTATCTCCATATTACTT
>NW_012135525.1:3954163-3955418 GCF_000956105.1 Propithecus coquereli
GATAGTTTCCTTGGCTGTGCAGAAACTTTTTAATTTGATCAGGTCCCATTTATTTATTTTTGTTGTTGCTGTGATTGCCTTTGGGGTCTTCTTCATAAAATCTTTGCCTATGCCAATGTCTATAAGAGTTTTTCCAACATTTTCTTCTAGAATTCTTGTAGTTTCATGCCTTAGGTTTAAGTCTGTTATTCACTGTGAGTTGGTTTTTATGAGAGGTGAGAGATGCGGATCCTGTTTCAGTCTTCCACGTGTGGCTATCCAATTTTCTCAGCACCATTTATGGAATAAGAATTCTTTTCCCCAGTGTATGTTTTTGTCTGCTTTGTCAAATCTGGGTTCTCAGTACTGTTCCATTGGTCTGTGTTTCTGTTCTTGTGCCAGTACCATACTGTTTTAGTTATTATAGCCTTGAAGTATAACCTGAAGTCTGGTAAATTGATGCCTCCCAATTTGTTCTTTTTGTTAAAGATTGCTTTTGCTATACGGGGTCTTCTCTGGTTCCATACAACATGTAGAATTAATTTGTACTATCTTTTTGAATCAGAATTTTCAACATCCTAGTGGCCAAGAATATATCTACAGGAAGGGCTTAATGGCAGCAATCTGATGGGGGAAGTGTGTGCTGTTTGCATAGCAAACACAGTATTTTTATGTGAATTGCCATTTTGGGGGTGTGACGTGGAAGAGGGAGGGGGACAGGAAGACTTAGTATGGCCACGAGCTCTTATGTTGTTTGACTTGACTTGTTTCTCCAGGTGGTTTGTTCTTCAGGACTTTTGAAAGATCTTATGTAAGGCTTATTTGAATAGTGCACAAGGTCCTGCACAGGTGTTCTGTAAATATCCAAGTAATCGAAAGAATAAAACGTAGAGGAAAGTCCTGGAATCGTTTAATAGTTTATCTTAAAGGCCAGTTGAATAGTGGACTGTACTCTAAATGTATTCATCCATTCAGCAAACATCTTTTGAGCACCAACAATATGCTAGACATGTTTCTAGAGACTCACAATGATATAGTGAACAAAACAGGTTCCTATCCTCTTGAAGCTTGCATTTATGTTTCAGTTTGTAAAGCATAGATATTAACATTTTCTAGAAATTAATTGGTAAAAGTGTTTGTTATTAAAACATGTATGAGAAAACTGTTAGTACACTTTATATATTTATCTTAATGAATGATTCAGAGTACATGTTATGAAGTAACTGACAATAATGACTTTCTTATTGCAGGGCAAGCCCACAATTAAAATTGATTA
>NW_012135525.1:3956643-3987467 GCF_000956105.1 Propithecus coquereli
ATGGCCATGAGAGTCATCTTTCTGATCATTTTACTTCCCTGCTCAGAAACCTTTCTTGGTCATTTCCTCTTTTTTTTTTTTTTAACAGACCTAAGCTTGAACTCTTTGATACACTTTCTAAGTTGGCTGTTTGTATGGTGTGTGTGTGTGTGTGTGTGTGTGTATTTAAAACTCTGAGGTGTTTGCTACTTTTTTCCTCAAGGTTTTAGGCAAGACCAACCCTTGATTCCCAACATAACCCTTATACACTCACATTATTCAGCTCGTACCATTCTATTGGCCTCTAAACCCAATCCTGTTTCTGTCTAGGAGAATCTTCTACTTTAGTGCCCAATATAAATGTCACTTCTTCTGTGAAGTCTTCTGGGTTTTATGCCAGGGTGAGAATTATTATTTTTCCCTACTTCATGGCATTTACATCATAATCCTCAAAGTAATCCAACGCAATCCAGAGTTGCTACAATGTATCATCCCACTAGACATGCAAAGAAAAAGAACATTTGATTATACTCAGGAAAAAACTTTTAGGCAGAGGGAAATGATATCAGAGGCAACTTGGGTTATAGGAAAAAATGAAGAGCACCAGAAATTGTAAATATGTGGATAAATACAAATATGATTACTATGAGCAACAGTAGTTATAACTTGGCAGGCATTTTAATTAGCAGTAAGTATGACAGTATCATTCGCTTGATTGAGGGGAGAGATCCTGCTGTTTGAAGCCTCTTTGCATCCCTGGTGCCCAGAGCAGTGTCACGCACACATAGATTTTTCAGTAAATATTTGGCACATTCATACAGAGATATGTATATTCAAGAAATGTTTTAGTGCCTATATGTGGTAGAAGCTTCAGTGGATAGGAAGGTGAATAAAAGATGATTCCCCTTCTGAATCATCTCAAAATTTCATATACAAACAACTATTGTGTAATCAGAAAAATGGGTGCCACAGGAGAGGCATCATCCAAGAGGCCAGGGAGTTCAGAAAGAGAAATATACTTGTGTACCTACCTGCCTACTTACCTACCTACTTTTCTATCTAGGTAACAAAAGCAATCTCCAATATTAAAAGTTTTAAGAACAGACAGATTACTGACTATATTAATAAAGTATTATTAGAAACAAATCCTAAAAGTTTAGCAGAGAGAATATTTGGAGATATTTTGTCTTATTTGTTGCAAAGTTTTCTGTAAACAAAAAGTGCTCATTATCAGATTCCCTTGTACCCCTTGCCTCCCCTTTTCAGCTTTCCAGCTCTCTCTCTTTTTTTTTTTTTTTTTTTTGAGACAGAGTCTCATTCTGTTGCCCTGGCTAGAGTGAGTGCCGTGGCGTCAACCTAGCTGACAGCAACCTCACACTCCTGGGCTCAAGCAATCCTTCTGCCTCAGCCTCCCGAGTAGCTGGGACTACAGGCATGCGCCACCATGCCCGGCTAAATTTTTCTACATATTTTTAGTTGGCCAATTAATTTATTTTCTATTTTTAGTAGAGACGGGGTCTCGCTCTTGCTCAGGCTGGTTTCGAACTCCTGAGCTCAAACAATCCGCCCGCCTCGGCCTCCCAGAGTGCTAGGATTACAGGCGTGAGCCACCGCGCCCGGCCTGCATTTCTTATAGGATAGGTCTGGTGTTGATGAAATACCTCAGCTTTTGTTTGTCTGGGAAGGTCTTTATTTCTCCTTCATGTTTGAAAGATATTTTTGCAGGATATAATATTCTAGGGTTAAGGTGTTTTTCCTTCAGCACCTTGAAAATGTCATGCCACTCTCTCCTGGCCTGTAACTTTCCATTGAGAAGTCTGCTACCACATGTATTGGAGCTCTTTTATATGTTGTTGTTTTCTTTTTTTCTTTCTTCCCTTAGGACCTTTTCTTTATCTGTGATCTTTGAGAGCTTGATTATTAAATGCCTTGAGATAGTCTTATCTGGGTAAATCTGCTTCGGGTTCTATGACCTTCTTGTATGATACTTAAATATTGATACCTTTCTCTAAGTTTTGAAAGTTCTGTGTTATTATTTCTTTGAATAAATTTTTTACCCCAATCTCTCTCTCTAACTTCTCTTTAAGGCTGGCAACTCTTAGATTTGCCCTTTTAAGGCTATTTTCTGCATCTTGTAGGTGTGCTTCATTCTTTTTTATTCTTTTTTCTTTTTTCTCTTCTGACTATGTATTTTCAAATAGCCTGTCTTCAAGTTCACTGATTCTTTCTTTTGCTTGGTCAATTGTGCTATTGAGAGACTCTGATGCATTCCTCAGTTTGCCAGTTGAATTCTTCTCCTCCAGAATTTCTGCTTGATCTTTTTCTATTATTTAAAACTTTTTGTTAAATTTCTCTGATAAGCTTCTGAATTCCTTCTCTGTGTTGTCTTGAAGTTCATTCAGTTTCTTTAGGACAGCTATTTCGAATTCTTTGTCTGAAAGGTCAAATATCTCCATCATTCTGGAATTGGCCACTGCTACCTTATTTAGTTTGTTTGGCGAGTTCGTGTTTTCCTGGATATTCTTGATCCTTGTGGATGTTCATCAATGTCTGGACATTGAAGAGTTAATTTTTTTTTTTTTTAATCTTCACTGTCTGGGCTTGCTTGAACCCATCCTTCTTGGGAAGACTTTCCAGATATTCAATAGGAATTGAATGTTGTGATCTAAGTCTTGGGCACTGAAGCCGTATCAGCACTGGGGGTGTCCCAAGCACAGTAATGTTGATACTCTTATAGACTCCTTCTGGTACCATCTAGGTGGACTTGGGTAAGATACAGGAGAATTCCCTGGATTACCAGGCAAAGTTTCTCACTCTCTTTCCTCACTCTCTGTGCTGCATTGCTGGAATTGGGGGAGGAGTGATGTGGGTACTCCCTTGTGGCCACCAGTTCCAGGTCACATCTGAAGCCAGTCCTGTCTTACCCAAAGCCCATGGTGATGGTTGCCTGGCTACCTCTGATGTTTATTCAAAGCCCAAGGGCTCTTTATTCAGCGGGTGGTGAATCCTGCTAGAATTGGGTCCTTCCCTTCAGGGCAGCATGTTTCTGGCCCAGGGTGGGTCTGGAAATGCCATCTAGGAACTAAGGCCTGTACTCAGGGGCTTCAGGAGTCTGCTTTGTACTTTATTTTACTGTGGCTGAACTAGTAAACCCCCGACCCCCTCTCCCCAAATTCTTCTGAACTCTTCCCTTTCTTTTCCCCAAGTTGAAGAGGGGAGGGGTGACACACTGGCTTGGCCACCACTGCTGGGTCTCACTGGGTCATGTGCACCCCAAGTCCACTGGCTCTGAGCCAGCACAGCCACAGGAATTGCCCAAGGATTACAAATTTTGTCCAGGCCCCAGGCTGCTTTTTTTCCAGCCGGTGGTGGGGTAGCTCAACTCAGCTTTTGGGGGTTGGGGGGATGGTGTGCAGAATTTCCCTCTGGCTGGGCTGGTCTGAATGCTCCCTCCGTGGTACTGGCAGAATTCTGTCCTATACTGTGTTCCTCTGTGCCAGGGCAGCCCTGAGTTCCAATGCAAAATCCCACAATCACTTCGCTCTCCCTCCCCCGAGCACAAGATTCTGTCTCCACTCAGAGTGCTGGTGCGGCACTGCTGAGGGCTGGGGGTGGTCAGGCATAGGCAATGCAAGACTGTCTTTTCGGCCCTTTTCAGTGTCATTTTCCTTGATATAATGTTAAACCAGGTAGTATGATCACACACGTGATTTTGGTTCTTCTGAAGGTATTTGCTTATGTGGCTAGTTGTTGAATTTGGTGTTTGTGTGGAGGGATGATTGCTGGAGGTTTCTATTCAGCCCTGTTGCTCTGACCTCTCTGTGGTATAGTTTTTGATATTGGTTTGGTTTTTCTATCCTGCCTTTACTTTGACTTCTGGATAGTTCCTGGTTCAAAGCTTTTATTTTATTTATTTATTTTTTTTGAGACAGAGTCTCACTCTTTTTTGCCCAGGCTAGAGTGCCGTGGCGTCAGCCTCACTCACAGCAACCTCAAATTCCTGGGCTCAAGCCATCCTCCTGCCTCAGCCTCCCAAGGAGCTGAGACTACAGGCATGCACCACCATGCCTGGCTAATTTTTTCTATATATATTCTTAGTTGTCCAGCTAATTTCTTTCTATTTTTAGTAGAGACAGAGTCTCACTCTTGTTCAGGCTGATCTTGAACTCCTGAGCTCAAATGATCTGCCCATCTCGACCTCCCAGAGGGCTAGGATTACCGGTGTGAGCCACCTCACCCAGCCTGGTTCAAAGCTTTTAGACTGGAACCTATCCTGGTCCCATTTCTTTGCTCAGTTTAAGTTTTTGTACATTTTGCCTGGAAGAGAATAAACCCCTCCATCAATAATATGGTAAACAAACTGGCACCTTCCTTCCCCAGTAAAAACCTCCCACAGAATTTCAGTACTTGACTAAACTATTCTTCACTGCGATGCTTTACATGATCATGCCCCCACTTGTGACTCTGTCTCCATTTCTTTTTTCCCTTGGCTTCTTATTAAGCTTTTATTAAGGTCTTTTTCTCAATAAGACTTTTTTTTGCAAGTTCTTTAATTTGTCTATCTTTTAATTCTATGAGTGCATTCATTAGTCTTTAAACTCACTTAAATGATATCAATTATTACAAAAATTTTCTGTTTTATTTACAGGTAGAAATTAACTGTCAGTAAATTTGATTTTTTTTTATTAATGAGTATTATATTTTATAAGATTTTACTATCTAGTTTTTAGACTAGGAATCTTTTAACTGAGCACTGTTTGAGTGTTTTTGTTGTGTGAGAGAGGTCAGAGTGCATGTAATGAAATTGCGGGCCATTGGTGCATTTAATTAACAAACACTTTTGCAGTGCTTCCTGTATGCCAGGCACCATTCTTAGCGCCGTTCTAAAAATAACTCGTCTTCACAGAAACTCAATAACATAGACACTATCATGTTCCCATGTCACTGATGAGGTAACTGAGGCAGAGAGAAGTTGGGACATTTGCTAAGGTCAGACAGCTAATAAATAACAGAGCCTGGATTTGAAGTGAGAGTTCGGCCCCACGGTCTATCTAAATTGCTAATCTGTGCTGCATTATATAGCAATAACACGCATGTTAATTCACAGCGTTAGTGCTAAAATAGAATAAGAAGTTCGTTTGCATTTTCCTCAAAAAAGTAAGTGTGTTCCTTGTGTATGTCCTCAATCTGCCAAATTAAACGTCTTTGTGAATTTTTTTTTAAAGTTACAGTCTTTATGTGATGAGCACTTTTAGTACCAACTGAGGTCCTTGCTGAAACAGGTTGTCTAATTTTATGGCAGAGTATGGTGGCCTTCTTTTGTAAAAAGCTAGAGTCACCACTGGTCTTGAAGTATTACCCTTTAACACGTACACAGCGTCTGTTTTCTGGCTAAGAACATTTTTTAAGACTTAATTACTTCTGCCATCAGCACTAATAGCTAATTTTGTTTCAGGGCTAATTTTATACAGATACATCTTATTTTTGACCTTTCATGAGGGTTCTTTGGGAATGTTGAAGCTGAGTAGAGAATGACAAAGTTGTGATGAGATACAATTGTTGAGCCACCTGCTAGGGTCACTTAGTGCCCCTCCCACAAAGCAGCCTGTCCACCCTACCGGTCCTGCCTGTATAAAAGTTCACGTTTTCACAATGTCCTTCATAGATGCCAGAGAATAGTCATAATTATGAATATTAAAATTAGTAATGCCCATGTCTATTATACTTGACTTAGGGAACAAACTTTTCCTTACGTTTATTTTTGCTGTTTTAACACCTGCAGCCAAGGAGAAGGGGTCTTACTTGTTTTCTTTAGCAGTACCTAGCTAGCATATGGCTTTAAAGCAGGGGTTGACAAGCTTTTATTGTAAAGGGCCGGATAGTAAATATTTCAGGCTTTGTGGGCTATATAGTCTCTGTTACAACTACTCAACTCTGCTGTTGTAGCTAGAAAGTAGCCCTAGACAATATGTAAATGAATGCTAGTGGCTATTTTCCAACAGAACTTTGTTTACAAAAACAGGAAGCAGGCTGCATTTGGCCCTGTGCCATTGTTTGTTGATCCCTGCCTCAGAGCATAAGTTGAGCAAATTATTCAGCAGTTGTAGCAGTCAGATGAATAGGCTGCACTGAGTAACAAGTTACTCTGTGCAGTGACTTTCTCCACCAAAGTTTATTTTTTTGCTCATCCTTTCTGTCCAGTGGGAATTGGCGGGGGTTTCTGCTCATTCTGGACATTCAGGCTGATGGGGACTTCGTGTAGACATGTGCTTTTATGCAGCAAAGAAAGGGGAAGGTGACAGATCGCGAACTGTTCCTTAAAGCTTCCACCTGGAGGTGACACATTTCATTGGTTCAAACAAGTCCTATGGCCACAGCTAACTTCACATGGAACAGAGAGATTCAATCCTATCGAGAACTTAGAAGGAAGAGAAATGGAATATTTGCGAACAGCCCAAGAAATCTTACGTGGAAGATAACACGAAAGACATAAAACAGCACAAAAACATGTAAACACAGAATTGCTCAGGTTATAGTTGGAGGGGGATGGCTAAAAGCTCTCTCCTGAGGCACTCTCAGGAGTAGATTATAGTTTAAAAGCCTCTGCTTTACAGAAAACCACCACCTACCCAACTGTGAGACCTAGTTTTAGGTTTCAAAGACACGTATCAAAAAATGTGTTGCGCTGAATTGATTTCACATTAGATATTGTCATTTTTAAAGCAATTCACTGACTTTGTTAAACTTTTATATTAAGTCTTATCCTTGGTATTTCATCTTAAGATACTTATCTAGGATGTTATCAGAAGTATTATACCTATAAAAATATTAAGATACCTATGTTTTAATTCATGAAATGATTACTATGTAAAAATCATTACACTGTTAAAAGAATTGTGAAGACAGTACACTTTAAAATTATTTTTTATTTTTATCTTTGATGATGTACTTTGTATGTATACATCAGGGTCGTTGGTGATGGGGACGGTTTTTTGATGGTGGGGCTTGCCGATGCCCAAATCCTGGCTTCCTCTCCGTGCTCTTCTTCCCTGTGGAGTTCCTGGGAGAGCAGATGCCAGAATAATGGCACTCCCAGAAGCAAAGTGCCATCTCTTAATAACTGGGAGGTTGTGTTGGAATATCTTGAATCTGTGTCCTGGGACCAGCGGGAATAGTGGTTCTGCAGAGAAAATTAGCCAGGAATGTCCAGTTGCTAAGAAGGGTGCTGGGTCCCGTTTCACTCCCTGATGCGGAGGACCAGGAAAAGAGACACGGGAGCGTGGCTTTGTGCCTTCCTGAGTTCACTAGCCCTGCCCAGTTAGGATGCCCTGGGCTTTGGCCAAGACGATTAGCAAATTCCCCTTGGGTTAGGGGAGCAGGAGCAGGAGGATCTTGGAAATAGCTGGAAGGAGGTGTGCCCGGGGTGGAAAGAGGGGCAGAGAAGTATCTCCTCCCAATAAGATTTTAAAGAGACTTTTCCCAAAAGGCAAACTTTGTTTCTTTCTTGAAAATTTGTAAAACCTGTTTTCATTTCTAAAAAGATGATTTTAGTTGAAAGGGGAAAAGTTTCTTTCTATTCTGTGGTATACAATGCGCTTGACATGTTTTTGTCCCATGATTTGTTACCTTGTGCTAACTGATAATGATGAGCAGTACTAAAGATATCATTTGTCCTCCCTTTTCAGAGTCCACACAGGACGTGTTATGAAAATTTTTTGTAAGGCAGTGTTTTTTTATTTTACTGTTTTTAGCCACTATGAATTGAAACTTTTATTTAAATTGAGCCCATTTTGTAACATCTAAATGTTTATATTATGTTTAAAATTTGTTATATGTCATTTATGAAATATTTTACTGTCTCAATAGTCAAATTGAATTGTCCATCTATATGACTAGACAAAAAAACCCATCAAAGAAAATTTAAGGAATAGCCAGTAGATGGCAGCATGGCATTGGACTTGAAACATTATATTGCAGTTGCAATTTGGTGTTATTAAGGTCAAATGACTTCATATTTCATTTAGAAAACTACATTTTAATCAACAACCCAAGAGCTTTTAAGTGAGTTCTGAGCAAGCAGCTTCTTCTTTGATTATAACCTTTACTACATTTCAGGTGGTTTAGCTTTGCCTACTAGATAGCAAACATAGGTTAGGAATAACACGTTATACCTTGTATCTCTCCTCTCCACGTTGTTCAGCACAATGCTAGGCACATAATTGCTCAACTATTTGATCATCAGTGTTTTAGCTTAAAAATGATTCAAATGTTTTACTGTTTTTGTGCTTTCTGTTCAAAACATTGTCCTGCAAAGTCCTTACAGTCTGTAATGTCTATATGCATTATATATCCACACACATGCATTCATGAACATGCATGAACAATGCATACAAATATACCCCAGTGACCATGCTGCATAATATAATTTCATGTTAGAAATTTTAATATGTGAACCTTCCATGTTCTGTTTCTCCCCCATCTTTCTCCTTTGCTTTCAGCCCAACTTAATAGAAGGCTGTCTGCTTGCCCTTGTCTACACTTCTCACCGGCCACTGACTCTGCTGTCCACTTCAGTTTGGTTTCTGTACTCATCAGTCTACCAGAACTGTTCTTGCTAAGGTTACACCACAGGCCCTTTGTACCTGGATCACTGCAGTTGTCTTTGAATTGTTTGTTTGTCTTTTTTCTTTTTTTTTTAATATCTGGACTGGCCTTCCACCAATCTTTTCTCTACATTTTTCCAGAAAGAGCTTTTCTGAAGTGATCTCACTTTGCTTAGAACAGTTCCAAGATTTTTCATTGCTCTTAAGAAAAAAGTCCCAAATCCTTAGCACTGCACTGTATGTTCTGGCCCTACTGACATTTTCAGCTCAGTCTTGAGCCATTCTTGCTCACTCAGTGTACTCTAGCCAAAATAGCTATTCCCCCCAACCCCTGCATTTCCACGAAAGCCCTGGCCTACCTACCTACAGACACTGGAACTTCAGATACTGGAACCTGATACTCTCCTGAAGCCCCCACCACCCAGTGCCAGTTTAAATGCCCCTTCTTCAGGAGCACCTTCCTTTCCCCACACATGATCTTGGGTCCTCCTCCAGTGACAGATTCTTATTTCATGTTGCTTTTACTTCAGTGCATTTATCACGACTCTAATTAAATACAATTTTGTGTAATCATGTGTTTCTTCCTAGACCGTAAACTCCATGAGAGTGAAGACTTGACTATTGGGTTCTCTGTTGTATCCTGATTCTTAGCAAAATTCCTGAGACAGGCCAGGCTGGTATAGACGTAGGATGAACTGAATAAATGCCTCAGATACATTTTATTCTCTTTTTCTAAAGCCTAGTTTTTCATTGTCATAGATTATGTATTAACTTATTAGACCAATAACTTCGGTAAAAATATTGTTCTGAGAAATATGTTTAAAATTATTCATGTCAAAATGAACTTTTTAGAATACTAGGTGTATTTTAAAGAAGTGGCTGTTTTCTTTCTTTTTGATTAAAGATAAATAATTTTTTATATGGAATACATACACATTTTTATTTTATCTTTTGTTATTGCCTATGGACGATCAAGGACAATATAAATTAGCTGACATAAGAAGATTTCAAATTCTGGGCACTAAAAAAAATCTCATTAGGGAAGATTTTGTTTTCCTAAAGTTAGGATATATGGGAATTTATATACATCCTAACCCACATTTCCAGAAATATTCTAAAATTAAATGGAAAAGACATTAAGATATTTGTATAAAAGTCTCACCATTTTTTTTACAGTAAATAAAATTTTAGTTCTAATCAACCTGGTGGATGACAATTACTCCTAAAAATACACCTGAATTTTTGTCTAAATTTGAACAGCAAGGAAGAGCAGCAGTGACTCATCTTTTTTAAAAAACTAAAACTATCTGTAATTCAGGCCTCAATCTGTGAGCATTTTTTTCCTAAATTAACTTCCTTGGATAGCTTTTCTTATTGATTTTAAAATCGTCTGTCGGCATAATAAGTATTGAATGCCTCCCTGCTACATGACTCACAATTATACTTTTCTATAAGATATGTGATCTCTTCCATTACCTAATCTAGGAGAGGAGAAAGGGGAAGGGTGAAGAGGATCAGTGTGTGGCTGGAGGAGAATTACTTGCTAAGAATGGTGCACTCAATTCCATAAACCAGGCTGCAATTTTAAGAACCCTGTTGTGATGGTGATTAAATGCATACATTTCTTCGCTGCATTTTTTTTCCCCCTACAGAAAATGTGGACTTTAAAGAGAATTGTGTCTTCACTTGGTTCATAGAATAAAGCCTTCTGGGTTTTTTTCCACCCCCTCCCCACACCTCAAATTCATATATTGAAAAAAGCCTTCTGGTTTTTATTCAGTGGTGTATTTGTTTACTTAGATACCCATAGAACATGGAGGAAAAGTCTTGATGGCCCTATAGTGGAAATTTTTAGAAAATCTTATTTCATGCTACATTTTAAGAAATGAGTAGAAATATATTTGAAAGACTGAAATAATTGGAAAAATCTACCTCATGTATTTATTGGTTTTGATAGCTACCATGTTCTGCTTATTTTCTCTGGGAGCTTCTGTCAAGAGATTGGCCATGCCTGATAAGCCACAACTGACATACGAAATCAAGAGAAAGGAAGTCATCGTACATTTATTATTCTTTTCTTAAGAGAAAAATATAGATTAGTAAAATGGAAGTTAGCTGAATTACTCTTTTACTATTAGCGTTCTTTTGGTTTCCTCTGGCAGAAACCACACTCAAATTAGCTTAAGCAAAAAATGGAAAATAATTGGCTTATGTAGCTGAAAGGTCCAGGAGGGGATACTTTTAGACATGGTTGGATACAGGGACTCAAACGGCATTGCCACATCTCTGTTTCTTCCTCTTTGATACTTTGCATAACTTCCCTCTTTGTAGGCTTTTGTCCCAGGAAGGCATTCTCCACGAATGACAAAGATATTCCTTGTTGGTCCAGGAAATATCTTCCGGCATCCGTATGAATCCTTGAACAAGGAGCGCGATTGGCTCTGCTTGGGTCATTTTCCATTGGTGGATTCATCACTGTGCTTAGTGGGGTGGGGTTACCTGGATTGGTAAATCTGGGCCATGTGGACATGTCCACCACCGTGGCAGAGGTTGTGGGCATGAAAATTGAGAGCTCTACCACATGAGAAAGCATCGGTTCCCAGAAGGGAAAATGTGGTTCTGTAACCAGATCAATGATGGGTTGAGAGACAAAAATGAGACAGAGCAGCCAGGACACCATTATTATTAACAGTGTGTGCTTGTTGAAAAAAATTCTGAAAATATAGACAAGTATAAAGAAGAAAAGAAAAACTGACCTACAGTCTCACCATCTAGAGAAAATAACACTTAACATTTTAATATATTAATATTATATTTGCATGTGTATGTGTTTTTATCATGTAATTAAATTTTCATTTAATTGGAATATTAAATGATTTATGTTAAGTATAATTATTAATGTGATTTGGGTTACATCTATTATTTTGCTATCTGTTTACTATTTGACCCTATGCTCTATTTTTTTTTTTAATTCTGTCTTTTGGAATAATTAAGTATTTTTTAAGATACAATTTTATCTGATTTATTAGCTTATTAGAGCTACTTCTTTATTTTATTTTATTTTAGTGGTTACTCTATGGATTATGGTATGCACATTTAATGTATCATTGTATATCTTCAAATAATAATATACCACCAGCGTAAGAACCTTGCAACAGTATGCTTCCATTTATTCATCTCATTGTTTTGCGCTGTTATACGTTTTGCTTCTATATATGTTTTATACCCCACAATATATCATTATTATTTTTACATTGTCACTTATAAAACATATATGAAATATATTTTTAAATAGATTAAAATATTTTTAAAAGTAACTCATATTTTCCCACAAATTTACCACTTTGGACACTCTTCATTCATTCCTCTGTTAAGATTTAAATTTCTGTCATTTAGTAGAGATCTGGTGGTAATAAATTCTCTTAGCTTTTTTATAATCTAAAACATCTTTACTTTTGTCTTCATTTTTGAAACATTTTTGCCAGATATAGGATTCTATGTTGAAAATTTTCTTCTTTCACAACTTTGAAATGAACATTTCATTGCCTTCCAATTTGCTTATTTTCTGACAAAAAGTTTTTCATCATTTTTATCTTTATGCCTCTGTACTGATATCTTTTTACCTCTGGTTGCTTTTAGAATTTCCTCTTTTTATCATTCCTTATCAACAATGTAATTATGATGTGGCTTTCTTTATGTTTATTCTATTTGAGGTTTGTTGAGCTTACCATTTTTATCAAATTTGGAAAAATTTCAGCTATAATTTCTTCAAGTATTTCTGTAGGTCTCCTGTTTTCCTCGTTAGCCCAGTTATATATATGCTAGACTGCTGTTTAATGTCCTGCTACTCATTGATGCTCTCTTCATATTTTTCAACCTTTTTTCTCTTTGTGCTTCCTTTTGTAAATTATATTTCAATAGATTTAGGGGGACAAGTGTTCATGTTACATGGATGAATTGCATAGTGCTGAATCCACGGCTTTTAGTGTACCCGTCACCAGAATAGTGTACATTGTACCCAACAGGTAGATTTTTATCCTTCACCTCCCCTTTCTTAGTTTTCAATGTCCGTTATGCCACTTTATAACCGTTTATACTCCTCATTTAGCTCCCACTTATAAATGAGATCATGTGGTATTTGTTTTTCCATTCCTGAAATACTTCACTTAGGATAATGGTCTCCAGTTCCATCCAAGTTGCTGCAAAAGACATTATTTCATTCCTTTTTATGACTGAGTAGTACTCCATGGTGTATGTGTTTGTGTGTATGTGTGTGTGTGTGTGTGTGTATGTGTGTGTGTTTGTGTGTGTGTGTGTGTACACCCCATTTTCTTTATACACTCAATGGTTGATGGGCACTTAGGTTGATTCCATATCTTTGCAATTTGGAATTGTGCTGTGATACACAGTCAAGTACAGGTATCTTTTTGATAAAATAACTTATTTTCCTTTGTGTGGATACCCAGTGGTGGGATTGCTGGGTCTAACGGTACGTATACTTTTAGTTCTATGAGGAATCTCCATACTGTTTTCCATAGAGGTTGTATGAGTTTACAACCTCACCAACAGTGTATAAGCATTCCTTTTTCACCACATCCTTGCCAACACTTATGGTTTTGTGACTTTTTAATAATGGCTATTCTTACAGGGATAAGGTGATATCTCATTGTGGTTTTAATTTGCATTTCCCTGATGATTAATGATGTTGATCATATTTTCACATGTTTGTTGGCCATTTGTCTATCTTCTTTTGAAAAACACCTGTTGATGTCTTTCACCCACTTTTTGATGCAGTTATTTGATTTGCATTTCCCTGATGATTAGTGATGTTGATCATATTTTAACATGTTTATTGGCCATTTGTCTATCTTCTTTTGAAAAACACCTGTTGATGTCTTTCACCCACTTTTTGATGGGGTTATTTGGTTTTTTCCTACACTGATTTGTTTGAGGTCTTTATATGTTCTTGGTATTAGCCCTTTGTCAGATGCATAGTTTGTGAATATTTTCTCCCGTTCTGTAGGTTGTCTATTTACTGTGTAGCTTATTTCCTTTGCTATGTAGAAATTTTTAGTTTAATTGAGTGCCATTTATTTATTTTTTTTGCTGCTATATTTGCTTTTGGGGTCTTACTCATAAATTCTTTGCCTAGGCCAATGTCCCGAAGAGTTTTTCCTATGTTTTCTTCTAGAATTTTTATGGTTTCAGGTTTTACATTTAAGTCTTAAATCCATCTTGAGTTAGCTTTTGTATATGGTGAGAGATAGGGATGCAGTTTCATTCTTCTGTATGTGGCTATCCAGTTTTTGCAGCACCACTTATTGAATAGGGTATCCTTTACCCAGTGTAAATTTTTGTCTGCTTTGTAGAAGATCTGTTGCTTATAGATGTATGATTTTATTTCTGGGTTCTCTATCCTGTTACATTGATCTATGTGTCTACTTTTATATCAGTATCATGCTGTTATGGTTATAATTTGAAGTCAGGTAATGTGATGCCCACACATTTGTTCTTTTTGCTTAGGATTGCTTTGACTATTTGGGCACTTTTTGGTTTCATACAATGTTTAGAATTATTTTTTCTAGATCTGTGAAAAATGACATTGGTGAGATTTGACATTTGACATTTGATGGAAATTGCAGTGAATCTGTAAATTACTTTGGGCAGTATGAACATTTTAACAATGTTGATCCTTCTAATAAATGAGTGTGGGATATTTTTCCATTAGTTTATGTCATCTGTGGTTTATTTCACTAGTATTTTGTAGTTGTCCTTGTAGAGATCTTTCACCTCTTTGGTTAAGTATATTCCTAGGTATTTTATTCTTAGCTACTGTAAATGATATTGAGTTCTCAATTTGACTCTCAGCTTGACTGTTATTAGCATATAGGAGTGCTACTGCTTTGTATACATTAATTTTGTAACCTGAGACTTTACTGAATTTATTTATCAATTCTACTAGTCTTTTGTTGGAGTCTTTAGGATTTTCTAGATATAAGATCATACTGTTGGCAAACAAGAATAGTTTGACATCGTCTTTCCTGATTTGGATGCCCTTTATTTTTTTTCTCTTGCCTGATCGCTCTGACAAGGGCTTCCAGTACTATGGTGAATAAAAATGGTGACAGGGAGCACTCTTGTTCCAGTTCTTAGGGGGAATGCTTTCAGCTTTTTCCTATTCAGTATGATGTTGGCTGTGGGTTTGTCATATTTGGCTTTTATCATTTTGAGGTATTTGTTCCTTCTGTGCCTAGTTCATTGGGGGTTTTTATCACAAAGGGGTACTGGATTTTATCAAATGCTTTTTCTGCATCTATTGAGATGATCATATGGTTTTTGTTTTTATATCTGTTTATATGGTAAATCACATTTATTGATTTTCATATGTCGAACCTTCCTGTGTTCTTGGGAAGAAACTCACCTTGATCATGGTGAATTATCTTTTTATTGTTTTCTTGGATTTAGTTGAGGATTTTCGCATTTGTGTTCATGAGGGATAATGTTTCTTTTTCTGTCGTCTCCTTTTTTGGCTTTGATATCAGCGTGATAGTGACTTATAGAATCGGTTAGAGAGGATTCCCTCCTTCTTGATGTTATGGAACAGTTTCAGTAGGAGAGGTGCCATTTCTTCTTTGTAGGTCTCATAGAATTCCACTGTGAATCCATCTGATCCTGAGATTTTTTTGTTGTTGTTGTTGAGAGATTTTTTTTTTATTACTGTTTTAATGTTGGCACTAACTATTGATCTGTTCAGGATTTCTATTTCTTCCTGATCCAAGCTTAGAAGGTTGTATGTTTCTAAAATTTTTTCCATTTCCTGTAGATTTTCTAGTTTGCGTGTGTAGAGGTTTTTTTCATAGTAGTTTTTGATGATATTTTGTACTTCTGTGGTATCAGTTGTAATGTCTCATTTTGCATTTCAGATTGAATTTATTTGAATTCTTCTATTTCTGGTCACTCTAGCTAGTAATCTATAACCACTGGTCTATCAATTTCGTTTATCTTTTCAAAGAACCAACATTTTGTTTCACTGATCCTTTATGTTTTTATGGTTTCTATTTCATTTAGTTCTGCTCTAATCTTTGTTATTTCTTTTCTTCTGCTAGTTTTGGGTTTGGGTTGTTCTTCTTTGTCTAATTCCTTGAGGTGTCACGTTAGGTTGTTAATTTGTGATCTTTCTGTCTTTTTGATGTAGGCATTTAGTGCTGTGGTCTTCTCTCGTAGCACTGCTTTTGCTGTATCCTAGAGATTTTGGAAGCTTGTGTCATTTTTGTCATTTATTAATAATTCAAAAAATTTTTTGATTTTCATCTTGATATTGTCATTGACCCAAGGATTGTTCAGCAGCAGGTTGTTTAATTTACATGTATTTGTGTAGTTTTGAGAGTTCCTCTTGGAATCGATTTCTAGTTTTATTCCACTGTGTTCTGAGAAAATACATGGCATGATTTAGATTTTCCTGTTTGCCGAGACTTGTTTTGTGGCCTAACATATCTGTCTTGGAAAATGTTCCATGCACTGATCAGAAGAATGTATATTCTGCAGTTTTGGGGTGGAATGTTCTGTAAATGTCTATTAGGTCCATTTATTCTAGTGTCCCACTTAAGCTCCATGTTTCTTTGTTGATTTTCTGCCTCAATGATCTGTCTAGTTCTGTCAGTGGAGTGTTGAATTCCCCAGCTATTAGATGTTGCTGTTTATTTCTTTCCTTAGATCCAGTAGAATTTTTTTTATGAACTTGGGAGCTCCTGTGTTAGGTTCATATATATTTAGGATTGTTATATCTTTTGTTGAATTGATCCCATTATCATTATATAATGACTATCTTTTTTTTTTTTTTTTTTTAACCACTGTTGGTTTAGTTTATTTTATCTGTTATAAGAATAGCTTTTCCTGCTCACTTTTGGTTTCCATTCATGTGGAATATTTTTTTTTTCCACCCCTTTACCTTGAGTCTATGAGAATCTTTGTTAGTTAAATGAGTTTCTTGGAGACAGCATATATTTGGGTTGTATGTTTTTTTTAAAATCCATTCTGCAAATACCTATCTTTTTATTTTATTTTATTTTATTTTTTGAGACAGGGTCTTGCTCTGTCACCCAGGGTAGAGTACAGTGGTGTTGTCATAGCTCACTGCAACCTCAAACTGCTGGGCTCAAGTAATCCACCTGCCTCAGCCTCCCAAGTAGCTCGGACTATAGGTGCATACCACTATGCCCAGCTAATTTTTCTATTTTTTGTAGAGACAAGGGTCTTGCTCTTGCTCAGGCTGGTCTCAAACTCCTGGCCTGAAGCAATCCTCCCACCTTGGCCTCCCAGAGTGCTGGCATTACAGGTATGAGCCATTGCACCTGGCCCAAATCTCTATCTTTTAAGTGGGGCATTTAGACCATTTACATTCAATGTTAGTATTGATATATGAGATACTGTTTTGGTCATCACATTGATTATTGTCTAATTGCTTTGTTTTCTCCCTTGTTTACTGTTTTATAAGAGCTGTAGGTTTTAACTTTTGGGTGTTTTTTACACTGGTGGGTATCAGTTGTTCTGTTCCACATATAGAGCACTTTTAAGCATTTCTTGTATGACAGGTATAATTGTGACAGATTTTCTTAGGATTTGCTTGTCTGGGAAAGACTTTATTTCTCCTTTGTTTAGGAAACTTAGTTTTGCAGAATACAAAATTGTTGGCTGGCAGTTGTTCTGTTTAAGAAGATTAAAAATGGGACCCAAATCCCTCTGGCTTTTAAGATTTCTGATGAGAAGTCTCCTGTTAGTCTGATGGGTTTTCCCTTATAAGTTACTTGATGGTTTTGCCTCACAACTTGTGGGATTTTCTCCTTTACTTTTACTTTGGCCAGACTGATGACTATGTATCTTGATGATGTCCTATTTGCCGTGAGTCTTCCAGGTGTTTGATGACCATCTTGTATCTGTGTAAATATCTAGCAATACCAGAGAAGTTTTCTTCCATTATTTCCTCAAATACTTTTTCCATGCTTTTTGCTTTTTCTTCTTCTCCCACAGTGATACTATGATTCTTATATTTGTTTGCTTTACATAATCCTGTATTTCTTGGGGAGATTATTCATTCCTCTTGATTCTTTTTTCTTTATACCTAACTGACTGGGTTAATTTGAAAGGCTTGTATTCAAGCTCTGAAATTCTTTCTTCTACTTGGTTTAGTCTGTTTTTAAAACTTTCCATTATATTTTGAAATTTCCTGAATTTCATTTTCAGAAATTCTGTTACACTTTTTCTTAAATTACCTACCTCTTTAGTGAATTTTTCACTCATGTTTTGAATTATTTTTGTGTGTGTGTGTGTTGGTTTTCAACTTTCTCATCAGTCCCATTGAGCTTACTTGTGATCCATATTCTAAATTCTGTATCTGACATTTCAACAATTTTCTTTTGGTTGGAGTCCATTGATGGATAGCTAGTGGGATCCTCTGGGCATGTCAAAATAGCCTGTTTTTTCATGTGACTGGAATTCTTATGCTGGTTCTTTGTCATCTGGAAGCTTTTCTCTCAGCTCAAGACAAATAGCTTTGCTATATACCTCTGCTGGGAACGTTGTTGCTCAGTGAAGAGAGGGAGAGGTCCTTGCATGGCACGATTGAGTTCTGCCCTAGAGGATTGACCAGGCAGGAGAGGGACAGATGCACTGTGAGCCTGTAACATTGCTGCTCTCCTACATCTCCCTGTTCCCCTGGGGTCATCGCAGTCCAACGAGGTGCTGGGAAATATTTTGGTAGAGTGGTATGTTGGTCCCCAGGCCAGTGCTAAAAGCTCAAGTGGGTGCAGGTGGGTCCCTCATTGTGTTGGCAGGTGGCTGTGGGGGTTGCTCCACCTGGGTCCCCTGGCGGTGGTAGGCGTGTGTAAGAGGATCTGTCCTTGCTGCCTCTCTGACCCAGCAAGGGTAATGCAGAGGCAGCAGCTATAGAACTGACCCCTGGGTAGATGCAGTGCTCTGGAAGTAGGACCTCAGAATGATGCCAGCTGCAATACCCAGGGTTTGGAAGCCAGCAGGACCCTGCTGTGCTTTCTCTCTAGAGCAATACTGCTGCACAGTCTTCAGACAGCTCCCTGTATCAGTTTGGAGGCCTGCTGTGATGCAGGGGGGGGAACTCCTGCATCTTGGATTGCAATATCCACAGGAGAATTGTGGAGCCCCGGGATTTTCTCCTCTGTCCCTTCCCTATGTGTGGCGTCTTTCCCCAGGTACCTTCAGTCCTGCCAAATGGGTTGCCCCATTTTCTGTCCTTCACTTTGGGAGCCTCTTGTCACCTCTCTGTTGATTTTCAGTGATCTCTCTTAGACAATCCATTTGATGGTGAATATCTACTCATCACTTTTGATCCTCTCTGTGAGATCCTATGCAGGCTGCTTCTAGTACACCAGCTTGGCCCCTCCTGCTCTTGCTTCATTTTGGATAATTTCTATTTTCAAGTTCATTGATCTTGTACAATATCTAATTTGCTGTTAATCTCATCTAGTATATTTTTGACTCAGAGTTGTACAGTATATTTTCATCTCTAGAAATTCCATCTGGGTTTTATATATTGCTCAATTTCTCTCCTGATTATGGTCATAATTTTCTTTATATTCTTAAGAATATACTATTTTAAATAACTGCTAAAAATTTTTATCTACTAATTAAATTATCCCTGTCATTTCTGTTTCTATTTCTATTGATTGATTTGTTTTTCATGGAAATAGGTCTTATTTTTCTGTTCCTTTGCTTGCCTGGTAATTTTTTATTAAATGCTAGACATTAAGATTATTGTATTGTTGAATGCTGGATTTTGTTCTGTTTCTTTAAAAGGGAGTGGATATTTTGCTCTGTTTTGCACTTGTTACTTTCAGATCAGTTTAATTTTTTGTAGTGGCTGGTAAGCTTGTTATGGCAGATCAGTAATAGACTTTATTCTCAGGCTAATTTAGCCCTGCTACTAAGGCACAACCCTCTTGAGGACTGTACCCAATGTCCCGTGTATTAAGAGGTCTCTCCACTCTGGCTGATGGGAATATTTCTATTGTCTATCCCCGTGTAAGCTCTACACATTTTTTAGCCATTGGTTCTCTCCTGTACCTCAGGGAGTTTCACCCCTTGCATGCCCAGATCTATACTCATTTAATGATTCACTAAAACCCCTTTGCAGTTTTCTGGAGCCTTCTGTGCAGCTCTCTCCTCTCTTATTCTTAGCTCCCAAATTCTGTTTCCTCCACTTCGTAAGACAGTTACACTATGTTAGGGTTCTTCCTTTCTGCACTGTGGCCTCAAACTGTCCCCATAGAGTGAGTTAGAGAAATCTTAGGGCTGGACTCATTTTTCCCCATTCATTCAAGTATCGCAGTTCAGAACTGCCTGTTTTCTAGTGTCTGAAATAGTGTTACATGTGTGTTGCCCAGTTTCTAGTAGAAAGGAAATTCCAATAGCAGTTCATCTTTTAGGGTGGAAGTAGCAATAAGAACCATTATATAATTGGATTCATTTTATGAATGCATATTTTATTTTACAGTATTTCCTAAAGTTTCCTACCATATCAATAACTATAATATATTATTCTATCCTGAGGATGCTCCATAGTTTATTTAACTCTTCCTCTATTTTTAGAATATTACACTTGTTTCCAGTTTTCCACTATTTTAGAGAAGGCCACGTTAAAAATCTTTGGACATGAATCTTTGTTTTATGTATCCAATTATATCTTTTTAATATATGTCTTAAAGCAGAATTATCGGGTTAAAAGATTTGAGAGTGTTAAAACTCCACAAATGTATTGCTAAATACTTTCTGGAAAGATTGTACCAATTTCCCTTTGTCATTGTATGAGAGTGCTCATTTTGCCACACCCTCTACAGTACTGTCTGTTTTATTCTTTGAGTGAGCACATATTGAATGCAATTACTCTGTGAGATCCATTGCCAGGAAGAATACAGCACAGCCTCTTCCCCTAAAGGCTCATAAGTGTGTAACGAAGAGAGACAGTAAACCAATCACCAGCATGTGATAAATTTTGGGACTCTTAGTAGCATGGAAAAAGGTGTGATCACATTCTGCCTGGGAAGATCCTATAAAGTTTTGCTTAAATATTTGAGAATAAGCAGTTTGTTATAAGGCTAAAAAGAGAAAGAATATTGGAAAGATGAATGGATTATTTAGGGAGAATGAAATATGAAACAGCATGGCATCTTCACTGCATGCGTTAACTGGTGCTGTGGGTGTGAGAATATAGTAGGAAATAAAGGAGGATTTGAAGGTAGAAAACCGTGTAAGGGCTTCGTGTGGTCTTGAACGAGTTAAATGCATACTCTGATCTACACTGCATGGGTGTACGGAATCCTCGTATATAGTAAATTTCAACTGCTTACCAATTACTTTTTTTCTTACTTATAAGTTTTCTAAATTTTTTTCATATCATGGGCCCTGTTTCATCTGACAGTTAACAACCAGTAGCTAAGTACTGCAGCAACTTAACCCTTTTTTGTTGCTTATTTTTTAAGACAGAGAATTTAGGCCTTGTCTGCTCTTATAAATTCAGTAGGTTTGATTCTTTCTTATCTTCTAAACAGTGGACATTGCACTTCTGCAGGCATTACCCTGCCTGGAGTAGTCTTTCTTGAGCTACACACAGGATTTGCTGTTCTTCCTGGATGGATGTTCTATCTGGGCTAGCTCTTACTAACTCAGGCTCTTTCAGGGTGACGATCTCATTCTTAGCTGTCCACCTCGTTAGAACAAAAACAAATCATAGGTATTTTGTACTGTTAAACCAAATGTGTTTTAAGCAAAGTTTAGCCATTACACAAAGAGGATAAAGTGAAATAATGTTAAGAACAGAATTGAACTGGGACTTTGGGCTTTTTTCTAGTCTGACTGAGTGATTAATAGGTTGAGGGATCTTGGTCAAGTCACTTACTTCTTTGGATCTCTGCTTCTTGATTAATAAGAAGATCTTTACATTGTCTAAGCTTTAACTGTATAAGCAAGGGTTAAGAAAAAGGTTTTAAAAAAGGATAAGCCAAATTTCTTCATTGTGGATATAGAAATTAAATTTGTGTTGTCTATTTAAAGTAACGTTTAGCTATATTATGTAATGATCTAAGTTTCTACCTTGCTAAAAACCTTTAATCACGATTCTAATTTTTTATCTAATTTTCTTCTCATCGTGATGTGTCAGCTTAATTTCTGAGAAAAATATATTGGGTTACTTTTCATTTATCTTAGCAGATTTTAAACTTGAGTTGTTTCACTATGAATATTTGAAGTACGTAAACGAATGTCAGATATTTCCTTCAGAGACCTCAAATGACAAGAGTTAAAATCAGAGTGGCTGTCCTGGTTGTGGACATCCCTGACCTCTTTCTGTTTTTACTTCTGCCATAATTCTAAGGCTTGTACTTGTCTTGCAATGTGAAACAAGAGAAAAGGCTTTCTTAGGCTGTGTATTTTAATTTTTGTTTAAAGTACTATCAATCTGATACTTTAGTTATTTTTGCCTTAAAAGAGCTTTTTTTGTGATATTTTGGGTCTAACCTATAATAATTTATTATTTTTAATGACTAGGAACATTTAAATCTTGAATAATGGACTTGTACTGGAGTTTGGAGCAGATGCTTCCTTATAATTTGGAGTCTTCTAGCATAGAAAGCATATTTGAAATGCTCTGTGACTAATGTGGAGCCATGGTGTGAAATCAGGTATAAACTGATATGTTGTTCATAAACTAATGATGAAATTATGTCTGCTGGTCCTTAAAAGGAGTGGCCCTTGGTTGTTGTACTTCTATCTATTCTATGTAATCATATAGATTTTTCTTAAGTATATTTGTTGCTCTCACATTTATATTAACTGTTTCTCATATGATTCGTGCTGGGCTGTGACTCCAGTTACTTGAGTTTATTCAAATTACAGGTAAATCAGTAGATGTAAAATGTGAGGGAGTCTCAGAAAGACCATCCTCTACAGATAGGTGAACAGAATTTAGGTGTAACCACCTTTTGAGTGATGAGAGGTCTTTTCACCAAGACTATATCTGGAGGTGTAGAGTAGGATCGGAGAGTTGGGAAAACTAGAATATGCCTGCAGTATGACCCTGGGTTATTAAGGTTTTAAAAATTCCTGAGCTCCCAACAGTATAAGAAAACTCCATTTAATGTTCAGTAATTATATCCTTTATTAGCTGATTTTTCTACTCAGGATGTAAATCATAAATAAATGTTGGTTTGTAGGATAATTTTGGAATTTAGGTACTTGACAATCTTCCACTGCTTTCTTCTTGTTATTGAATTATCATATGCCTTCAGGGATTTCCACCCAACCAAACTAGACCAACCAAATAAAACCCAAACAGAAATAGGAAGTAAAAAATTCCAAAATAATTTCAAGGGTTCTACATTTATTCTGTAGGTTGTAAAGCTCGTCATAGCTTGTTACACAGAATAATGAGCGAAGAAATAGCAACTAACCACTCCCCACTGAAATAGTTATAATTGAACTTGATGCAGACTCTATTATGTTTGAGATATATGTCTCTCAATAAGAAAACTAGTTAACAAAAGTTCCATGAGACTCATATCCTATTTCTTTGCTCATCTTATGTTAAAATATGCTCTCCTTTGTATTTGACCCGAAGGCAGAAAGCATTGGCAAGATTTGTTAGGCAAAAATAACAGCTGACATTCAATGGCAAATATGAATGTTTGAACTCAAGAAAAAATGAAAGTTAGAAAAAGGTGGGGAGAATCAGATCTGGATACTTCATGTAATGTGGAGATTTAGGAAATTGCTCTGCCAATAATTCCTTTTACCATCTTGCATATTTGTAAATGTCACCCATAATTATCTAGAAAATTGAAGAGCTAGAGTATCATTGCCTGCTTCACCCCCCCACCCCCAGCTTCATTCTTCTATCCTTGTTTAGTTTTATCAGATTGGCCAGCTAACATTTAAAGCAACAAATCATGATCATGTTTTATATCTAAATCTATATATTTGTTTAGATTTGCTTAAATATTTATACCCATATTGTATAAGTTCACATGCTTTGAAATTCTTTAGTAACTAGTGTTTCTATTAATAAGTGTTTATTATTTTTAACTTATTATAATGATTATTGTATTTACTTAAAAAAATCTTAGCAAGCTATAATTAGAAAATAAATTATTACTAGCCATAAATTAGCACTTAAAAATAACTTCAAAGTATTTTTGATTTACATTATTTTTTTCCGTCTGGGAGACTATATTTGCAGCATTTATTTAATGTGCAGTTATTGCATGTAATGTTGTTCAGAATATTATGGGAGTACAAATGTTTTGGTTATATGGATTGCTTTTGTACTGCTGAGTCAAAGTTATAAATGTACCCATTACCCAGATATGGTACATCGTACTCATTAGGTATGATTTTACCCATCCCCTTCTCCTGCCTCCCACAAACGTGATTTCCATTGAGTTTTACTTCCATCTGTGCATGAGTGCTGATTGGTTAGTTCCAATTTAATAGTGAATACATATGGTGTTTATTTTTCCATTCTTACAATACTTCACTTAGGAGATTGGTTTCCAGTTTCATTCAAATTGTTGAAAAAGGTATTAATTCTTTTTTTTATGGCTAAGTAGTACTCCATGGTATACATATACCACATTTCATTAATCATGAATTGGTGGGAACTTGGGTTGATTCCACATCTTTGCAATTGCGAATTGTGCTGCAATAAACATTCCAATGCAAATGTGTCTTTTTGATAAAATTAATTTTTTTCTTTTGGGTAAATACTCAGTAGTAGAATTGCTGGGTTAAATGGTAGGTCTACTTTTGGTTCTTTGAGGAATGAATCTCCATACTGTTTTACATAGAGGTTGCACTAGTTTGCAGTCTCACCAACAGTGTGTAAGTGTTCCTTTCTCTCCACATCCATGCCAGCATCTATTGTTTTGGGACTTATTCATAAAAGCCATTCTCACTGGGTTTAGGTGATATCTCATTGTGGTTTTGATTTGCATTTCTCTGATGATTAGTGACATTGAGCATTTTTTCACGTTTATCAGCCATTAGTCTATCTTCTTTGGAAAAACTTCTATTCATGTCTTTTGACCACTTTTTAATGGGTTTGTTTGATTTTCTTCTTGCTAATTTGCTCGAGTTCTTTGTAGATTCTGGTTATCAGCCCTTTATTGGATGCATAGCATGCAAATATTTTCTCCCATTCTGTATGTTGTCTATTTGCTCTGTTCATTGTTTCCTTGGCTGTGCAGAAGCTTTTTAATGTAATCGAGTCCCATTTATTTACTTTTGTTGTTGCTGTGATTGCCCTTTGGGTCATCTTCATAAATTCTTTGCCTATGCCAATATCTAGAAGAGTTTTTCCAATATTTTCCTCTAGAATTCTTATGGTTTCACGCCTTAGGTTTAAGTCTGTCATCCATCTTGAATTAATTTTTGTAAGTGGTGAGAGAGATGGATCCTATTTCAGTCGTCTACATGTGGCTATCCAGTTTTCCCAGCACCATTTATTGAGTAAGGATTCCTTTCTCCAGTGCATATTATTGTCTGCTTTGTCAAAGATCTGATGGCAATATGTGGATTGTTTTATATCGGGGTTCTCTGTTCTGTTCCATTGGTCTATATCTCTATTTTTGTGCCAGTACCATGCTGTTTTGGTTACTATAGCCTTATAGCTTAAAGTCTGGTAAAGTGATGCCTCCATATTTGTTCCTTTTGCTTAAGGTTGCTTTGACTATTCAGACTCTTTTCTGGTTCCAAATGTAGCATAGAATTATTTTTTTCTAGATCTGTGAAAAATGACATTGGTATTTTGCTGGAGATTGTGTTGAATCACGTTGGGTAGTATGGACATTTTAACAATGTTGATTCTGCCAATCAATGACCATGATGTGTTTTTCCATTTGTTTACATCATCTGCAATTTCCTTCCTCAGTGACTCATAGTACTCTTTATAGAGATCTTTCACTTCCTTGGTTAAATATATTTCTAGGTATTTTATTTTCTTTGTAGCTACTGTGAAAGTTATTGAGTCTTTGATTTGATTCTTAGCTTGACTGTTGTTGGTATATAGGAATGCTAGTGATTTGTGTACATTGATTTTTGTAGCCTGAGACTTTGCTGAATTTATTTATCAATTCCAGGAGTCTCTTGGTGAAATCTTTGGGGTTTTCTAGATATAAGATCATATCATCAGACCTCCTTTTTGCCCATTTGAATGTCCTTGATTTCCTTTTCTTGCCTCATTGCTCTGGCTAGGACTTCCAGCACTATGTTGAATAGAAGTGGTGACAGTGGGCGGCATCCTTGTCTTGTTCCAGTTCTTAGTGGGAATGCTTTCAACTTTTCCCCATTCAGTATGATGTTGGCTATGGGTTTGTCACATATGGCTTTTATAAGTTTGAGATATGTTTTATCTGTGCCTATTTTGTTAAGAGTTTTTATCATAAAAGGGTGCTGAATTTTGTTGAATGCTTTTTGTGCATCTATTGAAATGATCATACTATTTTTTTGCTTCTGTTTATGTGGTGAATCACATTATGGATTTACATATGTTGAACCATCCTTGCATCCCTGGGTTGAAGCACACTTGGTTGTTGTGGATTATTTTTTTGATGTGCTGCTGAATTTGGTTTGCTAGAATTTTATTGAGGATTTTTGCATCTATATTGATAATAGATATTGATCTATAGTTTTCCTTTTTGTTGTGTCCTTTCCTGGCTTTGGTATCAAGGTGATACTGGCTTTGTAGAATGAGTTGGGGAGAATTCCTTTCTTCTCCATGTTATGAAATAATTTTTGCAGTATATGTACCAATTCTTTGTTGTAGGCCTGATAAAATTTGACTGTGAAAGCATCTGGTCTAGGACTTTTTTTTTGTTGGAAGATTTTTTATTGCTGCTTCAATTTTGTTGCTAGTAATAATAAAATATCTTAGACTTTGCTGTGTTTTCTTCTTTCACTTGTGATGTTAGTGATTGTTTTTAATGGGTATTGTGATGAAGGCATTGTTTTGCATACCTACTATAACTGGATTTAATCTAAGTAGAAATCCCATTTGAAGTTTTTTTTTTTTTAACTTTTGATTGAACCCAATGTGAATAATATTAAACTTAAAGATTTTTATTTGAACTTATTTAATTGGAACTTTGCATAGAATCTATATGCACTATTCTATGTGGAAATATCTAATAGAGATGATAACCCCAAAATAAAATATTAAAAATTCCCACAGCTTTAATTTATGTAATAAAAATTGACTATCAAAGCAACATTATGTAGTTTTAAACAAAAATATATCATCTTAAACTTTATGCTTTCCCAAGCCTGTTATTTTTTTTCTTTTGGTAACAGTTGATATTTTTAGAAAGAAAATGTTTTGAATTCTATTTAAGTATAATATAGAATTGTAAATACTATAAGTGTTGTCTTATAAGTAAATTAAAAGAGATTGAAAACATAATTAAAGGATCAGTGTCGTGCTGGTGGTGGGAACAATTTGGCTTTCATATAAATGAATAGGGAATATATGAATTATAAAGCAATATAACACTAAGTTTAAGTGATGTTTGGAAAACAAAAAAGCTTACTTTATTTGAGCTGAATGAGTTCGAAGGTGGCAATTGTTAATGGTGATCTAGTTGATGGGGAAGACCAGCATCACAAAAAGTTGGCTGGGTTTTCCCTACTGATCTGTTCCATCCTTATGTCTTTAATTAGGTTCCTTGGCTAGATTAGACTCCAAGGTACTTCATAATATCTAGGCATCAGTTTTAATCCCCTAGTTCATTTAAACGCTTTTTTGAAATGTAAATTTTAATTTTGGATAGCTTTACCGCAAATAGTTAAACATTCCAAAATTAAAAATTAGACCCGTATTCATCAAAATATTAACAAGGTTTATCTCTGGATGATAGAACTGGAAGTAATTGTTATTTTCTCTGAACTTCCATATATTCCAAAATTTCTTCAATAAATCTGTATTAGTTTTGCCATAGGAAAATAGGTACTTCAAAATGTATTTATTTAGATATATATTCTTCCCTATATGTATATTTCATTATCAAACAAGTTTTTAATATTAGTCTAATCTACTTTTACAATTTTGACATTTATGGTGGTTTTATAATTTTTATATATAATTTTGATGTGTGTTTTGAAAGAAGAGCCAATGTTTGGATTTCTATAGGTTACATATTAATGGGCACCAATTAATCAAATAGTATTAACTATTTATAAGGCAATCTATGATTGTGTAGTGCAAAAATATTTAATAGGCAAATCAGTACAAACAGAGCCCTGACTCCTGTTCATCCCTTTCTGCCATCCCAAGCCTGTTCACCCCTTCATGTTTCCTGTAGTAGAAGGTGGCATAATCAGCCATCTAGTTGTTGGATGACTTGTGAGTCATAATTGATACCCCCTCACCTTTATCTCTTGTGCCTAAATCCATCAGCAACCACCACCATCTGTCACCTGGATG
Organism: Propithecus coquereli; assembly: GCF_000956105.1. Lineage (NCBI taxonomy): Eukaryota > Metazoa > Chordata > Mammalia > Primates > Indriidae > Propithecus > Propithecus coquereli. The sequence continues at coordinate 3,984,721 of NW_012135525.1, forward strand.
ATGTTGTCACCTCCTATCTGGTCTCCCTGTGCAATCTATTGTCCACACAGTCATAGCAACAGGGCCTGTTGCCCTGTTGCACTTTGGTCCTGCCTCCCTTTCCATTTTCATAGTATGTTATTCTGTCCTTGTTCTCTGCGCTTCAGGTTTACTGACCTCTGTGCTTTTTTGTCAACACATTTACCTCTTTCCTATAGCAGGATATTATAATGGCTGTCCCCTCTGGCTGTCTGTCTCTTCCCATGGCTGGCTTCTTCTCGAGCTGGAAGTCCCATCTGGTAATCCCTTCCATCATTCCAGAGGGCTAACCTGCAACCTGACCCAAACCAGCCCATGTTTTCCCACAAATCCTTTTTAATTTCTTCATTCTGTTTATTTCCTCTGTAGCATGTTTATATTCCCTGGTCATCTTTGTTTACTTACTTATTTTCTAACATTTTCTGCTAGAACATAAGCTCTATGAATGCAGGGAGACGTACCTATCTATCTTGTTCATCTTGCTGGCACAGCAACGATTGGCAGCGTAGTAGGTGCTTGGTAAATAATTGTACTTCAAAATAGTTTGCAATATGTATGAATTTTTTATGGATCTTTATAATTAACTTCAATGTTTTAAAATAAAAATGTAAAGAGGAACATTCTAGTTCTTTTTCTTTAGCTATGACAATGGATTTGATTTTTGTCCCAGAGTGCTCATGTATATCTAGCACATTTTATAGCAAATTGGTAATGAGGAGGAGGCAGATATCATGCCCCTTGACAGATAAGAAACTGACATTAAATAACTTGTACAAATTCATATGCTGGTAAATGACAGAATAGGAGTCATAGAGGCTTTGATGTCCTTTAAATATAACATCCTTCTGCAAAAGAGAACCCAAGGCTTTCGGAGGTTATACAGCTAGACTCTTGAAAAGAATAGGAACTAAGAAAAGAATAAAAAAAAGTAAAATAAAGTAATAAAAAGAATAAAATAAAATCTAAACAAAGTGCTCTTGAGTCGCCTCTAGGGTTTGCATTGTGATGTAGCATGCAAGTCTTCTGCAACTGGGGAAATATATATCCATTTTTATAAAAATTGTGATTCTATATTTAAAGAATAGGAATTACATATTCTCACACTTATTAGTACATTGATGTGAATTATTTAAGTATCATGGGTATTGTTTTTTTCAACAAAAAGATTTCATATATGCCTTTTATATTTTCTAGCTAATATGGCTTTGAACACTGATTTTGTTTGTTAAATATACAAAGGCATCCATAACATTTGTAATAAATGTTACATGAGCTTTTTAGTCTCCAGACATCACCTCTTTGACTCTCTGTTGCTATGGGTTTTCATTAGTATTCCACAGAGCCTGGGTTGCCATAGAAAATGTGTGGTTGTAGAAGAATTACCATGGCAACAGTCCACCATTATGTATTTTTCAATCTCAGCTAGCTAGAGATGATAGTGAATCAGAATGATATTTATTTAGGAATCTAATCATGAAAAATAAAGCAAACAGAATATTTTAATATACTAGTTATCTTCAACAGATATTTTAAATATGATGCTTGTTGCCCTTTATTCAAATAAATTAAATAGAAATGAAAGCTGCTCTAAAAAGCTAGATTTTAGCAGCCATTTAACTTGGTCTCTGGAGATACTAAAAATTTAAATTGCCTTAAATGTTTGACATGCACGTAAAACTCCCATATAATAAAGCTCCTTGTCAAATAAGCATGAGTTTTTGTTTTAACAGTCTCCTTCCCAACCTTGAACAATAGCAGTTCAGATACATGCTAGAAGACAGAGAGGAGGAGGGTATTTCTTGTCTTTGAAGTGGGACTCAGAAATAAAGAAAGGAAATCACCTGGTGACTCATTGCACAATGTAGCTTTTCAAAATGAAAAAAATCAGAAAAACTATTTTCAGTAAAATGGCAAATCCCTAAGTTGAAGAGAAGTTTTAAACATACTATTTGAAAACATTTTGATATATCCATTCCTTTAGCAATCATTTTGAAGTTCCTAATCAATTAGAAATGTTAGGCAGATCATGTCAGTTGTCTACAAAAAAAACTTTATTTTTACCTTCATAGAGTGACACACCATTATTTTGTCACTGGGGTAAGTAGAAAAGGTGTTATGATGACAATTTAGCAAATTAGATCTATGTGTATTAGAGATTTAACAAAAAGATGAGCGAACTTCAAGTTTTACAATTTTGGTGTAATGATATGGCTTAATTTTTTAAAAAATTTTTTAAGCATGCAAAAATTTTCTCCCATTCTGTAGGTTGTCTGTTTGCTCTTGTGACTGTTACTTTGGCTGTGCAGTACATGAGTGGATTAATAAAATGTGGTATATGTATACCATGGAGTACTATTCAGCCTTAAGAAACAATGATGATATAGCACCTCTAATATACTCCTGGATAGAGCTGGAACGCCTTCTACTGAGTGAGGTATCCCAAGAACGGAAAGACAAGCACTACATGTACTCACCATCAAATTGATATTAACTGATCAACACATAAATGTACATATAAGAATAACATCTGTTGGATGTTGGGCAGTACATGAGTGGATTAATAAAATGTGGTATATGTATACCATGGAGTACTATTCAGCCTTAAGAAACAATGGTGATATAGCACCTCTAATATACTCCTGGATAGAGCTGGAACGCATTCTACTAAGTGAGGTATCCCAAGAATGGAAAGACAAGAATCACATGTACTCACCATCAAATTGGTATTA
>NW_012135525.1:3987517-4037667 GCF_000956105.1 Propithecus coquereli
CCATATTGCCAGTCCTTTTTCTGAAACATAATATTGGGCCCCCTTGCTCTGTTTTCTTGAAGCTGTGTAGTCTGAAAGCTCCCCTGCAATCTTCCCCTGAAGCTGGGTTTTCCCACGGGACATGTAAAGACATTTCCTTCTGCAGCAGAGCAGAGGCTAAGCACAGAACCATGGGGTCACAATTCATACGAATTGCTCTTAGATGACCATGGGGTATTGAGAGAAAAAGAAAAAAGCAAACAGTGTTTTATCAGGTGCAGCTTGCATAGAGAGGGTATGTTGGATTTGATAGAAAACATTTAAAAAGCTGATCTTTTAATCCATGGTGTTGTTATATCAAGTAACCCTTTTGCAAAGAGTAGCTTCAAGTAAAATTGAGAGTAAATTACCCTGAATTTCAACCTATGGGGTCCTGAAATAATGATGTCCACTTGTATGTGGCATTTGACACACGGTCCTTATAGTTTTACAGATAAGGGAATTAGTAACTTAATGGATAGTATCAATCTAGGGAATATTAAATTTAGGAAAAGAGTAAAATGAAATCCCTGGCATTTAGTGAATTAAGGCTTTATTGTTGAGAATACATTCAAAATATTATTGTACATTTCTTTTCTCTGCCACATGCTATGTTGGAGCTGTGGGCAACTGAGTGCCCTGGTTAGAAGCTTGGACTTTGGAGTTGGCCTTCGTGGGCTTGAATCTTGGCTTGATCATTTACTAACTCTGTGATCTTGGACAAGTTAACCTCACTGGGTCTCAGTTTCCTCATTCGTATTACAGGAATAATAACAGTAACTATGTTATGGGTGGTTACGAGGATTAAATAGATTTACATTTGTAAAGTGCTTGGAACTGGACCTGGTACACAGAAAGTGCTATTTAGGTATATGTTAAAGTGAAAACTTTAGCAGAGTTCAGTCACACACAAATATGACAGCTGCTCAGAGGATGAACTGTTTACTAAATCAAAGATTAATTAGTGTCAAAGAAGTCAGATAAACAATACCATAAATAATTAGCTTGTTTCATTTTTTTCAGATTTCACATCGCACTTAAGACATTGACATGATATTAGCAGCATTTTACACTGTGTGCCAAGGTGCCATTTGCTAGCAAGCCTACCCAACAAGGATTCACTAGCCTTTATCTTTATGATCGTCATTCCCTGTGTAGAGGTTGGCAGCAGAATACAGATGTTATTTTTTAAAAGTTATAGAAATGATAATGAAGCTAATAAAATTTATTATGATATATCCCCCCTTTACCTGCCTTTGTTTCCCCTTGTTGGACCTTATTTGAGGCAATACTTAAAAGAAAAATGAAATAGAAAATAAATATGGTTCTTTCTAGTAATTGCAGTTTGAGTTAATAAATAATTTGTTGCTACAGTTAAATTCCTTTAATGGCAATGAATAGAGTGTTGCGTGTTTAGATTGGATATCACAGCTAATCCACAGCTCCGATTCAGACTCTTGTTTCTTGTCTGGTGTGGCCCTGGACTGAATGAACCTTTTACTATTTTCCCTTCTCTATGTTCAACCTTTTCTCTGTCTTCGATACCTCGTTTCTCTCCTTTAATTTGGTAAATCCCAAAGCTCTGTTCTCCTTCATCCTTCTATCTTTTCCAGGGTTTTTATTTCCCTTCTCCAATCCCATGGTCCCACTTTTATGTGGATATCTTGAAAGCTGTCCTGTCCCCATCCTGGTGTCTCTCCCCAGTTGGTCCTCAGTCTAGCCATGTGATGTATTTCCACCTGAGTGCTATACTGCAAAAACTTCAAATAGACATGTAGCCCCAAGTGCTTTGTTCCTATTAACTCACTAAACTCTACCTCTTAACCCCATTCCCACTGTTTTTTAAAGCCAGTGGCTCTTGTTACCTTTTAAATTCTGTGAGGCTGCTAGCATCTTCCAGGCACCAATGCTCAGTGTTTTGGAAGATCTGTGAATTCAGTATAATTAACAATAGATGTGTTTAAACCAACTGACTGTGAGTAGAATTTCCAAGGTCCCCTTGGATGGGGAAAAATATTACTTCCTTTAGTAATCCCTAAACCAAAATTTAGTTTTTCCTTTAATTATGAATATAGGTAAGAAACCATAGGAGTATGTACTGTGACTTTGTCACCAATAGTAATTATGAATATTTTCATATTTCATTACAGTTGCTGGAGATACCTCAAAATATCATTTATGCTCACAGCCAATAAAAGTTACAGTTATTAGACCTGCCACTTGACTGTACAATTTAATGCCTTAATAAAGAAGTACATGTAGCATCATAAATTTGTTTTTTAAAATATTTTGTTAACTGTATTTTAATATTTGTCATCTTTTACAATCCTGTTTTATTTTATGCCTTTAAAAATACGTTTAATATTTTGAAGGGGGCTCCAGAGGCTTCATCAGTCTTCCAAAGGGTCCATCTTCCAAAATAGGGTAAAAGAACCCCTATTTTCCTGGAACATGTGCTCATATAAAAGTTGACAACCATTATAAGCTTTAAATGCTCCTGCTCATTTATTCATTTGTTTATTCATTCAGCATTTTAAAAATATGTACTAATGTCCCAGGTGTTTCTTTAACCAGTATTTCAGTTTTTAGGATCAAGATATAAATTTATAAAAACCATGGATTCTTTTGAAAGACTTTTAATACAGCAGAATAAACCTAAAAAAAAGATGAGTGTATGTTACCTTCTAGTTTGATGGCAAATAGCACAAAACTAAGCGGGCTTGCCAGCCATTTATTGAACAGATTTAGAATGAAGATATTAATAAGCTGGAAAGAAAAGAGATAAGAAATGAGAGGGGAGGATGAGCCAGGTATAATCAGAGACCTGGTTGAGTACATTATCCTAGTGGCTTTTTACATATAAATTAGGCACTTTGGGAAATAAACTGATTCTGATCTATAGCCATATAGCAGAATGTTCTGAAGCTCTTCGAGTCATTTGTGGATTTTAATTAGTTATTCTTCTTATTCCTGACCTCCATTCTCTTGGATGATCACATAATTTCTAAATAAAGAAATTAGCTAGAGATTATAGTTGAATTATATGTACCGTCTTGCAATTTGGACATCTATTATTACATAACAAACCACCCCAAAGTGTAGTGGCTTGAACAGTGATGCATTGTCATCTCTCATGGCTCTGTGGGGTTCCTGTCTGGGGTCTCTCACGTGTGTGCAGCCCTCTAAAGACCTCGCTGCTCTGCATGTCCACAACGCTTCCAGTGCCTTAGTGTTCCCCTTGGCCGTCCTTCTCTCAGCAGAGTAGCCTGGTCTGTTTCGTATGGTGACTGGGGGTGCCAAGAGACAGGGAGCGGCACCTGCCAGTGCTCCTAAAAGCTGGGTACAGCACACAGTGGGTGCGTGTTCCGTCGGCCAGACAAGATTCCTCGAGGTGAAGGAAGAGGCTCCGTCTCTCATGGGGCATGCCTTTTCATTTCCTCTGCTTTGCTTTCTTTTCTTCCTCAAACTAGATCTTCCTCCTGGTTTCTTGATTTTCCTTTACTAATAATTTAATTGATTATTTTCTCCCAAGCTAATTCCTTTTAATTTCTCATATCTAACCCAGTCTCTATCCATTTTTGTCTGTCTGCTGTGAAGCTTTAGCATTCATGTCTCTTCAATGTCACCACTGTTTTTTAGGCCGTCATAAGCTGCTTGTGCACTGTTACGGAGGGTTTCCTTGTTGGCTGTTGTACAGTTTGGAAGCCCCCCAAACCATCTTCATTTCTGATACCAACTGCAAGTTTTTGGGTTTCCATTGTCACCATCAGGCTTAATAATTTGTTGGAAAGACTCCCAGAACTCTGAAAGTTGTTATACTCCCAGTTATAGTTTATTAGAGCAAAAGGGTACAGATTCAAATTGGGCAAGGAAAGAGGAGCAAAGATCAGGGTCTAGAAGAACTCCAAGCACTGAGCATCCACTCGTCCCCTGCTGGTGTAGTTGTGCGGAGGATGCCACTTCTCCCAGCAACAATGTGTGGCAACACAGAGTAGTGCCAACCGGGGAAGCTCGCCCAAACCTCGGTGTCCGGAGTCTTTATTGAGGCTCAGTCGCATAAGCATGGTTTGTCACACAGACAGATATTGCTGACTGGTCTCCAGTCCTTTCAGAGATCAAGCTGATACCATGTAGCTACAGGCACCCCACCATAAATCACACTGTTAGCATAGACTGTGAGGTGTGGCCCAAAGCCCCAAGTCAAACAAAGACACTCTTATCGAATAGGATATCCCAAGGGCTTAGAGATCACTTCCCAGGAGCTAAGGGCAAAGACCAGACTTCTCTTTGGATAAGGTTAATCCTTTACTGCTGAATTGCTTTATCTCTTTGCCTCTTCAATCCTACCAACATGCTCTTGCCAGATAAATGTTTCTAATGAATAGTCTTAGTCATGTCACTTTCCTGTGCAACAACCTATGATGTCTTCTTAATACCCTTTTGTCATAGATTCCAGTATACTTACATGAAGATAACTCCTTTAAATGTATCTATTCATATAATGATTCTGCATGTATTTAATGAGCATGCATTTATCAGATACTATGTCAGGTATAGGAGATACAGTGGTGAACAAGACAGAAACAGCTCCTGTTCTCAGTTTCTACCTTCGAAGGGATTTTCAAAGCCTCAAGTGTATTTCTTGTTAGTCTCGGTAACCTCCAACTTACTGATTTTCCTAACATGTCTGTGAAACAAGAGACCTGAATTGATAACATTTCTAGCAGCTAGTATTTATTGAGCAGTTACGCATTCTATATCCATTACCTCAATTTATCCCAACAACCCTTTGGGTAGTGGCAAAATCATCATTATCTCATAGATGAGGAAATCAAGGTGATATTTCAGGTTTACCTGCTCCAGAAACTGCATTCTTCATTGCTGTGTGATTACTGCTAGACTGCATTTTGCTGCAGTTGACTTTGATCTTGCATTGTTATTCCAGCCCAGGGATCAAGGATAGCTTTTGTCTGTGTTAAAATTTATGCCTTGGGTTGCTACTACATTTTCAGCTGAGTCAGTGGATCAAATCCATTACTGGTCCATATCAGTAGTACTTCTACAAATAGTAGAATCTTTGTTGTTATTTTTTTTTAGAGACAGGATCTTACTCTGTTGCCCAAGCTAAAGTGTAGTGGCCATAGCGCACAGTAAACTTGAACTCCTGGGCTCAAGCAATGCTCCCACCTCAGCCTCCCAAGTAGCTTGAACTACAGGTGTGTGCCACCACACCTGGCTAATTTTTGAAAATTTTTTTAGAGAAAAGAGTTTCACTATGTTGCCCAGGCTGGTCTCCAACTCCTGGCCTCAAGTGATCCTCCTGCCTAAGCCTCCCAAGGGGCTGGGATTACAGGCATGAATCACCGTGCCTAGCCATAATCTTTGTTCTTTACAGAGCTTCATTATATCACTTGAATGTCATCTTGAAAAAGAGAACAGATGACATTAGAAATATTTTTTAACTAGATAAAAGTTGGTAACAATAATCATGCTATTAATACTTGAAATTTTCTAGCAGTTCATTCTAACTGCATTAGTTGCTCTGAGTTTAACAAGTGGATAATGACTTCTCTTAAGTTGGTTGATGTTACACTTCTGAAACCTGCACTGAATTACACGAGTCCAGGAGGGCCTGGAATGTTGGTTTGTCAGTGAAGAATTATTTCACTGCTCTCTAACACAAGAATATTATGAATAATAAGCATCTCAGTTGATTTAGTCAGGTATCTTTGAAATGATATATTTGGAGATCTGTACTTTCTGAGCTTTATTATAGGCTTATTTCTTGAAGGAAATAAAAATAAAATGTCAAATTCAGGACAAAACAATCTATCATTTTAATTATGTAAATAAGTAAGGGAAATAGTATTGCTTTTTGTAATTTCTTACTGTTCTAGCACCCCTCTCCCCCAAAGGTCTGTTTTAGAGCATTTCATTCCAGTTGGCACTTCTCTTCAACATATCGGCGGGTGCGTTTGTGGGTGTGAGTGAATACACTACATATTATTGCCTTGCGTTGGTTGCAGTGGAGAAATATTTGTTCAAATTGCTTTCCTCTAATTTAACTAATGTTAGGTCAGTGCATTAGACTAAAGGTAGATCAGAATGGCTAAGAGTAGGGCTCTGAAACAGACTTGGTTTGAATGCTATCTTTGCCATGTATATAAGCTGTGTAACTATGGGCAATTTAATTTATCCCTCTAAGTATCAGGTTCATGATTTGTAAAATGGGAACAGTAATAATTCCTACCTAATCTTGTTTAAAAGATTAAATGTGGTTTGTGCTACGCATACATTAAATGCCCAGTAGCTCCAAATGCTAGTTGTTTTACTTGTTGTTATTAGAGAACGTTTAAGTTTTCTTTCTTTTTATTCATTAAAGGAATATTTTCTATTTAAATTCTATTCTACCAATTATAATTCAAGTCTATTTAATTGATTCTAGTTCTATTTATATACATCACTTTACCTCATAGCATATGATTTTGACCTTCTTGGCAGAATGAGAACAGGGGAAGAGGAACTGAGGTTAGGGACAGGTGTTTTTGTCTTGTTTTTTAAACAGGAGTCCAAATTACATTTTTTCCCCCAGCTTTACCTCACTGACTGATTGATTGATTGATAGAAACAGGGTCTTGCTCTGTTACCCTGGATGGAGTGTAGTAGTGTGATCACATAGCTCACTGCAACCTCAAAATCCTGAACTGAAGTGATCCTCCTGCCTCAGCCTCCTGAGTAGCTGGGACTACAGGCATACTGCCACATCTGGCTAATTTTTATTGTTTTTTAAAAAGATGAGATCTTGCTTTGTTGGCTACGCTAGTCTCAAACTCCTGAGCTTAAGTGATTCCCCCTGCCTCTATGGCCTCCCTGGGATTACAGATGTGAACCACTGTACCCAGCCAAGGGGCAGGATTAAGAGCTGGAGAGGGTCTTGGTGTGAGGCTGAGTATCAGAGAAGTGGGAGTGTGAGTGAGTTTTGTCAAGGCTTTGTCACCCAGATAAGGTCTTAGGAAGAGTCTCAGGCCTCTTCCTTTAGGGGTGGGTCAGGTGGGGGGAGGAAAAGAGGATAGGATCAGTATGTTTTGGAGTACAGAAAGGTTTCGGAGGGGCAGTATTCCGAGGTCCTGTTATAGAGAAGAAAGGAAGCCTGGGAGGTGACGGAGCCCTCCTAGAAGAGGGTAGAACTGACCTAGAGAAAGAGGATCACTGGGACAATTAACTTCCAGAAAACACTATAGGGTCAACTTCAATTATGAAGCTTCTTAAAACTGGAACTTTTTTCTTATTTGCAGTTTTCATTTTCTGTTGGTTTTTCAACAGTTGCTAAAGTGAAATTATCCTAAAGCAGCACAGAAAGACGTGTATTTATTTAGGATCAGGTGAATAGAAGCAAAATAGCCTTTCTATAAAGCAGTGGGCTATGGAGAGGGGAAAATTCAGATCAGAGCTTGACTGGTGGTCCTGAAAAGGAAAATAGATGGGCCAAATCTTATTTTTGTTTGTGTTTCATGTAGGAACTAATTTATATAAAAATTTTCACATTCAACTCTGTGGACACCAGGCAGTCCGGAGGAACTGCCAAAATGTTAAAAGCAGGCTAAGATTTCAAGTGAATGCTACATTTATCTTTATGTTTTGTGTATTGCTTACATTTACATTATTTATTTTCATAATGAGAAAACTCAGTAAAGCCAGGTTTTCTCCCTTTTTCTTAAACTTTTCATTTAGAATAGTTTTGGATTTACAGAAAACTTGCAAAGATAGTACAGAGTTCCCATGTATTCCATACCCAGTTTTCCCCGTTATTAACATCTTACATTATTAACATGATACATTTGTCACAACTTAATGAACCAATATTAATGCATTATTGTCAACTAAGGTATATGCTTTATTCAGATTTTCTTTAGTTGTTACCTAGTGTCCTTTTTCTGTTCTAAGATTCAAACCAGGATATCATATTACATTTAGTTGTCATGTCTCTCTAGGCTTCTCTTGTCTTTTCCTTATTTTTAATAATCTTAACATTTTTGAGGAGTACTCGTCAAGTATTTTGTAGACCAGCGGTCCCCAACCTTTTTTGCACCAGGGACCGGTTTCATGGAAGACTTTTTCCATGTAGGGGGAGCTCAGGTGATGATGCAAGTGACAGGGAGCAGCTGGATAGGAGAAGCTTCCCTGGCTCGCCTGCCGCTCACCTCTTGCTGTGCGCCTCCCCTTCCCTAAGTTTCACGGAAGACAATTTTTTCCATGGAGTTGCTGTTCACCGCCATCTCTGTCTTGTCTGCTAGCTCTCAACCCTCTTCCTCCAAGAGTTTCTATTTTCTTTCAAAATCTTACCCTCTTCTGCTTTGGTGTTTGTGCCTTCAGTGGCCAACGCTCTGGGAGTTCTTTGTTCTCCCTGCACAGATGACTAGAAGAGGAGTCGCAGGTGTGTTTCTGCTATCTCCTGCTGAATTTGCTTTCCCATAGAAACGCTGGTGAATACTGGAATAGTTCTATAGGTAACAAGGCATGATCTCTGTTTCTTCAGGTGAACTAAGAAACTAGCTATCCTTTCTTGCTTTACTTGGATAAGAAGATGTTTTATAAGGTCTAAACAAATTATGGCTATGTGTAAATTTGGGACAAAACATATTATTGGGTTGGAGACTGACTGTATTACAGAGTGGCAACATAATTGCAATGGAAAATAGAAAGACATTAAAACCAGACAACTTGGGTGTGTATTTAGGCCCCACCAGGTATTGGCTGCAAGACTTTAAGCAACTCATGTTACCTCTTTAAAAATCAGTTTCTTCTGTGGATAGAGATTAAAAATACTTAATTTCATAAAATGAAGGACAGAAGGATGTTTCCACAGTGTTATAAAGATTACCTGTTTTTAGCCCCCAGCTGACATCAAAATCAATAATGGGCCCCTAGAAGCTTTAATATTTTAATCAGTTAAAAGTCAAGGATATCTGCTTACCATTAGTTTTATACGTTGTTTTAGGAATTTTGGCCTGTGCCAAAACAAAAAAACATGCCAAAAAAAAAAAAAAAGAATGGCAGGAAAAGAGCATCCTAAGAATAACTGTAATGAAAAGTGAGCTGGGCATATGTAAAGCACAAACAGCTGGGAAGAGCCAAGACAATTTTTTGAAGAAGAAGTTGGAGATATTTCTTCTGACCAAATGTTAGTGTGTTCTATAAAGTTTACACTGTAAGACAAGAGTTGACAGATGGATCAAAGGAAGAGAAATGGGGATCCCTGAATCTGGTGTGTAGTTGTTGGCTTATTGAGCACATGCGCTGTGCTAAGCACTGAAGTAAGTACTTTCCGTACATTATGCGGCTTAATCCTTACAGCAAGACTGCAGGATAGGCATTGTTAAGATAGACTTGCCCATGTGTCAAAATTGACATCAGAGTTCAGGTGTGCCTCAAAGCAAATTTTGCACAGAAGAACTGTGAAGAAATGGGTGATTTCACCAGTAGTGCTGGGGAAAGTCTGGAAGAGACAGTGGTAAAAAATCCTAGTAAGTACTCGTCTCATGCCATACCTATGATAAATTCCATATGCATTAAAAAAAAAAGGCAAGGGTACAAAGGTCATGGCAAGGGTTGGAGGGCAAGTAAAAGAAAATATAAGTAACTATTAATTGACATTGGACTGAAGAAGAATTTTCTAAGCATAAAAGCCATAGAAACCACAAAATATTATAAATGATTGACATGTTGACTATATAAAATTTAAATATCTGTGCATCAAAACCCATTATAAACCAAACCTAAATGCAAACAACAGACTGGAAAAGCTAATGAAAATATTTATACAATTATATAAGTGATTAATATCCTTATTGCATAAAAAGGCCTTACAAATCAATAAGAAAACCACAAATCTCTTAAGTAAAAATGGATAAAGGCTATACAAAAGGGGAGAATTACCATAAATTTTAAAAACTGCTTAGCTACAATAACAAGAAAAAAATAACTAGAATAAAAAGTAGAAACAATTTTCACTATGAAATGAAAAAGTAGTTTATGGAAATGCTAAGATACGTTTGTGAATGTTTAGGGAAACAGGCACTGTCCTGCACTGCTGATTGGTCTTTTGCTGGGCAAGCTATAGATTTTGCCTTTTGGGTGGGCAAAGGATAGGCAAGTGCCATGAAAAAAAGTCTGTGCCTTTCCTTTAGCAATTCCATTTTGGTGAATTTCACTTAAGGAAATTAGCAGATATAAGATCAAGATTTTTGTACAACGAGATTATTGCAATGTTAGGTGTACTAGGCAAACAAAAAAATAACTTATAAATATCAGGAAGAGTTTGAACAGATTTTGCCATGTAAATATGAACACTATGATGCAACTATTAAGATCATATTTTTAAAGACTATTATGTGGAAAATGATATGATGTTAAGGGAAAAAGGCAAGATATACTGTATATATGAAATAATTTCAATCTTATTTAAAACACTGTGTACATGAAACTGTATTGAAAGGGAACAACACACAAAATATTAATTTTTCTCTGAGTGGTAACATGATTAATTTTCATTTTCTGTGTTTTGTGTATTTTGTACAATGAATGTACATTGCTTTTATGACTATGCAGAGTTATTAAATTTACTCTTTTAGAAGTTGTGAAGATTAAATTAGAAAATGTGGCTGAGAAACCAAGAATAAAGTTAAGGTTTTAGAAATGTTAATTTCCTTCTATTTTCCTTTATTGGAACCTCAAATAGGAACTTGAAATTTCAGATTTAATTCTTTATGACTTGATAGTGAATTTTTTTAAAGCTGACAAGATAAAATAATTTTTTGTGATGGCAATTTGAATAGCCTTTGATAGAGCTGAATGAACTCTATGCCAGCATAGTTAGAGTTAACTACAAAGTAGGATGTTCCTTTCTTTGCATTCTATATATTTAGATTTCAGTACCAGTTGGAATAATTTGCATCTTGCACATATTATTATACCCTAATAGGAAATAAGCTAAACACATTTTTTTTCCCCCGATGGAATAAAGTCAGCATTTTGTAAAAACAGAGTCAGCTTTACTCTTCATTTTGGAGTTCTTGTACTCAGAGTGGGTCCCTAGTTTTCTGTTTTGAGGTTGTAATAATATTATAGGATCCGTGTCATATCATCTCTTGCATAATCAGGCTTTTGGCTTTTACATGCCTTTGTATTCTGGCCTTTGGTAAACAATATTTACAGTAATGGAGTTTGAGAGAAAATGGATTTCTCATAATAGCTGTGAAAGAAAATGATATGGGAAAATGTTTTCCTGTGCCAGCATTTTTACACAGAGGAAAATTTTTTTGCAGTATCTTTATTATAGCTGTTACAGTTGCATCTCATGGGCTTATTTATTTCAAGCTCAGGATTATACTTTTTGTGTATTTGGAATAGTTCCATTTTTAAAAATTCTATTCAGACTATTGATGTCATTGATTTGGTGTGCATGCTTTTCTTTAGTCTGTAGTTATCTGAGCATTTCCTGTAGATATCTTGTTTTCACTAGAATCCATCATATTTTTTCTATCTTACTCAGTGTCCCCTTTTAAAATACTTCCTATGTTTTTAAGTCCATTAGTAATGTACATTTGTAAGTCACTGTCATGGTAGATATATGAAATTCTTTCATATTTGCTAAATGTTTATTTCATTGTTTTTTTTTGTAGGGAGACTTTGGATCCTATTATTCACGAAGCTCTAGAAAGGTAATGAAAATTAACACTAAACTCAACAAATGTATTCTGTGACCAAGTTCCTTTCTTTGTTATAATTATTAGTATAAACATGGACTCAAATGAATTATTTACATGACATGGTACTTTTAAACCTGTTTATTATTATCATTATTATTATTATTATTTAATTACAGAATAATTTGAAAAAGATTTTATACTTTTGCTTAGCGGGGCCTCCTGGTCATCTGGAAATGTGCTCATGGTAGGACAAGACCTTGGCGCTGTTAGCTGTGTTCCACATCCGCTCCTCTGCTGTGCAGTTTGAGGCTTGATTTTATGGCATGGACTAAGTCACCAGGTCCCCTGGAGACTGATACAGCATCAATTTTTCCACTAATAATGCCACGAAAACCAAAAGTCTACTTGGGAGTTTAATGATCAGATGTTTGCTTCTAGATCCGGACTTAGAACAAGGAGAGCCAGTTTGATGATTTTCATAGTGAAAGACCTTTAGCTGTGATAACCTGATATGTCTGTCTAGCCTTGAAGGGTGTTCTGCTCAGTGCGCAATGCAGGCTACCTTTCCCATACACAGTGATGGGTAAATGCTGCAACTCTCTCGCTTTTAGCTTCCCATCTTCCTGGAGTGCTCACCATTCATGTTTCCACATGCTCATAACATCCACTGGTCTTTCTGCTTTTAGTATCTCTTCTTTCCAATCAGCAGGATCAGGAAGGATTAGAACAGACTGCATTCGAATGTCAGTTGTACTTGCTTCATTTTCCTGATTTGAAAATAGATTAATAATAGTCTCTGTCTCATAAGTTTGTTGTGAAAATTCATTGAGATAAAATATTTAGTTAGCCCTGTGCCATAATAAGAGCTCAATAAATATCAATATAATTTATATTATTATAGTTAGTGTTTTTATGAAGGTGACTTCTGCATTTCTATGGGTATATTTTATTCGATTGGACTATGTGAAATTGCCATTTGGTGGGTCAAAAATAGTCCAACACCAGTTATTTCGTATGGTGACACCCAATATTAATTGACTCATATTTCCTATCTATGGACTTTTAATTATTTTGCTTCTATAATATATTCACTACCCAATCCTTTGATACATAGGTACACTTGAATTATCTTCCTAAAATGATATTTTTTGGTCAGTGAAAGGACAGGGTAATGTTGATTTTTTTTTTTTTAATTAACTACTCCTAAGAATGACAATGTAGTCTATTAAGATTTTTACATTGGTTCAGTAGACTCATCATGTCGCCAGCAGGGTTCCAGCCTGGCAGGATGTTGCGATGTTGCCGGTCAGGATTATTTGTGTCACTAGTAATAAGCTAAAATCAGATTTATCTGGGTACACACAATTTCATCTTACCCATGTATAATGTTCTGTCTTTCAAAATATTTTTGCATTTTTAGCGTATTTTCTTTCCCAATAACTTTAAGGGGCAGAAGTATAACTGTCTTTATCTTTTAAAGATAAAAAATGGAATCATATGTTAAATAATTGGACCAGAGGCATAGATCTAACTAGTGACTATCTAGAGAGTTGAGTGAAGATCTTCATATTTTCAAAGCTAAGATAGGCCTTTATAGTCTCATCTGAAACTCATTTGATATAATTGGATATGTAAAAATCTTAAGCGGTTGTTTGAAATAATAATGGTACAATCAAAACAGAAATGGATATCTCCCAGCTTCCCTCATTCCAGCATTTCCAGGATTCTGTGGTTGCTCAAAAGCACTCTCTGTGCTTTCGAATTTTAGATGTGGTATAGTTAATAATTAATATAATTTTTAGAATGAATGAAGCATGAATTTCACTGATAGACTCTGATGAAGAACAAAAATATAGACTGTTATATCTCGATTGCAATATTTTAGTTTATCTTGAACAGTTGAGTATGAAACACCTATTCATGTATGAATTTAGGACTCTCCTCTTCTACTCACATATTTGTGCACAGTCCAACCTCATTTATATCCTTCAGCCATTTAAACAGCTTCTGCAATGAATGTGTGGTTGTGCGTGAGAGATTGCTACCTCCTGTAGCAATATTTTGTATGTGGGTTAAATGCTGTCTTTACTGAAGCACTGACTCTGTACTCATGAGCCAGAAGACAAAAGCAGCTATTGGGAATGCCAGGCTGAAATGATTTTTTAGAGGCTCCAACTCCACCAGGAATTCAGTTAGGTGAGTGATTAAAACTGAGACTGGGGCAAAAAGAGGTTGGGAGTTGATACCTTTCATACCCAATGTGAAGGATTTCTCCTGCTTTACATTTTTGGTATCTTGGGAGCCTCTCTTCTGGCCTCTAACCCATCTGGGTATAAGCTCCACTGCCTCGGCGCCTTGGACCCCTAAATGTCTTGTCAGCTCTGCTTCTCATCTTCCTTCCTAGTCGTAATTTCAAAGAATGCACATACCAGAAGCGAGAGCTCTGAACTCTACCAAGGTAGCTTGCTGCTTGGAACCCACTCAGCCCCTGCAGCTCTTACCACTTAATGGTCTAACCCACTTTACCAGCAAAGTGGTGTGTGGGACCTCAAGAGGCAACACAAAATCCTTTTTCAGAATCTCTGTTACTCAATCTCCTCATTCGGCTGAAATGTCCGAGTCCTCCTGGGATCAGAGAATGAGGAGATAGGAGTTCACAGTGTACAGGTTGAAGGAGGAGGTTGGATGAATTCTGAGTTTCATAAGATGAATGTCAATAAAAATGAAAGGAAAACCATTTATTTTGAGTGGTATGTAATTCTTTCCCCATTCTCCCCCAGCCCCCATCACTGCTTTGATTATGTGTTTCTGTAGAATGAGAATCAAATGGCAACATTGAAGAAACTGAGGTCACTTTATCCATCTCGTATGAAGATGTGCTTAGGCAAGCCTTTGATTTAGATGTCTGCAAATGTGGCTTGACATCTGCAGAAAGGTGCGCTGTCAGGATGCTAGATTTACTTAATAGAAAGGATGAAGGAGAGCGTGAGCCTCTCTGATAGAATTCTTTTGTCTTTGAGCTGTGGAATATGAGTCATCAGGAACAATGCTGCATCGTGTCAGGCAATTCGAACCCTGATGACACAATTCTAAGAACTGTCAGAATTGAATCATGCTCAGTTTGAGGGTATGGGTTACAATGAGGCTGACTAAAAATGTGTGGATGATTTTCGTTGCTTGAGAAAGTTTGTTTTCATTCCACATTCAGAACAAATCAGAGCTGCCACAGCGCCAGAGCGAGGCTGCCCTGAAGGGCTTTATGTGGAGAGACTGATTTATGTCAGGTTCAGACGTGAAGAGTGCTCTGCTTGCATCCTCTGTCATTTCACTTGCCCTCAGGACTGATCCGGTGGTGCAGGTGTGTCCTTCCTCTGCTAATTCAAGTGGGCTCTTCTTGAAGGTGTGTGCCCAGTAGGAGGAAAAGACTCCCATTTTCATTTTGTAACATCAGTCCCTAAACACCTTCCTGTGATGTTCAAGGAAGACATATTTGCACTGATTTCTGTTTTAAAGAGAATAGTGTTATTGTAGGCCCTTTAACAAATGTGTTAGGAACACAAATAAGCACATGCAAAAGATTAAAAAATTAATACCACTTAATCAGAATAATTATAAAAGTATACACTTTACTCATATAGAAATCATCTTATAAGTGACAACTCTTTAGTTAACTAACAAGTAAGTGATGTCAACTTAGGACTCACCAGTTTAGAATTCTGGCTCAGCAGACCGAAAGATCCATAACCACAAACTGTTAATCATATGCTCTCACAAAATGATACTGTGATCCTTCTGTACCTGAAAAAATCTAATTTTTTGGTTGCCCCTCTTTTTTTCTGGAACCATCCTAAGATGTTAAAGATTTCAGCAATGAAGTCTGATATCACAGTATTTTCTTGTAGATATTTGATGCTGCTTTCTGTCTCCCTGAGGAAGGAAGAATAATCAATTTTACTTTTTTTCATATAGGTTTATTATGCTTTGCTCAAGTCTGTGGTGAGGATATTACATTTTCTTGGAAAATGATTTTAAAATGTAATAGTGATACTTTACTAGTTTGGGTTGGTTATTAGATTCAACATTTTGGCAGTTAGTAAAAGTTTCATTTCTAAAAATAAAATATTTAGGGACCAACCATGAAAATTGTACTCAGTGAAGGAATCTTTCTCCAAAAGGAGCCCATCTTTGCTTTTCTTTGATACTAATGAATAGAGTATATTTTCATACATAATATATATTTAACGTCTTCTGTGAATTCTCTATACATGTCTTTGGGTATTATTTTATTAGAGTATTAGTATATTTTGTCAACTTATATGACCTTTTAATGTATTAATACTCTTAATCCTTTGGCTATTATTTCGGTGGCAAATATTCTTCTAGATTGCTTTTGTCTTTTCATTCTTTTTATATTATGATTAACCCTTGAAGTTCAATTTAAAAAATTTAGTAAGCAATTGTTTCCCAGCTGTGGTGGAATTGTTTTCAAATATGTAAATTTTTAGAAAATATCTTTGGACACAATTTAGGATCATATTTTTGGTAAGGTGGTAAATATGGCTGAAAAGATAGGCTGAAGTCATATTAGGGGCTTTGAATTCTAAGCTAAGAAACCAATCTAGTGTACATGAGTTTCCTATTAAATTGGATGCAATTATGGATCATGATATGGTAAGATCCATGAATGCTACTCTCTTTGAAGCGGTGCAGTAGATTCCAAGCTACCTGCATTCTGTCATGTTATCTCATTGTTTTTAACTC
Source organism: Propithecus coquereli (assembly GCF_000956105.1). Taxonomy (NCBI): domain Eukaryota; kingdom Metazoa; phylum Chordata; class Mammalia; order Primates; family Indriidae; genus Propithecus; species Propithecus coquereli. Next base: position 4,004,005 of record NW_012135525.1, read on the forward strand.
TCGTAGAAGTCCCCTTTGTGGTAGACCTTTTGATGGGTTTATCCTTTCCACATCTAAATCCATCTAACAGGCTTAATATGTGAACACTGCATAACTGAGTCCCTAGAACTCCAATAGTACCCTGGAATTCTAAGGTAAATTCTTGCTCTGCAATCCTCATCTTTATGATGAAAATTATGGTCCTAATTTAGATAATTCAGTGGCTCCTGCTCACAGCCGCCTCCTTCCAGAGGGCAGTGTAGCTTAGTGGTTCAGCGTGGGAACTCTGCAGTGATAGCCCCTTGGCTAGAGTCTGGCTGACTAGTTACTCATTAGGAATCGTGAAGAAGTTGCTTGATCACTTTATTCCTCCATTCTTTCATTTCTAAAGAGGAATAATGACAGGTACTTATCTCATAGGGTTGTTATGAGAATTAAATGAGAATGCACCATTTTCAAAAAGGTTCCTGGCACATATGTGTTTGATAAATTTTAACTATCACCGCCATTACTATACAGACACCCCTTCCCCTTTCTTTCCTTTTCCTCAATTGAAGGCATTCTAAGCCCATTTCCAGGTAGCAGTTTTGAGGAGATGGTGCTAAAACCCAGAAAACTATGAGGACTTAAACATTTAAATATAGGAATGAAGCACTAGACAAGAACCTGGTGGTGGAGCTGGGAAAAGATGCTTTAAAACTAGTTTTAAAGTCAAATGGTCAAAGTTTCTTACTGTGCCTGGCTCCCTGGCACACACGTCAAACACCCCACATCCATTTGAAATATTCTAAAAGCGGATCAAAAATAGGGGAACAGGATTTGAGAATGTTAATCTCATTTTGGTCTTTAATCATACATGTTTATCTATCTAATGTGTGTACTGGCACTAAATATATGAAATCTGGATATTACTATATGTAATATGTATGTTTGTATACAGACACATAAACACACATGTAGGTTAGAGATCTAGAAAGTCTCTGGAATTCCAGATCCCTGCTGAGACTTTGGTAGGAGTTACTCTGCTAATTCATCCCAGGAGGAGGAGCTCCAATGTGATAAATACTGTATCCTCTAAGCTACAGTGATGGGCATCTTTCTTGATAACAACATATAATGCATATCACCCACTGCTTAGACTGTAACTCCCAACTCAAGAGGTCATTGTAGTAAACGGTTCTGCCTGAGGCCATGAAAAAGTAGGGCATATATATATTCTTTCTTGGGTTCACAAAGGAGAAAAAGACTTCCTGATGTAGCCAATTGTGATTTGCATTTTGAGCCTTTGACCAGTTTGCTGATTCATAATTACTTCAAATGGGGAAGTAAAAAGAAAAAAAGAAAATTACAAGAACTAACATTTATTGAGTGACCATTACGTGCTACATGGCATTATCTCATTTGATTCTCCACTGACTCTTTGAAACTGGTTTGATTATGCCCAATTTATTGATGGGGTACATAGGCTCGAAGTAGTTGGTAAAAAGCAGAGCTCTGTTTGAACCCGGATCCCACTGATTGTCCAAATCATGCCCTGTCCAAGGCCATGCTGCCTGTTGAGACATCGGGAGAAGGGAAACCAGAAAAATTAGTCACTGTTTTCTAGGTGTGACATTTGAAGTACTGGCTGTGGCTAGCCACTCCTAGGGAAGTCAGCTGGTGGCTGCTACAAATAAGAGCTGTGTGGAGGCAGGTTTTTGCTTTAGCTGTTAAGTTCCTCCTCTTTCTCACCGTTCTCTGGTTTTGGGATACAGCCCTGCTCTTAGCTACTCACCTGGGCTCCCTGACATCCACCCTGCCTCCTGCATCCCACTGTAGTTTTGTACTTGCTAGATTTGCATTGTAACTAGTGAAGCCATATTGGTGACAGTTATTTACTTCACTTATTTATTTCAACTATGATCCAGTGTTTTGAATATCCAGCTATAATTTGAGGCATGTATAACCTTCTGAGAAAGAGTCAGCAATTAAAATGTCAGTCTTGTCAGGATTCCTGAATGCTATGGTGATAGGTACTTGGAAATGATATAGATAGAACATATGCTAAAACCTTCTGGCATGTAAATATGTTGCTCTTTAACAGAAAGTTTCCAGGATTCAATAGGCAGCCTTTTGCAATGATTTAGGTATTCTGGGCTGGATTCAGCCTCTCTTAGTATTTTTTTTTTTTGTATTAGAAAGGGAGGCAGTGTGTGGCATAAGGTAAAGGTGATGAACTTGAAAATCAGACTGATGCAGACTCAAATTTTTGCCCCATCTTGTACTGAGTATCCCTGGGCAAGTCACTTTACCTCTTTTAGCTCTGGTTATCCATCTGTAAAACAGACGTGATACCCACCTCGTGGAATTGTTTATAACACCCAGTATGATGCATAACACAGAGCATCACTGGCAAATAGGAGTTTTCTGCACCTTGACCTGGAAGGTAATGCTTTTCTAAGTTCTTGTCTTCCATGAATGTATGCATGTAGAGAGAAAAACTGATTAAATAAGCCTTTTCTCACATAAAGACTATATTTTTCTCTGCAGTCCTATATCTGTTCCAATTCAAATAAAGGTTTAAGCCCTCTCATTTCCTTGATACCTCTGCGTGAGATAAGATTTGAACTCAGTATGCAACAGCTTGTTGGGTGTATTCCATACATCTGTTATGTGCAAGTGTTCTTCCTGCCGGATCTGGGGAGCGGTGAGTCACATTTTGCTAGTAGAGTTGGCTATTGATGATTCCAGCACAACATTTCTCATGACGTAGGGGATGCTTTTGAAACTGTGCAGGAAGCTGAAATGAGTAATGTGGCCACTCAAGGCTTACAGCCACAGAAGAAAATGTTTCTTGGCTGAGTAGGGGCTGTGTTCCATCTCAGGTTCCTCTTCTCTCTTCTACGAATTCTGCATTTCCTGGTAAAGACTGGCCTTTCCCACCTGCTTACCTTGTTAAGTAAACTCAACAGTTTCTGCCAATGATGTTAAACATGACCAAACAAAAGTCAACAGTTCCTAAGTACAAGAAGAACAAGGTTTTTTACTCTAATCAACTATTAGACATACTTACCAGTGTCTAAAATTGATAACTGTTCTTTCACTTTTTGTTCAACAGCTATACAAGTGCTTTTTATGTACAAGTCATATTTTTTAATGAAAAAGTAAATATTTTAATCAGCAAATGAGGGTAGACTTTTCTACTACAAAAATGTATGTTTTAGAAAGAATTCTGTGTATTTTTTCTAAATCATCTCATGAGATCAATTAATTTGATTAGTGAAAAGCTTTTAAAGTATTCTTAGTGTCATACTGTTATCAGTGTTCCAAAAGAAAATGTTCTCTAACACAATTTCTAATTGTGTTTATTCTTGTTCTAATTCAACCATCAAAAAACTAAGAAATGGGCCGGGCGCGGTGGCTCACGCCTGTAATCCTAGCACTCTGGGAGGTCGAGGCAGGTGGATCGTTTGAAGTTCGAAACCAGCCTGAGCAAGACCAATACCCTGTCTCTACTAAAAATAGAAAGAAATTAATCGGACAACTAAAAATATATAGAAAAAATTAGCCAGGCATGGTGGCGCATGCCTGTAGTCCCAGCTACTTGGGAGGCTGAGGCAGAAGGATCACTTGAGCCCAGGAGTTTGAGGTTGCTGTGAGCGAGGCTGACGCCACGGCGCTCACTCTAGCCTGGGCAACAAAAGCAAGACTCTGTCTTAAAAAAAAAACAAAAAAACTAAGAAATGTATCATTTCTTAAAATCAAGAAATACAGGGAACTGAGGAATGACTGTCTTTCATTTTTATGTTCTTTTTTTAATTATCAATATTGCTGCCCATCGACCACTAGCACCAAATTTTCTGCTGGTTTAAAGTCTAATGATAAAGCTACTTTTTTTTTTCCTAAGCACTTTTTTTAGACAGAAATAAACTGAAATTGGTCACTTTAGAGCAATGGTCCCCAACCTTTTTGACACTAGGGACCGGCTTTGTGGAAGACAGTTTTTCAGCAGACAGGGAGGGTAGGAGGCTTTTCGCTTCAGCTCCACGTCAGATCATCAGGCGTTGGATTTTCATGGGGAGCGCAACCTGGATCCCTTGCATGCGCAGTTTGCAACGCGGTGCGTGCCCCTATGAGGGTCTGATGTTGCCGCTGATCTGAAGGGGGTGGGGCTTGGGCGGTGATGAGAGTCATGGGGAGCGGCTGTGGGTGCAGATGGGGCTTCATCCACCTCGTGTTTTGTAGCTCAGTTCTTGGCAGTCTGTGGCCCGCGGGTTGGGGACCACAGCTTTAGAGTAATAGTTTGAAGCTCTGGAGAGAATCAGTACCAATATGACAAGGAACTGTTGGGTAGAGTCAGAAAGAGTATTTAGAAGTGTTTGTATATGCTTTCTGCTACTCTACTTGACGTGATTGATTTTTTTGATCATCATTATGAAATGAGCAGAAAAGCTCTTAATAATACAACTTTATAGATAAAGACACCGAAGCCCAGATTACGTGACTTGTACAAAATCACAACCTACCTATGAATAGAGCCCTGCTTTGGTCCAGTGCTTTTGCCATTATTGCATTATCTGACTCACTCATTTAAGAGACCACATACCCCCCCATTCTCATGGTTTTCTTATAAGAAGCAGGCAAACCCTGTTCTTTGGTGGCCTGAACTTTAAGCATCGATGCATAGAGAAACTAAGACCAGTCCATGAATATACGTAAATCCTTCTATGTATGTTTTTCCTTTCTTTGACAGCATTTGAGTCTGAGGACTCATCATACCTAGCAATGTGTGCTGTGTATGGATTTCCTGTGGGACCTAGATGGAGACAGACTGAAAGCTGGTCTGTGCCTAGCAGTTGTCCTGATGCCAGTTAGTTCACTGATCATGTTCACCAGGCTCAAGCTTTTAAGATGAGACTCTATGGCAATGAATTCAGTATGTTTTAGGGACTTGTCCAGTGCTGTGATCAGCCCTATACAAGGATGGTGGAAGACACTAAAAGATTAAGCTATAAAAATGTGTTTACTGAAAATTTGAGACAGCAAAACTTAAATCTTGTTCTGTTATTCAGTAGCAATCTTGGAAACAGCATAGAGAGTGGACTATGAATATTGCTGCTTTATACAGAGAAGGTCACTTTCTACCTTCGAACTTTTGAACTTAGTGATTTAATTTTGTGGAGATCACTTATATGAGTGTTGGAGACTTACTTTCTTATATGGGAGTTGTCTGCTTGGAGCGTAGGCGGTGGCCACTTTATTGGAAATGTTATAAAGGGGCTCAAAGCATTAGAGAACTTCCTTTCAGATCTTTGGTTCTAGAAACTCCAAAGGCATTATTTTATCTTCCTTTTTTTCTTTTGCAAATTTAGGTAACCTCGAAAAATATACTGAGTAGTTAGCTTCTATTTCCACAGCTCTGGCTTGGAAATTTCTTACAGGCTAGAACTGCTGCTTAGACTGGTTGCTATGCAACCGGGAGAGGAGTTCACAAGCTTTGTCACAAGCCAGCAATCAAATGAGAGGCAATATTTTCTTTTGATTATATTTTTTTATTTGTTTGTTAGCTCTTGTGTTAGATATTGTGTGTCTGTATCCTTTGGGGAGTTTTTATCTATAGAAATGCCTTTTCCAAAGAAACTTTATTTTATTTGTTGAAGGCATTTTTGTTTGATCTTGCTATATAAAAAGATGAGCCTCACCTCAAAGGCAGTAGGCATTGAAATTAGACCTTGAAGCAGATAAAATAGTTGTTATAAAAACGTGGTGGCGTCAGATACTGCATTAGCTACTGTCTTATTAAGAACACATACATGTAGCTTTGCATTCTTCCTACTACTTTTTATTTACCGTACACTCTCTGACATAAATCAGTGATTCTGAACCCACAGTATTCAGCTCGCTTGTCCTTGAAAGTCATCTCTGAATAGAAGATCATTTAAACCTTTGTAGTGAGGATTTGTTCTGACTGAATTCTTTGGAACCATCTTTTATGTAAATCCTTCCTCACCTTTACAGATTTTGTCTTTCCAATACTAATGTACCAACTTTTAAACAAATGCTTGAATAAATGCTTGTTACCAACGTTTATATTTTAATTATCTATTTTCAATTATACATGGATGTTTATTGAGTAAAGCTGAGGGGTGTGCCTCAGAACTTTCCACTGTGTTCCTACAGGTAGAGAAGTAAAGATGAGGACACTAAAATGTTATGGGTCTTGTCCAGTGCCCCAAAGGAGGAAAATATGGATTGCAGAAACTACGTATCTGTGAGCTTGATATTGATATCTGGCAAAGTTACAATCTAAGTTCTTGAACTAATAGCTTGTGATGGCTAAGAAGTAGTGATAATTAGGAGCCAACATGATTTTGCTAAGAAAATACACGTGAATTAAATCTGATTTCTTTCTGATGGTTTCACTATGCTGGTGGTTCATATAATGCTGTAGCCACGGGGTATGGATTTTGGTAACACATTTGATGAAATGTCTTATGATAGTCAACATTTCATTATTGCAATCCTTAACTTTAATGCTTTAGAAATAGCACTTAACATTTTTTTCCTGCAAATGGCTGTGTAAATTATTTGAAAAAGTGAAACAGAACATTAAAACTGATAGAAATGTTTTTGAAATTCAGGGATATAATATTTGTGTATAAGCTTTACAACTGGCATTTCCCCTCCTAATTTGGTCTACTATAGGAAAATCATTTTTTTTTTTTACCCTTTGAAGTCAGTAGTTAGCATTTTATTGCATGAGATCATGTTCACATCCTGATGCAAAGCATTCAGGATGAGCTGTCTTTTCTGTTTGTGCCCTCCCAGAGCAAGTGGGGTTCCAGTTAGGGCTGCCATCCCTGCTCTGGGGGTTTGCATATGGTATGTCAGTGCACCAATGGCTGCTGGAAAAAGGCCTGATACCTCGTCTTAGTTTCCAAACTATTTTTGAGTTCTTTGTAGAAAAGTGGAGAGTGAACTATTTTAAATCAAACCATAAAGCAGTAGTTGGGAAGGCGTATTTCTTTAGTTTCTTCAATCCACAAGCATTTGCTGAGTAGGGCCATGCACTGGTTTGAAGACAAGTGGGGCAGATACATTCTGACCTCCTTTTTTTTTTTTTAGACCCTTTTGGCAGACTGATGAAACCCATGAATACCTTCTTTAGAAGAAAATTTTAATGTGTAAAACGAAATATAAGAAAAATATATTGAAATAGTTATTGAAAGATTGAAAAGTTGTGATAAAGTAATAATATTTATTAGTGCTGCATTAAATGTAATAAGATCTAGGAAAGGGTATAATATCAGCTATATTTTTGAATTCATGAATTTAAGCCATATCAGGAGGTACCTGCCTAAATGTTATATGATGGGAAAGTATCTGTTATTTCTACTGGTGACAGTTTCACAGGATCTGCTAATGCTAGTATGGCTTACATCATGCCTATATTTATAATGGAAGGAAATACTAGATTTCAGTGAGATGCTTGTGAAATAAAGATGTAATTTTCTTCACCCAAGTTCTATCTGCAGACCCATTTGGGGGAACCATATATCCCAATTTAAGAACCCCTGTTTGCGTGGTCCCTACTGACACAAAAAGTAAAATGTTATATTAATATAAGGTTATGATGTATTCTTTTCAAACAGTAAGCGATCTGAGATTAGAATCCTGGGGGGCGGGTATTTCAACTGGTATATATATAGCTCACAGTATAGGAAGCATGCATATTAGCAGAGAAAAATGAGTTTGAAACATGTATATTTTTCTGTGTGGCCTAATTATCAGTAGAATAGGATGGTAAATCTTCACAGAAGATTGCCAAATGGCTGGGCCCACTGCCAGACTTCCATTATATTGTTGAGGGAGGATAAAAAAAATGAAGCCATAGTGAAATTTCATTTAAATAGCCTGTTTCCAAGGGGAAATATTCTACATAAATAAAAGCACTAATTTCATGGATATTTCTGAGAAATAAATGAGTTAATACATATACAACACTTAGAGTCATGCCTGACATGTAGTGCTATTATATTATTACTAAGTTTCACAAAAGGAATCTATCCATCTTTAAAGGAAGATTTTATGCATATGCAAGGATATGCACACACACTGTCTTTTTCATTGCACAGATGACTGCATGCTATACACAGTGTACTTCACCCTGAGCATATCAATAAATGTTTAAGATTATTTCATATAGAGTTGCCTCATTTCTATTTTAAGTAAACTTTTTATTTTAGAATAATTTTAGCCTTACTAAAAAGTGGCAGAGATAATACAGAATTCCCATGAGCTCCATGCCCTTTCTCCTACTGTAAACATACTATATTACCGTGGTACATTTGTCAAAATTAAGGAACCAACATTGGTACATTGCTATTAACTAAACTCCACATGCTATTCAGATTTCATTGATTTTTCCCTACTGCCCTTTTTTTTTGTTTGTTCCAGGATCCTATCCACTACCCATATTACACGTCTCCTATAGCCTCCTCTACTCTGTGATAGTTTCTCAGTTTTTCCTTGTTTTTGATGACCTTGACAGTTTTGAGTAATGGTGGTTAGCTGTTTTGTAGAATGTACCTCAATTTGAGTTTGTCTGAAGTTTTTTCCATGGTGGCATTGGGGTTATGGGTTTTTGGGAGCTTGACCACAGAGGTACAGTGCCATTCTCATCACTAATATCCAGAGTACCTACCATCAACATGACTTATCACTGACGATGCTAACTTTGATCACCTGAACAAGGTAATGGTGGGCAGGTTTTGCACTATGAAGTCACTGTTTTCTCCCATTCCATACTCTGCTTTTTGGAAACAAGTCATTAAGTACAGCCCATACACAAGGGGTGGAGAGTTAAGCTCCACTTCCTTGAGAGGGGGATATCGTGTATTTGTGTGTAATGTCTTTGTAATAGTCCATCAGACTTTACATGGCATGTAAACATCTACTTTTTACTTCTATTAGTTCTCCCCAGAATAAAAATCAGATCTTGTGTTCCAAAAGGAGCCTCCCAAAACCTAACCTCTCCCCCCATCCATATTTCTTATTTTGGCACACCTCTCTCTAACTGCCCTGAAACCTCTTTTTGTCTGGTTTTAAATAATTTCTTAGCTTTTTGTCATATTTTCTGCAGATGCTGATTTCAAAATAAAGTGTGCTACTTTACTGGCTTTGTGAATACAGATGATAATTGCTATGTAATTACTGATAGCAAATTATTTGCTCCAGGTAACCAAGTAAGCAGTCTTTCATAGAGTCACATTTTTAAAGTTATTAATATCTAGGGATACTGCTGTCTTATCAAGAGTTACAGATAACTTTGTAACATAAAACTTCAATATGTACTCACGTATTTGGGGGCTCTTTATTCAATTAACAGGTTATTTGTTTTCTGATGTGTTCTAGCCATGATTTGTTGGTTAGATAAATCAGGTGCCTGTTATGAATAAGTTCATATTTCTAGTGGGAGACGCAGAGAACAAACACATTAAAAATTAATGGAAAAGACCATTTTAGAGGTTGCTATGAAGAAAATAAGCAGGGTAAAGCGCTAGCGAATTACTTGGTCATGATGGCTGTTTAGGGGCTGCTCTATGTTTTGTGACCAGGGAAGTCCTCAGGAGATGACAGTTGAACTGGAGCCTGAGTATGCGGGTTCATCAGACCTAGGAAAACCTGGGAGGGAGCATTCCAACAAAATCTGGAGTTGGGAGTAGGCTGGCAGATTCCAGGAATGAAGAGAAGACCAGGGTGGTATAAGTGGGGACTGAGTAATAGAGAAAGGCTTGCAGTGGAAGACAGGGCCTGGTCCATGGAGGGCTTTACAAGCAGAGTTGAATTTTATGGGATATCTCTGGGTGGTTTTAGCAAAAGAATGACATGATTTGATGTGTATGTTTCAAAAGAACCTTCTAGCTGCTATGCGGAAAATTAGTTATGGGAAGAGAAGAGAAGCAAGAATACCTCCTAATTGACCATTGTGAGCATTCACGTGCGAGAGGAATGATGGCTTGGATAGGAAAGTAACAGTGAGATGGATACAAGTGGACATGCTGGGGTATATTTTGGGGTTAGAGCTGTTAGAATTTATAGATGAATTGGATTAAATTATTGCAGCAGAAAAGAATCAGTAGGAAAGATATTTTTAATGCCAGAAATATTTGGCAGAAGAAAAGTATTATCAGCATGATATTCTTAATTAATGCTTTAAAAGAAGGATGTTATCACATATCCACATTAACACACTAGGAATAAGTTAGGGAGTCACATCCACGATAACTTAATTCACATGCCCAGTAATAGAAGAGAAACCTCGCTTACCAAGTTAATGAGCTCTTAATTTTTATTATCTAGTAAGTCTGACACAACTACTGCACACAACATTAAGACATTGTCTTTAGGGGTTAATAACTAACAGGGCAATTAGTCATCCCATATATTTGATCACTAATCCTCAGGAAATTCTCATTTTAGTAATAATATTTCTGACTTGATGGTCACTGTCAATTGCTTTTATATCATAATGATTTTAATGTTTAATAAAGCAGAACAAATTTCAACTATATGTTGATATTTAACTTTGAAATCACTCAAAACATTTCGTTTTTTGTATCTGTTAGTTTCATGCGTTTTGCACGATAAAGGGTTTTACAAAGCTTTCTTTGGAATGAATAAATATAGTCACAATTTTGACATTTTGAGTTATAGCAAACACAGCAGTTCACTTTGTGAGGACTTGGAGTTTAATATTATACCAATTGGTTTATTTTAAATTTCCAAGGTAATCTTTTCTGTATAAAGAAACGTTGTTAATGTAACAAAAAACCTCATCAATCAGACTCAATTTAATATTTTTAGATAAAGTGAGCAAGATAGGTACAATTTATTTTTATATTCTAGAAACAAAAATTTGCTAAGGAACTGATGAGATAATGAGAAGGGAGATATTTGCTTCTTTAATAAACTTTTTAAAAATATTGCGTAAGTAGATGGATATCACCAAAGTTAAAGAGATGTTGTTGATATCCTCTTTATATTTCTTGTCTATTTACTAAGGCAGGTGTATCCGTATTTTAATTTGGTTAGATTTAGTTAGATTGTACTACAATGTACTTGATGTTCCTGCATCACTGGGTTTTGTTTTGTTTTTTTAAAAGAATAAGATGCTGTAAGTCGAAATGAGTTTCCCTATCAAAAGTTGAAATGGATTTCCCTATCAAAAGTTGAAATGGGTTTCCCTATCAAAACCTAAATTAGTTTCAAACAAAGAATTCTGCCCGAATTTATATAACTCTATGTATTGAATATTCTTTAGTATCATCTTACTGAAAATATTGGAAGTATTTTAGTGAGTGAAGTTCAGAAACAGGAACCAAGCTTCATGAACCACTATAATATATACACACTATGAATTGTGAAAATCAAAAAGAAATATATAAAATTTGTCCCATCCCTATGAAGAAAGAATGTTTTGATATTTCATCATATTAAGAAAGGACTGTGGTTTCTGTAGCTCAAGGAGATTCTATTCTCAAAGCAACACACAGTAACCTAACCAAACCAAACCAGAAGTCGTCAATATCAATCATGTTGCTCCTTTGGTTATATTTGCTTGAACAAACAAGAAAGCTCTTTAGAAATTCCATGGAATTTTGCATTTGAGCGGATTCTTCAGGGGTGTGTAGAATTTAAACAGGGAGAAATGGCAGGAAACCTTGAGGGAAGCGGGAAATGACAGCACTTCCTCTGGCTCTGCCATGATAGCCAGGGATTGTGCCCATCACTTTACTGGTCACTGGGCAGCTCAAAAAGTACCCCGAACAGAGAGGCTGCTGAATAAACACAGTAGCATGCGTGGACAATTTGTCTACAGATTACTAATGTGTATTTCAGTCAGTTAAATAAAGTGACAGAATTACATAATTTATATTCACATTATAATATCTTTGCGGTCTGTTTTGTTTGCTTCACGTCTCATTTATAATTCCTAATCTGAGTGCTACAAATCAGAAGAATGAACATGTTTGCTAGGAAAAGAATTTGTAAGGATTTCTCTGGATAAATGTTTATAGACATCTCTGACATGAGTTTTCAGTTTCTAGTCTCCCGGTCTACTAAGAGTCTGTAAAAGAACAGTTGATTTAACGTTTCTATTTTTTCACATTTGAAGGCTCCTTTTAGTGGAGGGGCATGCTAAGAATTTCAAAAGAATACATGTAAATAGCTGCATTTTTTTTTTAAATCAGGAAAACTCCATATTCAGAGAGAATCTTTTTATGTGATATGGTTTCAATTGTTTATGTAAATAACCTTTTTATAATTTACTGATTTTAAAAACTTGGTTTCTTATGTATCTGATTTAGGTGCTGGGTTACTAATGTCTTGATCTACTAGGAGTCTATAAAGGAACAGTTGTTTTAAAGCTTCTATTTTCTTATTTTGGGGGCTCACATTAGTGATAGGAATTCTAATATGAGTTTTAAAGATTATCTTTAAAAAGTTGCATCTTTTAAAAAATCAGAATTCCATAGTCAGAGTTTATGCTTTTATATGATTTGGATTCTTTTTTTTATTTAAATACTTTTCCTATAACTTACTGGTTTCAAAAATGTTGAACTATAGTATATCGGGTTTATTTAAAGTGAAACATATCTAATATCCTATTGACTTTATATTAAGACCATTTGAGTATCCAATGGAAAAATCCATGGGCACCTCTCCTATTTATTCTAAAACTTATCAGGTTTAGAGGACAGGTGATCTGGAAAATTATTTTTGACACGATGTTAAAAATAAGAGTTTGTTCTAATGTGGACTACAGTAAGATAATAGCTGTGATAGGGTACAGGATTGTTTCCATGTTTAATTAAGGCAAGCATTTTTGACATATAAAATGCTGCTCTTATTAATGATCACTGCAGTGGATTTATTTGGGCAAATTTTAATTTCAGTGTTAGTGTTTCATTATCGTTGCATGTTCAGCCATTTCACAGCTTGTTAAAGATCTATTTCAAGCATTTGTTTTTCCTTCACAACAGTTTCCCAGTATCTAATTATTAAGAGAACACACGATATGTAGAACAAATTCACACGTGCAAAGTTGACAATCCCAGAAGTGCTATATTCTTATTTGCATTACAGTCTTATTCATGCCACGTAAAATCCATGTATTTCTCTCAAATTTCCCTTCCTTTCCTCATGGATCCTCTTAGCAGGGATGCTGTACATGGTATTGCAGGCATGCTGTTAGGAATATTAAAAAGGTTAAGAGCCTCAAGCTGAAGAATTATGTGGAAAGAAAGGATTCAGCGTGAACTGTCAATCTGTCCTCTTTTACCTTTTGGGATTTTTGACTTTTTTGTTGGCAATATCTTGGGGAAAATGTGGAACTCTTTTATCTGACATTATTCATCAATTTTTTGATCTTCCAAGGATTTGTTTAGAGTTGACAGGCCCTGTGCTTAATATCAAGGTCTGAACATTTTATTTCTTTTTCTAGAATGTTCCACTCCTTCATACACCAGATATTTCAGTAGTTTCTTACTTTGTTGGAATAATTTTTTTTAGAAGTAATCTAAAGAATGCCATTAAGCCAGAATCAGCCTGTGGTTCCTAATGGTTGCCTAAAAGGAGCAGTTACCATTCCCTTCAAGGTGATTGTGAAAAAGCCAGAGAACATGCATTTCTCAGGCAAAATCAGCAGGACTAACCCTTGTAAACCTTAAAGACCTCATCATAATGAGACTATTGCTAGATCATCCTAGTCTAGTCCAAACAAAGGAATACTTGGGATAAAAATAGCTTGCTATGAATGTAAATTTTCTGTAGATAAATTACCACAAAATGGCAAAAATCCCATAAAAAGTTCTCTGCATTTTACTTTTTATAGATATATGTATCTGTATCAAAGAGGCATATATCCTTATCCTTGAAATGCAAAAAGTATGATGGTGAATAAGTTAATAACATTGTTTTAGAAGTTCCTAAAGTCTTTAACTAAAAAATGTATTTATTTTTAGAGGCTGTTCCAAAAGGACCAAGCAGCATGTATTGAATTATTAAAAGTTTCCTTGTTTGGTAGGAGCAAAAGCTGTAATCCAGGGATTAGCCTTAGATTGTGCTGCTCTTTCCATGGCTATAACTCCTGCTTTAACTATTTTTAGGTAGAAGCATTGAGAGGATTATAAGGAAAGAGATAGAAAGGTAGGCAGAAAGATTTATATAGGTAGATGGACAGGTTAGGGAGAGAGACAGGAGAAAAAACTGATTATGTTAGATTTTTTCTTATGTCCCATATGAAAATTAAAATAGGTAATTCCTTAACAAACTTGAGTTACATAAATCTCTTCTATGAATATTAGTCGTTTGCCTAAAGCAAGAAGCCTCAATGAGATTGTGTAAACTTGTGACTTATCCAGATTTGTATTTTAGAGCACGTGGAAAATAGATATTGGTTCCAGGCCACCTATTTTTAACATATAAGTAAGTGCTTTAACTGGAATAGCTTCTATGTCAAAAGTTACAGGCATTTCACTCACAGAAACACTTGTAGACACCTTCATTTTGCTCTGTATCTGGATCTTTTTGTCAGCAGAAAAATAAAGGGATTGAGGAAAACCTGCACTTCACCATAGTTCCCTTAGACAAAGAGTATTTTTCTTAGAATTTTATCAAAATTACCTTTAGTACATACTTATTTTTCTTGCAGCAAATCTACACTTGGCCAGCCAACCTTAAAGGCCCTAAAAGAAATTAATAAACATTGTTCAGGCTTGTGGAAATATTGAGAATGCCCAGAAAGCAATAGGAACCTAAAAGGTCATGATTTTTAAAAATCATTTTCCTTTTCCTAATTATGGATTAAAGAGTTTTAATTGCTACATGAAAAAGACTTAGAGGCTAAGGCCGGGCGCGGTGGCTCACGCCTGTAATCCTAGCACTCTGGGAGGCCGAGGCGGGTGGATTGTTTGAGCTCAGGAGTTCGAAACCAGCCTGAGCAAGAGCGAGACCCCATCTCTACTAAAAATAGAAAGAAATTAATCAGACAACTAAAAATATATAGAAAAAAAAATTAGCCGGGCATGGTGGCGCATGCCTGTAGTCCCAGCTACTCGGGAGGCTAAGGCAGAAGGATTGCTTGAGCCCAGGAGTTTGAGTTTGCTGTGAGCTAGGCTGACACCATGGCACTCACTCTAGCCCGGGCAAAAGAGTGAGACTGTCTCAAAAAAAAAAAAAAAAAAAGACTTAGAGGCTATTTGCCCTACAGCTGCATTTTATACTTCTATAGCACTTGCCCTTAAGTACTTAATTCTCTTTATAGCGAGTCCTTAGAGGTCAAGGCAAGATATCCTGGGATAGAAATCCATGAAAGACATTTTACATGAGGCAATAATTCATATTTTGATTAAACCACATGTCTTCACTTCCTGGTACAAAATGTTTTGAAAGGCTAGGAAAAAAAATTGTTATCAGTTCTTCTTTGGATTTGGAGGTACCTGTGATGGTGAGAATTAATTAATAGGTGCATAAAGATCTTAAGATTAATCGTCGTGTTTACTTATCAGTTATCGTTCTAGGCACTGCTAATTGTCTTCCAAGTAGCCCTTGGCAGCTCTAAAAATGACTATGTGGTGTTGATCTCAGCAAAGACATAGGAGTCATTGATATCTCTTAAATGACAGAAATTCTAAATAGGTTTCAAAGAAAGGGAAACAAAGGAAACAATGCTCGTTTTCTTTCTACCCCCTTTCTCCACCAGGATCTGTGCCTTTGGAAAGGTTAGGGGGATTTTCTCTGGGTAAGCAGTGAAGTATCACCTTCAGCTATAAATTCATATTGTATTTAGCCAGTCAGCAGCCCAGAGCGCTTACCAGAACTGTTGGAAGAAGTGTGTTTGGAGAACACGCACTCTCAAACTCTTGTCTGTCTTGAAGTAGTTCAGTCTAAGTTTCTATTAATGCAGTTGCTTGATTATTCATTTGATTCCCCTCCAGTCTCTCCATGCCTTACTCCATCTGTAGACTGAATACTTGTGCACTCAGGCACAGTAATCTTTATGTTCACCGTCTAGTTTATAGCCCTATAAATTCTATAATCTGAAATCAGGGTATTGTTCTTGGCTGCAAACAAGAAACTGATTCTAGCTAACTTTAGCAGAAAAAGCATCTATTTGAAGAATATCAGGCAGCTTGCAGAATCGGATGGAAGCCTAAGGAACAAGGCTTGGAATTATGGGCAAGCTGAGTAATACAGCCATGCCCAGAAAATGTCTGGTTAGGACTTTACTAATGGAACTGATCATGATCGCTGCTAGACCCTAAGCCCTGTCACCGCTTCTGTGGATAAGCTGCTGCTGCTCTCTGGCACACGTGTGTCCTTTGAGGCATCTACGATAACTGCTAGGTCTTCAGCACCTTTCAGCATGACGTCATCAAAGTTGTTAATGACAGTTGGCCCTCTATATCTGCACGTTCTGCATCCATGGATTCAACAAACTACAAATTGAAAATATTTTGAAAAAATAACAATATAACAAAAAGAATACAAATAAAATATCAGTACAGTATAACAACTATTTATACAGCATTTATGTTGTGTTAGGTATTATAAGTGATCTAGAGATGATTTAAAGTATATGTGAGGATGTGTGTAGGTTATACGCAAATACTGTAAATACTGTGCCATTTTATATAAGGGACTTGAGCATCTATGGATCCTCCAGTATTTATGTCTGCTGAATGGCTACAGGCCATTGAGGAAGGCTAGGCAGAAAATTAATGAACTATACTCATGATGTTACCAAAGATATATATATGTGTGTGTGTATACACGTATATATATTTATATATATGCATATATATGATGTAATACATGTATATATATATATATAAAAAACCATTCTTCATGTTGTTCATCACTTTAAGTTGACCTTAAAAACTTAGTAAAATAGAACCATTAAATCTGAAACACTCATTTCCCATTTATTTGTGTGCATTGACTGGCATTTCCATTTATCTTGGCCCATTATTTTTTCAAGTAGTTCTCAAGTAGCCTCGTAAAGAAGTGGGCTGAGAGTAGTGGCTCACACCTGTGATCCTAGCACTCTTGCGAGGCCGATGCAGGAGGATAGCTTGAGCTCAGGATTGCGAGAGCAGCTTGAGCAAGAGCAAGACCCTGTCTCTACTAAAAATAGAAAAACTAGCCGGGCATGGTGGCACATACCTTTAGTCCCAGCTACTCAGGAGGCTGAGGCAAGAGGTTCACTTGAGCCCACGAATTCAAGGTTGTAGTGAGCTATGAAGACACCACTGCACTCTACCCTGGGTGACAGAGCAAGACTCTGTCTCAAAAAAAAAAAAAAAAAGGAAATATTTAATAAAGTGAATGAGATGACACTAATTTTAATATTTTATTTAATCTGCTGTATCCAGACAAAATATTATGATTTCAGCACATAATAATTATTAATGAGATATTTTCCTTTTTTTATCATACTAAGTCTTTGGAGTTCAGTGTGTATTTTACATTTACAGCACATCCCACTCCACATTTCAAGTGTTCAGTCACATGTGGCAGGTGGCTGCGATATTGGACAGGCCAGGGCTAAATTATGTTACTGGATTCCAAGAGTTGGCTGTGAATTCTTCAGTAAACAGCTTTGGACTATTCTCAGATCCTC
This sequence comes from Propithecus coquereli, assembly GCF_000956105.1. Classification (NCBI taxonomy): domain Eukaryota; kingdom Metazoa; phylum Chordata; class Mammalia; order Primates; family Indriidae; genus Propithecus; species Propithecus coquereli. The sequence continues at coordinate 4,021,649 of NW_012135525.1, forward strand.
ACCTATAAGGAGAAAAACAGAAAGAATAAATTGAAGTTATCTAAAGTATATTTTCAATATATGCTTTTTATAAAGCCCATCAAGAGTAAAAATAAAAAAGAGTTTGTGGGTCAAAGACCATATCAGCTGTTTTCAGAAATCCAAGTAGCAGTTAATAATTATTAGAAAGGGACTAAATTGTGGAAACTGAAAGAAAGGTTATATCTTTAGTTATTATTGGTTGGGAAGAACATCAATAGCTATTCAGTGATGCTGAAAGGAAGCTGGTTGAAGTAGTACCTTTTAAAAAATGTTTATGATAAGTTATCTATAGTAGTGAATGAAATCTTTTTCGATCTGAGACTTTTTGGTCAGAATGTTTGTTGAAAGGGGGAAATTACAAGATTTTTTTTTCTGATTAAGCATGCCAATGTCTTTTTTTTTTAGTTAGTTATGTGGTCTACTCTGGAATGAAGATAGTGGTGTGGAGATTGAGGTGCTTTCTTTTCTCATGCCATCTGTTGCCAGAGTCTTAATCTGCCTCAACCCACAGTCATCTGTGACTTCACTTGTCATCCGTATGGTTAACGATCCAAGTCAAGGAGCTACCTGACACTTAAAAAAAAAAAAATGTCTAATGATAACAGTTTTTTAAAACCATGTTGATAGACCTTGTTTATGTGATGCTATTATATATAGAAGAACCATAAATATTTATTAGGCATTTGAATTTGAATTTTGGATCAGTCTCATTAAGGACTCACAAGATTAATACTTTAAAATTTTTTTTCCTGAATTTTTTATTATAGAAAATTTCATATATATGTAAAATTATAGAGTGTAACCTTTAGTCCAGCTTTAACAATTTTAACTAATGGCTAATTTCTTTTTCATCTGTAACTCTATCCCAATTACCTGAAAGCACAATTCTAGAATCATTGACAATCTGAAGTAAATTTAATAGCTTTGATAAAATACTATATCACAACTGAAATTTAATAATTTTAATATCATCAAATACCAAATGTTTCTATTTCTGCAATTGTCCTTTTTTTAAATGGCAAGCTTTTTGAGACGGGATACAATCAAGATTATGTTTGGTTGTTAGACTTTTTAAGTTTCTTAATCAATAGACTTCCTCCTTTTCCTTTTCTCTCCCCTTGTAATATATTTGTTGAGGGAGTTAGGTAATTTGTCCTTAGAGTTTTTCAGTCTAGATTTTGCTGATTGCATCTTTGTGATATTGCTTATCATGTGTCTCCATCTCCTGTGTTGCTTGTAAAACAGTACAGGGAGAGTTTCAATCAGATTTAGGTTTAATTTTTTGTTTTGTAGGAATATTTCATAGGCGTTGTGTACTTTCATATGGAAACACATAATGCCTAGCTGTCTCTCTTTTTTGTGATGTTAACATTGATGAGCATGCTCATTGTCATCAGCTTGAACCGTCCGTCCATCATAATAAAGTTCTCCATCAACTTTTCAGCTAACGGTTTTAGTAGCCATTGGTGATCATTGCTTTGATCCATCATTTCTTTAGGAATTGCAAAATAGTGGTATTTTAATATTGTCATTCCTTCTTAATTTATTAGCTGGAATATTTTGATATAGGAAAACACTCTTTTGTCAATAATTTGGTTACTATGAGGTGGTTTGTACAGCACAGACATAATTACTATTTGATTCTTTTTCTTTATCTAGTTTTCAGAATTGAGTTGATTGGTTGGTTCCCTAAGGTATCCTCCAAAGGTAAATAGTGTTTTTTTTCTTTTTTCGTATAATTACAACTTCTGGATTTAAACATTTTTATTGTATTTTAATCCATTCTATTTGTTTACTCTTTTTGATGCCCCACTTTGGCTAGTGGAAGCCTCAAGTTGTCTCTGAGACCTTTTAAAATGACTGTAGTGAATTTTGATAGCTTCCTTCCTTTCTGGGATGGCAAGATGTTCTAGGCTCATTTTGCATCTCTCTACTCCAGATCTTGAATCAGCCATTTCTCTAAGGAGTTGTGTTTCTTCAGGTGAATAAATGATATTTAGAAACCATTCCTGGGTACCTCAAGTTTTAAGCTGAAGGAATTTTCAATCTAGAGTCTGTATTATTCAGGGAAACTAATGCAAGTACCCCCAGTATCAGTGGCTTCATGCAATCCAAGTTTATCTTTACCTTATACATCAGCAGATAGTCTTCCATGCAGTGATGTAAGGACCCAGAATCCTTTTATCTTATAGCTACCACAACCACTGGTGGCTCAGAATCCTGTTCTTTCAGCTGAAAGATACAAAAAGGAACAGTGAACAGTTTTTAAACTACTATGTCCTAGAGGTGACATGTATCATTTCTATCATTGATAGAATAGAAATGATACATTCATATTCATAAGGGGTTTTGGTCTGTAGTTTTCTTTTTTTGTTGTGCCCTTTCCTGGCTTTGGTATCAAGGTGATTTTGGCTTTGAAGAACCAATTGGGGAGAATTTTGTGGGGGTACAAACATTTTGATTACATGAATTGCTTTTGTACAGTTTGAGTCAAAGTTACAAGTATGTCCATCACCCAAATAGTGTGCATTGTACACATTAGGTGTGAATTTACCCATCCCCTCCTCCTCCCTCCCACCTGCTTGATTTCCATTGAATTTTATTACCATATGTGCACATGAGTATTGATCAATTAGTACCAATTCAATGGCAAGTACATGTGGTATTTGTTTTTCCATTCTTGCGATACTTCAGTTAAAAGGATGGTCCCCAGGTCCATTCAGGTTGTAACACCATTTTTTATGGCTTAGTAATACTCCATGGTATACATATACCACGTTTTCTAAATCCACTCATATGTTGATGGACACTTGGGTTGTTTCTACATCTTTGCAATTGTGAATTGTGCTGCTATAAACATTCGAGTGCAAGTATCTTTTTTAATAAAATGTCTTTCTTTCCTTTGGGTAAATACCCACTTGTGGGATTGCTGGATCAAATGGTAGATCTATTTTTAGTTCTTTGAGATATCTTCATACTACTTTCCATAGAGGTTGTACTACTTTGCAGTCCCACCAACAGGGTGTAATTGTTCCTTTCTCCCCACATCTGCACCACCATCTGCTGTTTGGGGACTTTTTGATAAAAGCCATTCTCACTAGAATTAGGTGATATCTCTTTGTGGTTTTGATTTGCATTACCCTGATATTAGAGACATTGAGCATTTTTTCGTACTTTTATAGGCCATTAGTCTATCTTGCTTTGAAAAGCTTCTATTCATGTCTTTTGCCCACTTTTTAATGGGATTCTTTGATTTTTTTCTTGCTGGTTTGTTTACGTTCGTTGTAAATTCTGGTTGTTACCCCTTTACTGGATGTATAGCATGCAAATATTTTCTCCCATTCTGTAGGTTATCTGTTTGCTCTATTGATTGTTTCGTTGGCTATGCAGAGCCTTTTAATTTAATCAGGTCCCATTTATTTATTTTTATTGTTCTATAATAACCTTTGGGGTCTTCTTCATAAATTCTTTACCTAGGCTGATATCTGGAAGAGTTTTTCCAACCTCTTCTTCTAGAATTCTTATAGTTTTATGCCTTACATTTAAGTCTGTTATACATTGTGAATTAATTTTTGTGAGAGGTGAGAAATGCAGATCCTGTTTCAGTCTTCTACATGTGGCTATCCAGTTTTCCCAGAACCATTTATTGAATAGGTATTCTTTTCCCCAGTGTATGTTTTTGTCTACTTTGATCTTTGCCAAAGATCGGTTGGCAATATGAGGATGGTTTTATACCTGGGTTCTCTGTTCTGATCCATTGGTCTGTGTCTCTGTTCTTGTGCCACTACCATACTGTTTTGGTTACTATAGCCTTGTAGTATAGCTTGAAGTCTGGTAAAGTGATGCCTCCCAATTTGTTCTTTTTGTGTAAGGTTACTTTGGCTATTCCGGGTATTCCCTGTTTCCATATGAAGTGTAAAATTATTTTTTCTAGATCTGCAATCAATGACATTGGTATTTTAATGGGGATTGCATTGAATCTGTAAATCGCTTTGGGTAGTATAGACATTATAACAATGTTGATTCTGCTGATCCATGGGCATGATATGTTTTTCCACTTGTTTGCATCCTCTGTAGTTTCCTTCCTCATTGTTTTGTAATTTTTCCTATAGAGGTCTTTCACCTCCTTGGTTAAATATATTCCTAGATATTTTATTATCTTTGTTACTACTGTGAAAGGTATTGAGTCTTTGATTTGATTCTCAGCTTGATTGAGAATGCATAGGATTCCTATACTTTGTTTGGCATATAGCAATGCTATGATTTGTGTATATTGATTTTGTATCTCGACTTTGCTGAATTTCTTTATCAATTCCAGTAGTCTTGTGGCAGAATCTTCAGGGTTTTCCAGATATAAGATCATATCATCAGCAAAGAGCAACAGTTTGCCTTCCTTTTTCCCCACTTTGATATCTTTGATTTCCTTCTCTTGCCTGATTGCTCTGGCTAGGACTCCCAGCACTAAGTTGAACAGAAGGAGTGACAGTGGGCAACCTTGTCTTGTTCCAGTTCTAAACCGGAATGCTTTCAGTTTTTCCCCATTCAGTATGATGTCAGCTGTGAGTTTGTTGTATATGGCTTTTATAATATTGAGATATGTTCCATCTATGTCTATTTTCTTAAAAGTTCTTATCATAAAAGGATGCTGATTTTGTCAAATGCTTTTTCTGTGTCTGTTGAGAGGATCATGTGGTCTTTGTTTTTACTTCTATTTATGTGGTGAATCACATTTATAGATTTGTGTATGTCAAACCATTCTTGCATCTCTGGGATGAAGCCCACTTGATTGTGGTGGAATATATTTTTGATGTGCAGCTGAATTCAGTTTGCTAGGATTTTATTGAGAATTTTTACATTCATATTCATAAGGGGTTTTGGTCTGTAGTTTTCTTTTTTTGTTGTGCCCTTTCCTGGCTGTGGTATCAAGGTGATTTTGGCTTTGAAGAACCAATTGGGGAGGATACCTTCCTTCTCTATGTTATGAAATAATTTCTGCAGTATACATACAAGTTCTTCTTTGTAGGTCTGGTAAAATTTGGCTGTGAAACCATCTGGTCCAGGACTTTTTTCTGTTGGGAGATGTTTTATTGCTGTTTCAATTTCATTACTTGATATTGGTCTGTTCAGGAGTTGTGTTTCTTCCTGATTAAGACTACAGAGGCTGTGTATTTCCAATAATTTGTCCATTTCCTCTACATTTTCAAGTTTGTCTGCATTTAGAAATTTTTATAGTTTTCAGAAATGATATTTTGTATTTCCATGGTATCAATTGTAATAGTTCCTTTTTCATTTCTGTTTGAGCTTATTAGGGTCCTTTCCTTTCTGTTTCTGGTTAATTTAGTGAGAGGCCCGTCAATTTTGTTTATCTTTTCAAAGAACCAACTTTTCTTTTATTAATTTTCTGTATAATTCTTTTGTTAACAGTTTCATTTAGTTCTGCTCTGACCTTAATTATTTCTCTTCTTCTACTGGGTTTGGGATTGGTTTGCTCTTTGTTTTCCAATTCCTTGAGATGATTCATTAGATTGTTGTTTCGTGATCTTTCTGTCTTGTAGATGTAGACATTTATGGCTCTGAATTTTCCTCTTATGACTGCTTTTTCTGATTCCCACAGATTTTGATAACTGTGTCCTCTTTGTCATTTAGTTTGAAGAATCTTTCGATTTCATCTTAATTTCCTCCTTGACCCAATAATTATTCAGCAGTAGGTTGTGTAATTTCCATGACTTTGTGTGGAGTTGAGTGTTTCTGTTGGAATTTATTTCTAAGTTTATTTCCCTGTGGTCTGAGAAGATACATGGTATAATTTCCATTTTCTTAAGTTTGTCGAGACATGTTTTGTGGCCTACAATCATTCAGTCTTAGAGAATGTTCCATAAGCTGATGAGAAGAACATATATATTCAGTGGTTTTGGGGTAAATGTTCTGAAAATGTCTGTTAGGTCCATTTGTTCTAAAGTCCTGTTTAAGTCCATGGTTTCTTTGCTTATTTTCTACTTGGAAGATCTGTCCAGTTCTGTCAATGGGGTGTTGAAGTCCCGGCTATTACAATGCTGCTGTTTGTCATTTTGTTTAGATCAAGTAAAATTTTCTTCATGAATCTGGGCACACCTGTGTTAGATGAATAAATATTTAGGATCATTATGTCTTCTTGTTGAATTGTTCCCTTCACCATTATATAATGGCCATGTTTATCTTTCTTTACTTTTGCTGATTTGAAGTCTGTGTTACCTGATATGAGAATGGCTACACCATCTTTCTTTTAGTATCCATTTTCTGGAATATTTTTTTCCATCCCTTCACCTTGAGTCTGAATGAGTTCTTGTGGATTAGATGTGTTTCCTGGGGACAGCAGATACTTGCCTTGTATTTTTTTTATCCATTCAGCCACCCTATGTCTCCTTAATGGGGAGTTCAAGCCATTCACATTTATTGAAAGAATTGATAAGTGGGGTGAATTTCTGTTCATCCTATTGAGTAGCACTTTATTGCTTTGTTTTCGAGCCATTATGGTGTATGGGCTCTGAACTTTAGCTTTTGGATGATTTTACACCAGTGTGTGACTATTGTGCTGATCTGTGTATAATGCAGTTCTGAATCCTTCCTGCAGGCAAGTCTGTTATTGAAAAATTCCCTGTGTTTGCTTCTCTGAGAAAGTCTCTATTTCCCCCTCATATAAGAAACTTAGTTTCGAAGGATACAGAATTCTAGGCTGGCCGTTATTGCGTTTGAGAGGACTGAGAATTGGGCCCAAATCCCTTCTGGCGTGTTAAGGTTTCAGTTGAGAAGTCTGTGGTTAGTTTGATGGGTTTTCCTTTTTAAGCTACCTGTTGCCGTCACCTTATGGCTTGTAGGAGTGCCTCTTTTGTGTTTACTTTGGACAGTCTGATGACTATGTGTCATGGTGATTGCCTCTTTGAGATGAATCCAGTCTTTTGACTGGATATCTAGATTTCTAGCAAGGCCAAGGAAGTTTTCCTCAATTATTCCCTCAAATAGGTTTTTTAGCCCTTGTGTATTTTCTTCTGTGCCCTCAGGGATGCCTATGGTTTTTACGCTAGGCCTCTTTACATAATCCCATATTTCCTGTAGGTTTTTTTCATTCCTCCTATTTCTCAGTTTTTTTTGTTTTTGACTGACTTGTTTAACTCATAGGTGTGGTCTTCAAGCCCTGAGATTCTTTCTTCTTCCTGATCTAGCCTATTCTTAAGGCTTTCCACTGTGTTTTATATTCCCTTGAATAAATTTTTCACTTCCAGAAATTCTGTTTGATTTTTTTAATAATGTGATTTCCTTAGTAAATTTTTCATTAATTTCCTGCATTATTTTTGTGGTTTCTTTGTGTTGGGTTTCTGTTTTTTCTTACAGTTCATTGAGTTTCCTTATAATCCATATTTGAAATTCTTCATTTGTCATTTCAGTGTTTTCATTTTGGTTGTTATCCATTAGTAAGGAATTGTTGGTTTCTTTCAGGGGTGTCCTTTCGCTCTGATTTTTCATGTTATTGGTGTTCTTTCAGTGATTTCTTCTCATCTGGCTTCTCAGTCAAGACCTGGGGGTGCTTATAGGCCTGTCTCTGGGTCCCTGAAGATCAGTCTCTGAGTGTGCCAGGAAGAGAATTGCTGATCCTGAGTTACCTGTGGAGTGTTCTAGCAGGTTTGGTGTATGTCTCGGGTTACCTCTGACATGCTGTCTTCATCTCTTCCCAACACTGTGCAGTGAGTTAGGTCCCCCAGCTTAATTTTGGTGATGGTGGGTGATACTTATGAGTACAAATCATCTGCTCCCTATTTGCTTGAGTTGGGAGGCATTATGCTTAGCTACGGGGTTGTTCCCCCTGACATTTATTGGTGTTTGCATGGAAGAGCCAGCTGTCAAGATGGTCTTTGGTGCCTGTGGTAAGCTGTGGTCCCCCAGGTGGGGCATATGAATGCCCCAAGCTTTAGAAGGGACTCTGTAGCTCTCAGGGGTTTGCTTGATCTCTACTCCCCCTAAGGTGTGGGGAGGAGGAAGACAAATTGTGGCTTTGTTATGGGAGTCTGAAAGGCTTTGCAGAGCCTTGGTGGGGCTCAGAAGTTGCTTTTCCAGCCACTAGGGGGAGCCACTGGTAGGAGAGTCTGGACAAGCTCTCCAAACTGGGAGGGCTGTTCATGGAGGAGGGACCTAAACGCTTGTATGCTAAGGCCCTGGTCTAGGATCTTTCCACCCTTATCTAGTGGCATAGTTTTTCTGTGGAGAGGGGTGGGTGCTCCTCGTGGCCACTCCTTGGATGCCCTCACACCCTGTAAAATTGAGTCATTAAATGCTGTAAAAGGAGTGCATATTGACCTCCCTGCCAGTAGGTGGCACTTGCCAGAAGGAACAAGCTACAGTGTTGTTTTTGGGTCCTGTGACAGGGTCTAGTCCCTCAGGAGAAGCACTTGAATGCCCCAGGTGGTGGGTGGGGCCCTGGAACTTCAGGCCAGTCTTTGTTCTCTGCCATAGCAGAGGCAGTTTCAGGAGTACAACTGGGCGGGGCTGGGTTAGGTGAGCTTGCCCTCAGGCTCTACAAAATCTGCCAAGGTAGGTGTTTTGGCAGGGGTCAAAGGTCTGCTCCAAGCTTCTGGGAAAAGCCTCCAGAGAGGGGCTGAAGTGGCCCCACACAACCAGAGAATCTGTTTGTGGAGGAGGGGCCTTCTGAGATTTATAGTCTGGTAGTCTGGAGTGGACCTGACTCCTCTTCCCCCTCCTTTGGTCCATAATTTCCCCACCTTTGGTGTCTGTTGGAGGGCAGGAGCTCAAGCCAGCCGAGCTCCCCTACAACTGTGCTGTGGGCCAGGAGTTTCCCCACCTAGGATCCTGGCTGAGAGTGCAGCCCTCTTGTGGGAAAACGGGTGCCCCATGAGCATGCTGCAGTTAGACCCACACTGCACTCTTCCCCAGGATCTGCCCACATAGGCTGCCCACATTGATGTTCCAATGCCTCAGGGCATGCCCTGCTCTAATGGAGCTGCTGGACGAGCAGCACTAGGGCAGGCCAGCAAGCAAGGAGTTCAGAGACCGAGCACTCCTCTGTCTGCTGCAGGACCCCAAGAGGAAATGCCTGAGTTCCACACTCTGTGAAAGCCTCTGTGTGGTGTCTCAATTGTCTCTCCCAGCAGCTGTGGGTGGGGGAGGGGAAGGAGAGGAATTGAGTCTGGATGGAGGAATGCTAGCACTCTGGTCGTCTCTGACCCACTCTCTGGGAGGCAGCTCACACAGAATGTCTAGGCTCTGTAGTCACGCAGATCACCTGGGACCCACTGGACCCCTGTGGCTCCTCCAGTCTGGGTCAGAGTTGGGAAGTTTCTGTGTGGGAATGAGCAAGATGAAACCTTGAAGAGTTGAAGCCCTCTGGGGAGGATGAGGGTATACCGTGGTTAGAGAAGCAATATGACCCCTGCCATCCTGGCTCAGGTCTGTGGGGCAGAAAGCACCCCAGAGGGGCTGGAAGCCTGGTACCCTGTCCACACGAAGCTCCCAGCTCACTGGTGGGAGAAGCCTCTGGGTTCGTGTGGGCAGAAAGTCTCTCCAGCAGCTCAGGAACCTGCCAGATTGTCAGAGATATGAGCGGGCAGAAGCAAACTGCTCCACCTACCCTTCTCACTGGACTCCAAGCCTCTCAGGAGTTGATCTTTGCTGATACCTTTCTCCTTCTTGTTCTGCTCTGTAGCTGCTTCTTGTGGAGTCTCCTGAAGGTCCTGGCATCCTTCCTTCAGATCCACATCTGATCCATGTTTTCTCATTTTTTTCTCTTTCATCTAAAACTTCTCCTTCCTGAGATGTTCTGGCAGCTAGTGTCTCCAGTTAGCCATCTTGCCCCTCTCATTTTTATTCTTTATTAGTGATAATTAGTCACGTGGCCCCCACCTCAAAGCAACATGGTGGGCAATGTAGCTCCTGGCCAGGATACTCTATACCATAGAGCAAACCACATGTCTTTCTTGGATGTCAAACTGTCTCTTCCAGAGACCAGCCCTTTTGGCACCTAAAATGATGTGCTCTCCCCTTCTCCTCCAGAGAGACAATCCAAAGTCTCAGTCAGTTACTGCTTCCAACTCAAAATGTAGCATCTTCCCCTACCCCCAAATAAATATATAGTGGAGTACATATAGGCAAACCCAACAAACACTCCCATTTGGGGAAAAAAAATAGAAAGTGAGACGCAGCTGTCACTGGTCCTTGGAAATTTTGGAACACTGTTGGGTGTACATTATGAGGTTTTTCTGCTCTGACATTGGATAAAATTCCTGGATTAGACTTGAATTCTACTCTCTTAGAGCAATTCCCTGCCCATTGCTCTCTGTGGACCTTGTTGCCACTTTCTGGAAGATTCTTCCTGATCAATTTTAATCCATGTCCACATTTTTTTTGAAAATATCATTTTCATTTTTTTCTTTTTCTCAATACTTTAGTTGCCTAAAGGCTGACCCCTCCACTGGGGCTACACCTCTTTACTTTGGTGTGATGGACCAAAGATTTCACTTCTGACAATTTTAAGGAGGTCTGATTTGTTAGAGGCACTTCATAGGGTCCCTTCCACTTCTCTGCCTCCAACAGGGGCAGGGACCCGAAGGAGGCAAACTCATGTATAGTGGTTACCGCCTGACCCACTCATTTGACATATTGTTTTACTCTATTTTCTTTTACTCATGGTTATATTACCATACTTACCTTGGGGTGCTAGGAAGTATCTCTTATAAACTATTTCTTCAAGGCTTAACTTAAGCCTGCTTCTAAAGGGCTACCCTTATCTAGAGGAGGGCAAGCAGCAATATCTTATCCTACTTTAGGTGGGTTTCTTATATCAATTTCAGATGCATGCAATTTCTATTCTAGGTGTAGAGCTTTGTTTATTTGCTGAGTTACCTCTGCTACAAAGGAGGCAAAATGTCCAGGGCTCCATGGAGTGTGCTTCTGGGTCCTCTTGGCAATGGGATATCTGTTGACATCCTTGCTATAGGAGGAGGAGCTGCTGAGCTGTCTCTGTAGCTGTCTGTTCATGGTCTCCATCACCACATGTTATTCTCCATTTGCTTGTCCTCTTTCCCTGGACTATTGACTCCTGTCATCCTGTCATCCTCCAACCTGTTCCTGTACGTGTGTAAGAAGTCTGCAGGGGCCCTGCAGCTCCTGGTAGGAGCCCATCTTGGTGTGAGTTCCTCCGGAAGGTTTCCAGTAACCTTAGATGCTCCTTTCTTTCCTCCAAGTAGGACAAGCCTCTACCCACTATGAAAAGGTATCTACCAATACAAGCCTCAGCATCTGAGTGAAAGGGTGGACCCCACATTTTTGGCTCCTTGTGTAGCATGTTGCCTTTCTGTTCCTGGACCGCCGCAAGCACATAAACAGCGTAAATGGGGTCCTCTCAAATGAGGTCCCACCAAATCCATCAAGGCATCATGCTCCCAATGTATGTATTCATGTAGGTGCCTCATAAGAGGCCAAACTAAAGCTTTGGGTAGGAGATGAGTCTTTGCAAATTCTGTCTCCGTTTTGCTAGCTGTACCATTTCAATTGTCAGAGCCCTGGGTCTTTAGTTTTCAAGGGGATCTAAATCTAGCCAGAGTTTTCAAGGCCCTGAGGAATAAATCACCTCCAGCGGCCTCCTTAGCAGCTCTGCCAGTGGCCTAACTTCTTTTTGCCATGCTGCCACCTGCTTGGGCTCAGCCACGGCCTGTATCAAGGCCATTGTTTCAGTGGCATGCTTAATATTCCTTTTCCTGCTGTCAGGAGACCCCTTTTCTTTCAAATGGCATTATGAGCATGCACAATCATAAAAGCATATTTAGAGTTGGTATAACTGTCTACTTTTTCCTCTTGATAACTGAAACTCAGCTTCCTGGGCTGAAGTCCCAGGTGGCAGTGCCACTGTCGTGGTCACCACATATCCTACCCCTCGTTGTCTGTTCCCATCAGTGAGAAAGATCCAATCTTGCTCTGGCATTGGCTGATCTGACAGATCCATCCTGCTAGAATACATCCAGAACCTCTCAACAGTCATGTTGTAAAGGCTCATTCTCTTTGGCTGGCAAAAGTGTGGCAGGATTGAGAATAGACACAACTCACAAGTGGCTGTTCCTGCCCAGAGGCAAAGAGGCCATCCTCTCACGATATTGTTCAGTGGCTTTGACAGGCCACTGGCCATGGGATGTCTCTCAGCATCTATACTAAGACTCTAAGGCTCATTCCTTGTTTTTCTCTGTACAAGGGCTTTACCATCAGTCCAAAGTCTGGGATCCAGACTCCATTCCTAGGATCCCCAATAAGCTAATAGAAGTTTACAAATCTGTCCAATTGCGGGTTCTACAAGTCCCCTGCTAAGCTTCTATCAAACAGAGCAGGAGAGCCCTTTTAAGCCCATGAGGCAACACAGTCCCAGATCCTGCCATTTAAATGTAACTGAGTACCTTTATAGTTCCTCAGTCGCTTGCCTACACTGCTGCCTGGCCCCTCCCACACCGCTACCTGTCTGGCTGGGCATGGTTGATGCCTGGGTTGGTGCTGTGGCTGGGGGAAGTAGCCCCCTACCAGACTGCTTCTGTTCACGCAGGTTGACACCAATCAAATCCCCACTGTCGATTTTTCCGAGGGCTCCTGTAGGAATATTCAGAGATAGTGGGCTCTGGCCCTCTCCTTCACTGTCTGGGTCCTGGACTTGAAAAAAACATTTTCTCTCCTGAGGGCTTCTTGCTACCTGGAGGCTTTTGCAACTGTTGGGTAATGTTCCATTCAGGGTCCTTCTACTTTACAAAAAGTCAGTCTGGGGCAGCTTTTTCAACCATTCCTTTTGACCGTCTCAAAGGATGCTGCCAGTTGTTCTTGTACATTCAAGCTCCCCATCTGATATTGTTGCAAATTGCCCAACCTGGCTATGGATTCCCTCTGGCATAAATTGAGTTTGCTGCTGGGAGAGACCATTCAGAACCCTGAGTCATACTTTACTTGGTATGGAATTGAAGAGTTAGTTCAGGCGGCACCCTCCCTGGCCCATCCCATGGTGCCAAGAGAGCGGTGGCGGCAGGCGTTCCTTCCCCCTTGCTGTGCGTTGCTCAATGGCAAGCCATGTGTGCCAGTCCTCCCTCCTGCCAGGTCCATCCCTGGCTTGTGGCCATGCCTGGTGCTGTGTCCTAGCCAGCTCTGGGGGTTCTGGCAGAGGTGGGAGGACCTCATTTAACAAAAATACAAACACAGATCATTTTGTATACCATAAACAATGAGTTTGTCTCAAGTAGGGAGCTTGAGACTCAACATTTTAACTCTACAGTGGCAGGTCAACCATTTGATCTCTGAATTTTAAAAGAACCAACAGCTCAGAATAAACCACAGACCACCAACCACCACTGTTTCTCACACTCCAGACAAGTGGTATCACAGTAATCTTTAAACATAGGTACAAAAACTCACAAGACAAAAACTCACAATCAAACACAAACAATATAGGGAATTGCCAACACAAACAATCTAAAATGCCAAGGCCTGTCAATGAAATGGGAATTTTCATTTGATGGCTGCTTCTCTTCACACGCCAGCACATACATTGGATTACAATAACACCATTCTCTTTACATGTAGGTTCGTAGGTATAAGTTAACCATTCAGCCAAACTTTTTCCCGAGGGACTTTGAGATGGAGCTTTCCTATGTTGCAATAAAACTTTACAAACACAGATAATACAGGGAATCCCCAACACAAAATGCCATGGCTGACCAAATGGGAACCACAAAATGAGAACTGAATTCTCAATTGAGAACAAGCATCTCCTAATCCAAAAGGGGACACACTAAGATCCAAATTTCCTCAAACAAAAGAATCAATATCTCCCAATTCCCCCTGATTCCCTGGGATCCACAAATGAGCTCAGTCCAAACCAGGTTTCCTAGTTCCACTCAACCTCTTGACTTCCAACCTCAAAACAAATCCAACTGGGCGGTCCGAACTCCGCCGCCCCCCGCTCTACCCCAGTATAGGTGGAAACAGAGTCTTAGTGTCTTGGGGAACTTCACTTACAAATGGCTGAGGCTGTCATGACACTCCCCAAATCTGTTTCCTTCTCCTTAACTCGGTTAAGGTTGTGGGGAACTGCATCTATTTCAGGGAGACAGAGATGGGATTTCCCTGGAGCTGAAACAGGCTCTGATAGTTGCTGGGGCCATCCCTTGCTCTCTGACCTAGAAAAGAAGTTGTTCCGACCTGGGAAGACTCATGGATTTGACCCGAGGCTGTTCCCTGCCTCCTTCAGCAGTCATAGGGTGCCATTCCACTGGGGCACTGATGGGCCCCACCCAGGGATGTCAAATTCTGTTACTGAAAGTTTGGCATTTGTCCAAAAGGCTACTTTAGAAGAATGAGGACAAGTGGTTTGAGGGGAAAGGAAGATAAGTTTACTAATTTGCTGGCAAATGAGGAGGTTGGCAGACTCTCATCTCAAAGTACCAATGTCCTCACATGTCCACATTTGAAGTGATTATTGAAGACTGTGCCATCTTTGGGAGCTATAAATCTTTTGCATTCTGCTTCCTATCCTTGCAAGTTTGAAGGTAACTTTGGAAATCCAAAGGTTTCTTTTAATGTTTAGACTCTCAAAGTCTTTGTTTTAGAAAAGGGTCTGATTTCATTAGCAGTACAGTTATTTTCCTTGGTATGTTTCTGATCTATTACTTTCTGGTTAGTTCCTGATGCAAGTAACCTCAGCCAAAGGTCTGTCAAGGTATAACCATCAAACTTTATTATTTTCTTTACTTCCTCATTCCCTTGGCTATGTCTCTCATTTAGGGGTGGCTACTGTAGGCCACCTGAAGTAGTAGAGAGAAGATCATATTCTTAATATGAACTTTGCTTCAGGGCTGAGTCTCAAAGGCCTTTGTTTCTCAAAGCTTTTCTCAGTCATCTCTCTTATTGTGTGTGGTCTTGGGAGATTCAGCCTTTTCATCTTTGCAAGTCCCCAAATTTCTGGACTTTCTCTATCCCATACTTTCTCATGATATTTGCCTAACTTCATCTATTTCTTCCTTGCTAAATGCTGCCAATAACAACCAATATACACAAAACATACAGGCACCACAGCATGCAGTCTGCCTTTGAAGTTACTGCACGCCAGATTTACCAAGTGTTTCACCACTGTATACGCCAAGGATCTCTATGTCTCCAGCATCCAGCATCAGTTTCCTTGCTGCCTGCTGCCTGACTGCTAGGCCAATTTTAGATATTTGTTATGGCAGCACCTCGCTTGAGGGTACTAATTTCTGTATTTATTAGGGGTAATGCTGGTTGCTATAAAAGAGACTGTCACAGAATTAGAGAATTTTAGAACTAAAACAGGGCTTTAGAGATCATGAAGTACATCCAACTCCTCCTCATTGTAGGAATCAGGGGCCGATGCAAGAGAAGACTGAGGCTTTCCCAGAGCCACGCAGTGACCTAGAGGCAGTGGTTACCATCCAGCTGGGCTGTGGTGATCTTTACTGCTTCAGCCTTTGCTCAGCCCTGGCACATACTAGGGGCTTTACGAATAGCTGTCCAACTGAATTGGGAATGTGTAAGTCTCTGTTAGGGCATCATTTAGTTTAAGACAAAAAGAGAGGAATGAAGGAAAATTCAGGAAACATTCGAAACTTCAGTAGAAATGCCTCAAAAAAGATGTAGATTAGAAGACCTATATGACCTTGTTATGTGTCTTTCATACATTTTCATGCTCTGAATCTTAAAGTGCTAAGGACATTGTGATGACAGTTTTGAGGTAGTTGTTTTTATGTAGTTTCAGCAATACGCCATTTACTATTTAGTTTAGAAACAGCCAAGTAATTGGTCCAACATATGGACCTCTTAGCCTGATCTCCCAATCTTCTTCTCACCTATTCTTTTTCTCTTTTCTTTTTTCTTTTTTTCCTTTCCTTTCCTTTCCTTTCCTTTCCTTTCCTTTCCTTTCCTTTCCTTTCCTTTCCTTTCCTTTCCTTTCCTTTCCTTTCCTTTCCTTTCCT
>NW_012135525.1:4037867-4066972 GCF_000956105.1 Propithecus coquereli
CCCCTCCCTTCTCCTCTCCTCCCCTCCCTTCTCCTCTCCTCCCCTCCCCTCCCCTCCCCTCTCCTCCCACTCTGTTGCCCTGGGTAGAGTGCTGTGGCCTCAGCCTAGCTCACAGCAATCTCAAACTCCTGGGCTCAAGTGATCTTCCTGCCTCAGCCTCCTGAGTAGCTGAGACTACAGGTGCGTGCCACCATGCCCAGCTAATTTTTCTATTTTTAGTAGAGATGGGGTCTCGCTCTTGCTCAGGCTGATCTCGAACTCCTGACCTCAAGCGATCCTCCCACCTTGGCCTCCCAGAGTACTGGGATTACAAGTGTGAGCCACCGTGCCTGGCCTCTCACCTATTTCTCAGCTTCTGGTGAGGAGTAGGGGTGGGCAGAGGTGGTCATAATTGGGATGAGATGGGCCAAGGTTAAGGAAGGGATAGGTTAAGGAAATAGGAATCACCATCTTTTTTTTTTTTTTAATGATTGACACATAATAATTGTACATATTTTGAAGGGTATAATGTGATGTTCTGATACATGTATAAATTGTCTAATGATGAAATCGGGACAATGAGCATATCATCACCTTAAACATTTATCATTTCTTTGTGATGAGAACACCAAAAACCTTTCTTCTAGCTGTTTTGAAATATACATTATTGTTAACTCTACTCATCCTACTGTGCAATAGATCACCAGAACTTATTTTTCCTATTTAATCATAGCTTTATAGCTATTGACTAATCTCTCATCTTCTTCTCTCCTCACTCCCTTCCCCATCCTCTGGTAACTGTGAGTCTACTCTCCACTTCTGTGAGAATGACTTTTTAGATTCCAATGAGTGTGATCATGTGGTGTTTCTCTTTCTATGCCTGTCTTATTTCACCTAAAAGCACGTCCTCCAGATTCATCTATGTTGCCACAAATGACTAGGATTTCATTCTTTTTTATGGCTGAACGGCATTCCATCATATGTATATACCATATTTTCTTTATCCATTCATCCATTGATACACACTTGGTTGATTCCATGTCTTGGCTATTGTAACTAGTGGTGCAATAAACATGGGAGTGCAGATATCTCTTCAATATACTGACTTCATTTCCTTTTGATATGTACCCTGTAGTGGGATTGCTAGATCATATGGTAGCTCTATTTTAATTTTTTGAGGAATCCCCATACTGCTTTCCATAATGGCTGTTCCCACCAGCAGTGTGTAAGGATTCTTTTTTCTCCGTGTCCTCGCCAGCACTTTATATCTTTTGATATTTTGATAGTAGCCAATCTTACTGGAGTGAGGTGATAACATAAACCTAAAAATCTTTTGCACAGCAAAGGAAACAATCAGTAGAGCAAAGAGACAAGCTACAAAATAGGAGAATATATTTGCAAACTATATGTCTGCCAAGGGTCTGTATCCAAAATGTATAAGGAACTCCACAACATAAAAGCAAATAACTTGATTAAAAAATGGGCAAAAGGCCTGAATAGACAGTTCTCAATAGAAGATATACAAATGGCCAATAGATACATGAAAATATGCTCAGCATCACTAATAATCAAAGAAATGAAAATCAAGAACAGCTATCTTTATATTTTTTATGGTGTGTGGCAAGTGGCCTGCTGAGATTTCTGTGTCAATACCCTTTCCCCCACCACATCGGAATGTAAAATGGGACTTCAGTTTTTAGGTAGAATAAGACTTTTGATGTTGGACAATATGACACAGGACTTCATAATGTTGTTGTTCATAATTTGGGTGTTATTTATAAAGCACTCGTTCTGTACCAGGCCCTAGGCTATACATACGAAGTGATAAAAGCTTTGTGTCAGAAGCTTAGAGACTATATAGGTTTATTAAGTTATTGAGTTTATTGAGTTTCAGAATATTATTAATATACTGCACCAGATTATTGGGGGTGGCATTTTTCAAAGATGGTAAAAGTTTCTGTAGACAGAGGTAGAGAAGAGCTTAGAGTCAGTTTCTTTGGAAATTTTTTCCACCCTTCAAGACTGAAAAACTCCTGAACAGATGGGCTAGGTCAGATTCCCTGTAAAGGTATTCTGTTGAGTTATTTGGGTATATTTTCAGTTTTGTGATGAAGCATATCTTTAGTTTGTAAGTCAAAGTCAGTATAAAAGTTGGGTTTGTTTTAGTGAAAACATTTTGAGAGACTGTGTTACAAGAATTTAATAATAAGGAATACCTGCATATGGGCTGGGTGTGTTGGCTCACACCTATAATCCCAGTGCTTTGGGAGGCCAAGGCAGGAGGATCACTTGAGCCCAGGAGTTCAAGACCAGCATGGGCAACATAACAAGACACCATCTCTGCAAAAAATCTTTTTAAATTAGCCGGTCATGATGGTGTGCACTGTAGTCCTCGCTACTTGGAAGGCTGAGGGGGAAGTATCGTTTGAGTCTAGGAGTTTGAGGTTGCAGTGATTTATGATCGCACCACTGCATTCCAGCCTGGGCAACAGAGTGAGAACCTGTTTCAGGGAAAAAAAAAGAAGGAAGAATACCTGCATACTGAGGTCAATTATTTGGAGAACTTTCTTAATAACTTTGTAGGGTTTTGTAGTGAATAATCCCAGCAGAAAATACATTCTCATGCAGAATCATATAAAGATTAATTATGTCAGACTAACTTTAATTTACATGGAAAAATTCTTATTCTTTTTAAAATCCTGTATAGAGGAGGTTAGGAAGTAGCAAGATTTGGATATGTTTATAGTAGCAATGCTGAGTCTGAGTTAGCCAAAGATGGTATACAAAAAAGTGGTGTTTATATGCTGGCTGTCATCTCACTAGGACTTTACAGAAACTGATTTAGATATCAGTTGTGGTTCCCCAATTACTTATTCATTTCTCATTTTGATTTAGAATAGATGGTATGTGGTCCTCTGTTTCTTAGGTCTGAAAATAAATTCATCCTCATTGATTACCCTGATAGACTGAGTATGACCATCCTTAGCCTAAGGTCATGAAAATAAGATTCACAAAATAAGAAATGAAAGTGATTAGCAAATGTGAAGAGATTCAACTCTTCTACCAACCAAAGAAATGCATATTAAAACACAGCATAGTCATACTTTTGTCAGGTTTGGCAAGTATTACAAAAGATTGGTGCTAACTTATGTTGATGAAGGTGTAAATAAACACACATTCTTATACACCACTGAGAAATGTTTAGATTGATAATGAATTATAAACTCCCGATGAATTTTCGCTGCTTATTCTGATGTGATTTTCTGAATCATCTTACCATGTCTTAAATTTATAAGCCATTTAAAATTAGAGGCACATTTGTATGTCAAAACCATGAATATTAAAAATAATTCAAGGATGTTTATAAAAAGGATTGACGCTGTCCTACAATCCCTCATTTCAAAAGGAATGTGTGTTTTCACTCACTCACTTGGTTGGAGGAATATGGGTCAAGGACCATGACAAATTCAGAGGACTGTGTGGCAATCAGTATAAACTTATTATTTTTTTTTTTTAGACAGAGTCTCACTCTTTTGCCCGGGCTGGAGTGAGTGCCATGGCGTCAGCCTAGCTCACAGCAACCTCACACTCCTGGGCTCAAGCAATCCTCCTGCCTCAGCCTCCCGAGTAGCTGGGACTACAGGCATGTGCCACCATGCCCGGCTAATTTTTTCTATATATTTTTTTAGTTGTCTCATTTAATTTCTTTCTATTTTTAGTAGAGACGGGGTCTTGTTCTTGCTCAGGCTGGTTTCGAACTCCTGAGCTCAGAACAATCCGCCCACCTCGGCCTCCCAGAGTGCTAGGATTACAGGCATGAGCCACCGCGCCCGGCCCAGTATAAACTTATTTTAAAATTAAGAATGTCGCCTTAAATTTATAATTATTATTTCCATCTTATCTGAAAGTTAATCGTGACATGATGAAAATAGCATTTGCTAGAGCCTGGGCCTGGCTTTAATTCCAGTATGATCTTTGACCATGGGGCTAACTGACACAACATCCTGATGTCACAGGTGTGGGTATAGGTAAGGCAGGAACTTCCTAGAGCAGCTCTCATGATCATCATGCCACAAACTCTCCACTTCAATAGTCAATTTCACTTTCATTTTACTTTCTATTTTTTTATTTTTGCCACTAGAAAAATCTCTTAAGCTCATTCCTTTTTCTGTTCCTTGAACAAACGATTCCAGGTGTCTGTGCCAACAGTTATTAACCAAAATGAAATAATAGGTAGCAGATGTGCAGACATATTCATCATCATATCATACGGTGATATTAGGTGGGGTGATGTTAACATTCGTATAAAGTTTTAAGATACTATGAAATATGGTTTAAGAAAAAAATCTAATTACTTTTCTAATTCATTTTGTTTTAGTAGATGAAAGAATAAGGGTCTCAATATTACTATGTTGATTAGAATTTGGAGAGTTGAGAAGCTGCTATATTGGGTGGACATTTGATGATAAAAAAACTCCAGTAGAGCCATGTCTGGCCATCTTTTGTATAACTTTTCCACAGCAAAAAAACAAAAACAAAAACAACCCAGCAGAACTATTAATACTAACCCCATTTGGGTATGGACCCAAATATAAACAGCCATAATTCTTAATCATTTTAATACTAGCATTGCTGGAGATTACCTTTTACAAAGCAAGGGAATGTCTTTAGAATCCGTCATCATGATTCTTTTTAAAATCATTTGGGATTTTTATTGTTATTAAGTAAAACACAAATTTAGGGAAGATCAAAGGAATGACTCATTGGTCCCTCACCTCACAAAAGGATGTATATCTGGCATGTAAATATCACTGGGCCTCTAAAGAAAATTGTTAACCTAGTGAAAGAAAATTACACTGCTCAGAAAATCCTACCAATGAAAATGTGAAGGTTTGGGGAAGAAAATAAACAAAAAGCAAACCACTCATTTATCAGCTGTATCTCTTTGAACATTCTGTCTCTCCCTGTTTTACTAATCCACTTTGATTATATCATTATATTTTAATGGGCACATAGCTGAATAATCAGGAAAGCAAGAACACTCAGAACAAAACAAGAAAATCCTGCTATGGGCTTGCCTGAAGTGTTCCAATGCATTGTCAAAAATGGAACTAGCATATCAAAACCATAATTTCTCAAATAATGTTGTTTACAGCTAAGCAAGGTTTAAAAATTTCTGTTTTAAAAAAATTAATGAATAGTACCGACGGCCATTGAATATGGCAAGAATCATGTAGGTGTTTGAGGATGGGTTGAAAATTGAGACTTAATTCACAGTCTCATTTTGTTTCCCCTCATGTCCCACACCCGCCTGAATTTTCAGTGGATCTAAGGAGATGTGCAGATGTTGCTATGTGTCATTTTTCTACTTGAAGACTCAAGACTAGAAGCCCGAATACATACAGCATATTCTTTTCAGATGTTTTCATCACGTTCGAGATGCCAAAAAATGACTTTTTGTATTTATACGTCTTTACTATGGCCTAGAAGTTTAGGGCTCCAGGCAGGCACATCACTTGAGGTGGTGGGCAAGCACTGGTGGTGGTGGCAGAACTTGCTCCAACACTATCCTTAGCCGAAGGTGATGCCAACTCTGTAGGAAGAAGAATGGCCAATTTGACTAAGGAAGAAGCCACCTATTCCCTTTCTCCCATTCCGTCCGCTGCTGGCATTCACAAAAAATAGGGCAAGGTAAATACCAAAGCACCACAGTAAAGCTTCCATGAGAAGCTCCCCATGAAGTAGAAGTCACATACTTTTCTATGTAAAGTAAATGCATAACTGTTAAAACAGGTTTGTTTACCACTGAATATCATCTCAAATCTGTGAGTTTACTTTACACTCTGTGGGAGATGCTGGTGCAGTGGAAGGGAAGCTATTCAGAGGAGGAATTGGTAGAGTGGCTTCTGGTCCCAGCTCTGCTACGAACTGGCTGGGTGACCTCAGGGAAGTCCTCTCAGGACTACTGGTCAAGAAGGAGAGAACAACATCTCAGTGTTTCACTCAGCTCTGAAGATGCCACGGTTTCCAGAAAAACCGCTTATGTGCCTGTAGTTTTCCTTTAACTTTACAAGTACTTTAAACGTTGAGGACTAATGAATAGTATCAAGGGAATGCTGTTAGTAAGATTTAGTAACTATCTTAGCTCACCAACTAGCAGTGTAAATTACTGTAAGTACATGACGTCCTAGCTTTAAAAATAAAATCAGCCTGTTCGTATAGGTATTTCTGCTGGACTTCAACCGAAAGTTGTTGCTTTGTTTTGTTTTACCATTAATATGATGTACTTTCATTTCAGTCAAGAAACTGTATTCAGTGTTAGTGTTTCCAGGTGAATTTTATGGAGAAGATAGCTTTAAAACATTGCTTCCTAATAACCCCAGGCCCGTTATTTCTCCTATGGTAAGCCACTTTCATTTTAAAAATAGATCTGTTCTACGAGACTAAAGTTGGCCCTGGTTGGTGTCCTCTTATGCGGGTTATTTAATTTAAAAATAGAACTGTCTCAGATATGTATCAACTCGTTTATGATCGTTTCTATCTGGAGTAACCTCCAAGTTCGCAGTTAATTCTATGGGGTAATGTGCGGGGGCATTATAGTCCAGTTGTGTTTTCCTCTTTGGTAAACGTCATGATAGAAGAGGGTTTTGTTTTTAGGCTGATAATTTCAGTGTATTTAGCTTTTGAGTTTTTTCTTAGGCTAAATTAAACGTCCCCAAGGGCTAGGGGAATTTTATAATTTGGGCGAAAAAGAGATTACCATTGGAAAGTAGTTAACATTTAACGTTTCTGAAACAAGTAATCACCCCTGGACTGTTTTTAGATCAATCAAATTACTCTTTTACACAGAGCAATTTTAATTTAAAATGTACTGGTACACCTTTGGGCATATTAAAACAATCATTTTTTCCATGAATGCGTATTTCTGGAGAACAGGTGTACAGAAACACCATTGAACAATAAGTAATACTTTTTCTATTTATTAAGGCTAAATTACTTTAATTTTTCAACCTTTAAATGAAATTTGATTATCTGATTTTACAAAGTAAAAATGTTTTACATTGTTAGAAATTAAATTGCTATTGATTTTGTGATGTTTTAAGGCCTTAACTCTAACATAGACTTTCTTTTTGCCTTACAGATTTTTACAGATGTAATTATTTGTTTCTTTTAAAAAGTCTAGAAATTATCAGGTTATAGAAAATAAACATAAAATATGTTATATAAGTCACATACTTTTATTATTAAATTATAACTTAAAATAATGCACTTTGTTACTTAAATAATTTGACATATTTTAAAGTTATTTTTTGAAATTGGGTTTTCTATCGGACCTGATTAAACAATGTGACATCTTGAAATATTATTCTATGAGAGTTGCAAGTTTCTCATCAGTAAGGATAAATGATCTTTTGTAGAATTTGGCCATATAATCTTGTCTTTAAAGGTCCTGTTTTTTTTCCATCCAACCAGCAGAGAGCACTTTAGCTTGTAATATGAGCGTTGTCTATACAAATGAATACAGTGAAGACCATACTTTATCAAAGAAATGGGCAATCAATTATCCTTAGTCACAATTTCATTCATTTCCTGATAAGTTTATTCCATCAATTTCTTAAATTTTGCATTAACTTAAACACATTTTTATAGTTTAAAAAAGTTATTATAATGACATTTTCTTCAAATACATTCTTCTGCT
The DNA here is from genome assembly GCF_000956105.1 of Propithecus coquereli. Lineage (NCBI taxonomy): Eukaryota > Metazoa > Chordata > Mammalia > Primates > Indriidae > Propithecus > Propithecus coquereli. The sequence continues at coordinate 4,045,546 of NW_012135525.1, forward strand.
ATGCCCTCAGCTAGACATTTTCATGTTTGTTGTATTTTGAATATTTTATAATCCCAATTAATTTGTAAATTTTTATGTGAACAGACTACATTTATTCTCGATTTTTGTATACCCTTTGTTTTTCTAAGAAAGTGGCTCATAGTCTGTGGACACTCAATAAATACTTATTGACAAAGATTTTTGGGTAGATGGATCCCAATGGGGAGATTCTGCTATAGTTGAATTATTATAGATGAATGTACCATCTCTTTTGCTTGCCTAGTGAGGATTTAGGTGGGAACATCTTTCTTGAATCCACCTGCTTAGACTTGTCAGCTTATGAAGAACTTGTATAAAGCACCTCCCTTATTCTGGTCTCTCAAAAGGCTCAAGGTTCACTTGACAGAAGTCAGTGAGTGACAGCAACGGTCAAGGGCCTGCTCCTTCCCCCAATTTCCCTATGTTTTGAATCTCAGCAAGGGTTGGATCACTGAAGAACTTGAAAGGTTTATTCTGCCACATTACGATTTTCTGCCTTTTATTGCATGACGTGAGAAATGTCACTGAATAGCAGAGGAATATGGGAAATGTGGTTAAGTAGCAGTTCAGAGTCTGAACAGAAACTTGGCACATGGGGATTAGATGCCCAACAGCATTCAGAATTCTGGCCACACCTGGCTTACCGAGATGTCTATTATTGCAATGCGCACATCTTGCAGTAGAAAGCAGCTCAAACAGCTAACCCACAGCTGGTAAAATCCATGTGGGTCTCTGAAGGGATCGTTGGCAACCTGTCCCTGCTGTGCTCAGCCATGGGGAAGCCCTCTCAAGTATTCCTTATACGCATGTCTTTCTAAGGGGACAGGGAAGGAATGTTGGTTGAATGTAGATACAAACCCCCTTTGTACGGTAGGTAAAGAATGGGAAATATTTCAGCCTAACCAGATCTGTCCTTTCGGTTCAATATTTTAGCATCATTTCCTCAAATCAGTGTTAAGTCCTTTCAAACACACCACTGAAGTTAGTCCTCTGTGACTTGTTTTTCCCTGAATGGCTGTGCTTCATATTTATTTGAATCCCATTTCTCCTGAATAAAAATGTTAATATCCATTTGAATTCAGTTTCTCCTGAATAAAATTAGAGTGAGGAACTAATATGATTTATTCCTGGCTCCTGGCCCCCTAGGAATGGACCTGAACCTGCTCTCCACTTTTTTCTCCCTTTCCTGCATATTCCCCTCTTTCTACCCTACACCCGTGTTCATTATCTGCTCAGAGTGACTTGTTTTGATCTTAATGGTTGCCTGTGGTGGCTCCTAGAACCTTATTCTTCCCTGAATCAGATGTATCCGACACGTGTCAAAAGATGCTTAAATGACAGCTCAGGATAATAATTCAGCTGTGTTTAAATGGATGGAAGGCACGGTGAGGGAGTTTCTACCACCCAGGTGTGAAGTCCCCCGGATACCCAGGAAATATCCAGAAGCCTGGGGCTCAGGGTGGCGTGCAGCCTGGAGTGTGGCCGCAGTGTTTGGTCAGGGCAGCTGGGAAGTGTGTAATGTGATCTGAGACCTGCACTGCCCTAAACACAGTCAAGAAGCAGAGTGTTTCTGCCACAGAAACAGCAGCTTTGCTCTTAGTATTTCCTGAATATTCTGGAGGGTTTCTTGTTGGTTGGTTGGTTGGTTGGTTGGTTGTTATATTCCTGGAAGTAAGCCAATGCTTAAATATGAATAATGGCAAATTGGGTATGGGGCTTTTTGTAATTAACCCTTCTGTATAAATCCTTAGTGGAAGAGTGGCAAGTTGCCCATCTTTTTTGCTTAGCACATGAAAAAAAAAAAAAAAGTAATCATAGAGAAAACCTAGCCTGTGATGTGACTTCTCTAGCTAGGAGTGGGTCTCTTTTATTGTTTGAGTCATTGAGTGTTTTTTACGAACCAGTAACCTGATCCTTTATCACTCTCCCCACCGCCTCCTCCGGTATGCCCTGATGCATTCAACACATGTGTTCATATGGGAGGCGAGCAGCACGGAGAGCAATTTACATTCAGCTTCCCAGTCTGCTAGAAGCAGCAAATCAGCCCCTGGGAAGGCTTCAGAGACTTGTCAGCAGTCTGTAGCTTATTTCTGTGTGTGTGAGGGTGTGTGTGTGTGTGTCTCTCTCTCCCCCCACCCCCTCTCACCATTTCCAGGCTGGAATCACTGTGGAGGAACAAGCAACAAAGTCTTGTCAAGATCTCATCTCAGGGTAATGATTAGTTAAAAAATGAAAGGCTAAAATATTGATTTTCTTTAGAAGAATAATTGACTGTTTGATGTAGAGAACACCCAGTTTCTTCCTGAGGAAAGCTGAACAGGGCTACATTAGCAGCCGCGTCTCTGACAGCAGCAGGGGCTGGGTTTAAGCAGCGGCTGCTTTGCCCGAGGATCACCCGTAAATGGACTTTGGTCTCGATGCTTTGACTCTTTGTGGTGGTTTTGGATGTTGGAATACAGGCGGTGATCTCCTGTCTTTTATAAACTCACCTGATTTAAAGGAAAGATGAGTGAAGAACCAAAGGAGAAAAATGCAAAACCTGCTCATAGGAAAAGGAAAGGAAAAAAGGTAAGAAATGAATAAGCAACATGTTCTCTTCATTGTTCTCTGGCTCTCCGGAGGAAGTGATCTTTAGGCTGTATTTTTAAGAGACTGGCTTTAGATTTTTTAGAAGCTGCTAGAATCAGAGTGCTTTTGTTTTTCTGGTCTATTATTGGGTGTGTTCTGTGTTGGAGAAAAATCATCACAACTCGGATACATTGCTAAAATATTTAAACAGTTAAGTATGGTCATTTAGATTTCACTGAAGTGGTGTGTTTTTCATAGTGATATTCAGGATTATTAAGTAAACACATGTCCTAATTATGTGGGTGGGTGTTTTTTTTTTTTTCCCCCTTGAAATTTTACAGAATGCTTGTTAATCAACAAGGGTACAAGGGTACAATTACTAATGAATATTATTATGCCATAGATGTTTAGCTTTAACACATATTTTAGACAAACTTAGGGAAACCTGTAGTTATACTTTAAAATTACAGCATGGTGGTGAACTCCATTTTAATTATTGATCACTTTATGGCTGACAAATCTCAGATTTGCATTCAACCCTGCAGTTGTACAGCCATATGCCTGATTTGCCCATTACAATTCATAAAATTAATTTTATTTCCATGTAAATTAAAGAATAATCAATACATCAATAGATGATCATGGTAAACCTGTAGATTCATTTTGGTTTCCTTGAATGTGTGTATCTTAAAATGTGCTCCTAACTTTTTAATACATTTTGAAATGGGAAAAAAAGGTAATTCCCTAGGTCTGGAACTTGTTTTTGATCCACTGTGGTTTATAAATTGTCTTGGTTTTAGGGTGTGCCACCAATGGAAAAGACAGTTGTACATCTGCAACAAAGAAAAACAAATTCCTAAAATAAGATTATAGTTCATAGCTATTTAATGAGAATGGGTACTCTGTTTTTAAATCTATAACCAAAATCTTCAGATATTATGTTTTACTTATGAGGACTGCTTTATATATAATTGTGCTTCTTTAATATGCCTCCTTGGCCCAATATAGTGTATGCTCAGGCAGTGGACACCTACAGAAGGGTTGGTTGTAGTGGAAAAGATAAAGATTTCAACTACTCATGGAATATACCAGACATTTAAAATTTTTTCATAACCTATTTATTATTTATGAAAAGATTCATTTGAATACGATGTTCTTAAAGGAGCTACTACCAGCAGACTACCCTGAGGGCATGTCTATGTGCATGCCAACATTCTAGGGCAGCAGTTCAACGTCCTCCAGATAGCGAAGCTGTGCAGACTGATTATAAGTCAGCCTTGACTTCTTGTGCATTGTTTCAGCAGGGGTTAATGATGTTGCGAAGGTGCTAGTCTGATTTCCCAAGGGAGCAGGTCTCAGCTGCACAGCACAAATCATTTGTTTAATGCCTAGCATAGTGGTGCTGATGTCAAGGAAAACTGTCAGTTTTGCTCTTGTTTATGAGATACGGCCTTAAGTGTCTGACAGGCTCCACCATGATTCTGAACACGGAGTGTCACAGAGAGCCCTGACAGACACATGAGCCACGACAGTGCAATCCAGATTAAAGTGAGCAGTGGCTCGATTGGTTATAAATCATTGAGCTTTTATGTGGAATCCTTTAACCTGGGCTTATTTTCTCTCTACCTTGAGATTTCCCCAGCTGTGTTCCATTTCTCCTCATGTATGATTGTCCTGCTCAGAGCACAGTATTAAGCCAGTTGCTTTGAGTCCTTTTCCCTTTATTCCACACTCTCCCAACTGCTTCCGGGGCATTCTTTATGAAAACCTTGATCATCATACTCTGCCCAGTACCTTCTAAGCTCCTTACTACCTGCTCAGTGAAATCCAAATTCCTGACCATGGGGCTTGAAACCCTTCATGATATAACCTGCATCCACATCTCAGGTTTTTTCCCCCTCACTGTACTTCTTTCATATCTGACCCTATTCAGAATGGAGTTCTTACCAGTCCCTGAATTAAACCATTTCTTCTGATGCCTGTCTTCCGTCCACTGAGAAAGCATTCCTATGCCAGCCCGCTTCATAAAATCCTACCCATCCTTGAAGGTCAAAAGCCCAAATCTTGCCCTCTTCTTGAAATCTCTTGATTCACTCTAGTTAGAACTGTCAATTAGCTGCTGGATGTGCTGTCAGGCCCTTAACACATGCTACTCGTTTTCAAGTTATCAGGTACCTGCCTTGTTCCCTTGACCACAGTGAACCTCCTGGTGTTCACTTCAGGAAGCACTCAGCCTGCTGTCTTGTATGCAGTTGATGCTAAATAAATGTCCCATTGTATTATCACTACCAGTTTACCAGCATTCGCTAAGAATTTTCACCGATAGAGAAGATACATATCAAATAGGTGATATCTTTTAAATGAGTAGACCAATCTTTTCATATTTTTTGGGAAAAGGATATACTATTTTATTGTTGGTTTATATTATGTGTGTGCGTGTGCGTGTGTGTGTGTATTCTTTCATTCTGAACCAAATATTCCAGAAGGTTTCTGAGTGTTCCAGATGACCTATGCTGCAGCAGTAGTGGGTGTGGTCAAATGGAAGTATCTTAGGTGGGAAACACAGGCAACTTGCCAAACTCTGTGGCAACAAGCTCCCCAAATACTTAAAATATTTCTTAGTTATATATGGAATTAATATAAAATTCAGTGTTAAAGGCTTTTTCACATAGGAATATATCTCAAAATGGCCTTTAAAATTATGTCTTGGTGTTTTCAGAAGAACAGATCACGTGCTTAGGGCATTTAGGTATAAAGTCTCTCATGAGACGTTTAATATTGAGTCAGCAAGATAAATGTGATGGAATTATATTATTCCTGTGTTGGCACATAGTATTTTTGTATTTTGATCAGGAAGATAACAACTCAAGTTGGTGTTAAGAAATGCTTTTTCTAATACTTTCTATATTTTTTTCTGGAATGGGAAGATGGAGTGTGTGTGTATCTATATCCCATAGCTATTTATCTTGCCTTAGGCTAGTTATGGAAGAAGAATTTACTAAAAATCAGGATACCTGAGTTCTAGTCTAGTCCTGCTTCTAACTTGACATCTTGCCTTGAATAGAACAATCAAACTCTTTATCTATAAAATAGGGATCATATACCTGGTGAAGCCACCAGGGATATTTTGAAAGTATAAGAAAATAATTACCAAATTATGGTAATCCATAAAACAATATTTTTACAGAGATTTCAAAGCAATAGCACCTAAATTCAAAGTAGTTGTCATGGTGGAATTTTAAACTTCACATGGAGTGACTGACCCTATAGAGGAAAGGACACATGAGGACATATTGCCCCATCTGATCTTTTACTGTGGAAGGACTTAGTTTAACCAGCCACCAAAGATAAAATGGAAAAAGTGACCCTTAATGGTTTTGTTTCTTTAGCATCTATATTAGTCAACTTGGGCTGCTTGGGCTGCCATAACAGAATACCACAGACTGGGTGGCTTAAACAACAGAAATTTATTTTCTCACAGTTTTGGAGACTAATGCTGAGATCAGGGTGCCAGCGTGGTCGAGTTCTGGTAAGGGGTCTCTTTGTGGCTTGTAGATGACCATCTTATCACTGTGTGATCACATGGCCTTTCCTCAGTGCACGCTCTTGGAAGGAAAGAGATCTCTTTTCCTCTTCTTATGGGCCACCAATTTTATCAGATTAGGACCTTGTCCTTATGACCTTATTTTACCTTAACTACATCCTAAAAGCCCTATCTACAAATACAGTCATCCTGGGGGTTACAGTTTCAATATATGAATTTGGAGTATTGAGGGGAGACAAAATTTAGTCCTTAGCAGCATGCAAAGAAGGGTATACTATCCAGGTTCCCAACTTAGGTATGCCTAGTAAGTCATGTGTTGGTGACTGAAGTTCCTTCTATTAATTTAGTTCATTCAGCAGATGCTGTGTAGTGAGGAGCTTTCAATTACTGGGCCAGACCCAGGTACCTTGGGGATATTACTGGTTTGGTTCCAGACCACTGCAATAAAAGGGATATCTCAATAAAATGAGCCACACAAATTTTTTGGTTTCCTGATGCATATGAAAGTTATACGTACACTATACTGTAGCCTATTAAGTGTGCAATGGAATTTTGTTTAACAAAAAATGTACACATCTTAATTAAAAATACCTTCTTTCTTTCTTTTTTTTTATTTCAGCGTATTATAGGGGTACAGATGTTTAGGTTACGTATGCTGCCCTTGCCCCCCGCCCCCAAGTCCGAGTTTCAAATATGTCCATCCTTCAGGCGGTGCTCATTGCACTCTTTGTGTATGCATATACCCATCCCCTCCTCTCTCCTCCGCCTCCCCCCTGCCCAACATCCAATAGATGTTATTCTTATATGTGCACTTATGCGTTGATCAGTTAATACCAATTCGATGGTGAGTACATAAAAATACCTTATTTCTGAAGAATGCTAATGATCATCTGAGCCTTCAGCAAGTCATAGTCTTTTTGCTGGTGGAGGGTCTTGCCTTGATGTTGATGGCTGCTGACTGATCAGGGTGGTGGTTGCTGAAGGCTGTGGTGGCTGTGGCAATTTCTGAAAATAAGACAACAATGAAGTCTGCCACATTGACTGACTCTTCCTTTCACAATAGATTTCTTTGTAGCATGCAATGCTATTTGATAGCATTTTACCCACAGTAGAAATTCTTTCAAAATTGGAGTCAATCCCCTCAACCCTACCACTGCTTTACTAACTAAGTTTATATAATATTCTAAATACTTCATTGTCATTTCAACAGTGTTCCTAGCGTCTTCACCAGGAGTAATTTCCATGTCAAGAAACTACTTTCTTTGCTCATCCATTAGAAGGAACTCCTCATTTGTTCAAGTTTTATGATGAGATTTCAGCAATTCAATCACATCTTCAAGCTCCACTTCTAATTCTCATGCCGTTTCTACCACATCTGCAGTGACTTCCCTCACTGAAGTCTTGAACCTCTCAAAGTCATTCTTGATATTTGGAATCCACGTCTTCCAAACTCCTGTTAATGTTGATATTTTGACCTTTCATGAATCATGAATGTGCTTAATGGCATCCAGACTAGTGAATCCTTTCCAGAAGGTTTTCAATTTGCTTTGCCCAGATCCCTCAGAGGAATCACTGTGTATGGCAGCTATTGCCTTACAAAATGTACTTCTTAAATAATAAGACTTGAAAGTTGAAAGTACGCCTTGCAGATTGTACTCCAATGCAGATTGGATGTTGTGTTAGCAGGAAAACAACATTCATCTCCTTGTCTATCTCCATCAGAGCTCTTGGATGACCAGGTGTATTGTCAATGAGCAGTATTTTTTAAAAGGAATCTTTTATTCTGAGCAGTATGTCTTAACAGTGGGCTTAAAATATTCAGTAAACCATACCTTAAACAGATGTGCTGTTATCCAGGCTTTGCTGTTCCATTTATGGAGCACAGGCAAAGTCGATTTAGCGTAATTCTTAAGGGCCCTAAGAATTTTTTGAATGGTTAAGTGAGCATTGGCTTCAACTTAAAGTTGGCACTTAAAAAAAAAAATCGGTGTTTGCTTAGTAAGAGTCAGCCTATCCTTTGAAGCTTTAAAGACAGGCATTGACTTTTCCTCTCTAGCTATGATAGTCATAGGTGACAACTTCTTCCAATACAGTATAAAGCTGTTTCATCTACGTTGAAAATGTGTTGTTTAGTGTAGCTACCTTTATCAATTACTGTAACTAGATCTTCTGGATAACTTGCTGCAGCTTCTAAGTCAGCACTTGCTTCTTCATCTTGTACTTTTACATTATGGAGGCAGCTTCTTTCTTTAAATCTCATAGACTAGCCTCTGCCAGCTTTGGACTGTTCTGCAGTTTCCTCACCTCTCTCACCTTCATAGAATTGAAGAGAATTACAGCTTTGCTCTATATCAGCTTTGGTTTAAGGGAATGTTGTGGCTGGTCTGATCTATCCAGAACACTCAAACTTTCTCCATAACAGCAATAAAGCTGATTTGCTTTCTCATCATTTGTGTGTTCATTGAAGTAGCACTTTAAATAATTCCTCCAAGAACTTTTCATTTGCATTCACAACTTGGCTGTTTGGTGTAAGAACCCCAGTTTTTAGCCTTTTGACATGCCTTCCTTATGAAGTTTAATCATTTCTAGCTTTTGATTTAAAGTAAGAGACATGTGACTCTTCCTTTCACTTGAACACTTAGAGGCCATTGTAGGATTACCAATTGTCATAATTTTAATACTGTTGTGTTTCAGGGATTAGAGAGGCCCAAGAAGAAGGAGAGAGATGGGAGAACAGCTGGTCATTTGAGCAGTTAAAATCACACATTTATTGATTAAGGTTCTCCATCTTATATGGGCACAGTTCATGCTTCCTCAAAGCAATCACAGTAGTGACACCAAAGATCACTAAACACAGATCACCATAACAGACATAATAATAATGAAAAAGTTTGAAGTATTACTAGAATTACCAAAATGTGATATAAAGACACACAAAGTGAGCACATACTGTTAGAAAAATGGCGCCGATCGACTTGGTCAACGCCGTGTTGCCATAACCCTTCAATTTGTAAAACACTCAGTATCTGCAAAGCCCAATAAAGTGAAGCACAATAAAATGAAGTATGCCTGTATGTTAAACCAATCTGGGTAGAAAGTGTTAAGGGTACCAAATAAAGCTGAATTCAGGGTCTACTGGTGGCAGAAAGTGTGTGTGTGTGGGGGCCAGGAACAGTAAATTCCACGTAGAGAAGGAAGTTGGAAAAGATAGAGGAAGGTGTCCTTGCATTGATATTAATAAGATGTGGTCCCAAATGATGCATCCAGGTTCCCAAGTGAGCCTTCCACTTAGAGAGTGTGGAATGAGAGAGAGAGAGAATGGTTTGGAGCAGCTTGTGTGCTTAGGAATCTAAGCATTGTGTATTTGGAGTGTGGAGTACAGGGTTGTGTTATGGTTAAGACATGAGAATGGAGAAAGCCAGGACCATCCCAAGGAATCTGAGCTAAAGACCTCTTTTTTGTCCTGGGGTTCGCCAAAAGGCTTTGAGCAGGTGAACATTGAGGTCAGATCTACTTTGTAGGAAAACATCCCTCCTATTTGGTAGAAATGCCAGGTGTTTACTTTTGTACCATCATTCTATTTGGTAGGAATGTATGTCTCACTGGACTGGGAATATATATTGTCAATGATTATTGAGGACTTGGTTACTTGAGTATTTTATCGTGATTTCTTTTTTAAGTGCAAAGTGAAGAAAAATTCTTAAATACTTAGGACTCTATAAGGTAATGAATGCCATTGCAATGAGTTTGCTTATTGTCCTAGGAAGTTCAGAAAAGGGATTTTCACCATTTTAGTTTGGTTGCCTTTTCCATCTTAAGAATACAAAACAGCTTGCTTTATTTAAGCTAGGTTTTATGGTTGTGTTTCTTCTGAGGGTGGACTTCATGAGTTTCTCTCCTTGCCCCAGACTATCATGGGCTTGCCCTATGTTTGCAGAGCTGTCTTTGTTTCTTCTCTAACGAAGCTTAAATAATCCAAATATATATTCAGTTTTTGAGAGAGAGTCAAGGAAATGTCCATTTCTGATTTTCATTCAATATTTCTAATGCTGCTAGAATTTCATTGTTGTGTTCCTCTTTTCTGGTTCTAGGATCTATGAGTAGGATGCATGGAGTGCACTGTGCCCTCTTACTAAGTACGGTGGTGGTTGTGCTGGCATACCTTGAGCACAAAGCAGTTGCGTTGACCTGTAATTTTCATTCCTGGGTTTGAACTTTGCTTAATTTGCTGACTACTGCTCCATAGGCAAATAACCTCTCAAAGTCTTTTGTTGTTGAGTGGGACGATTTGAGTAATGGTTTACTGAGCATGATCACGTTTAGTGTGTTGTTACTTCTGATGATGGATTGCATATCAAGTGGCTTTTATATCCTTTTCCATTTCACTTTATATATCACTGTCAAATATTTTTTCTCTTAGTCTTATATAGCTAGAACTTAAAAATTTTTCTCCTTTGTTGTTAATCTGATCAACTTTATAGCTAATAGGCACTTACAATGATTCAGTGTTTTGTGCATGCACATCCATGAAACAGAAAGTTTGACTCCTCCGATAATTAATTTATAATGATATTTTCTTGAACTTAGCATTGATGTTGGCTCATTTTAGTACAACAATTTCCGTGTTGTCTTTGTGCAAGATAATTGTGCACTTGGAACTTTCTTTTTGTAGGGAGAGATTGAATGGATTAATAGAACCTGAGATATTATTTCTTAATGTAGGAATTTCATAAAATAATAGATTATTAATATATTGCCTTTTAAAAATCAAATTTAGTGAGGCGGGTTTACCTAGAGATTTTCTTCAAATTCTTTGTTAGAGGGAAGAAAAAGCTTGATAGAAATTTATTTTATGTATAGCAGCCTTGGGACATGGACTCTGAGCAGGGTTTTAAATTGAACAACTGATATTTCCACAGGTTTATAATCCATTCTCCATAATTCCAAAATGAAAAACCGAAATTTTTTTCCTAACTTCTTTGGCGGCAAAATCTGACCTGACATGAACTCATCTGGCCGCAAAACCCAATCTGACCTTATGTGAAGCTATTTATAGTCTTTATTTATCCTACTTAGTGTGAATATTCGTATGTTTTGCTATACAAGTAAAAATTCTTTGCTTTGGGATGCTGCCCCATGACACTGCTGAGGATGTCCATAATATTCATATATACCTTTCTAAAATCTGAAAAATTCTGAATTCCAAAGTTTTCTGGCTGCAAGGATTTCAGATAATGGATTGCAAGTGTGTACTGAGTTGTGAGCTGGGACCAGTGAGGAGCCAGTATGGCTGAAGGTTAGCTTGGGGTGAGGCGGAAAGGGCTTCTTTTTGTCCTTAATAAATTCCAGATAAAGTGGTGTTCTGTAATGCCAAGCGCTATAGCAAAGGTCCATAATGTAGTTTTCAGTCTTATAGGAAAAATTATTTCCAGGAGTGTTCTAACAGAAAATTGCTTGCTTGGTAATAAATCTGAATATTCGCATTGGATGATTTTAAAGATGATATTTATAAAGCCTGGTTTTTTTTAAAGTGATGAATTGTGGTTTATCAATAATAAGAAGAAAAATAGGGTCTTAATTACGTTTCAGAAACTCTTAATTTTTTGTTGCTCATGACCATTTGATGAGGTTAAAAAAAATAACTCTGGTATATAGTTTCTGAAAGAAAGAATATAGACTTTGTGGAAATAATTGTTTGAATCATTTTTTCAAAAAATAATGTTAGTCCTACGAATGATAATTAATTTTCCACAATTAGCACGTAAGGTGGCTTTTTCTGTCATCCATCTTAAATAAAAATTCCTATTTATGGGTGTGTTTTTTACACGACCTCGTTTTTAAAAGTGTTCACTGTACTTTTTTATCTGTGTTATGCATCTTTGTAAAGATGATGTAATTTATTCCATGGCTATGTTAATAGGCTAAAATGTAAAAATTTCTTTCAACTCCTTGTTCCTCTATTAATTTTACAACTTTAGTCATTGAAATCCATCGATCCTCCTATCATCAGGGAAGTAATAGGTACAAAGCATATTTAAAACGTGCTGCCATAAGACATATCATTAATATTAGTAGAGATACCAACTGATATGCTAGCATTAACAGTGTCCTTAAGGAAAATAAAACTCTAAATCATTTATGAAGTTTAAATGCATGAGAGGAATTTAGATTGTGAAACTTTGAACATAATTAAGCAGTTTGCTGAATGCAGGCTATGTAAACTGCCATCCTTTATTCCCAACTCACTAGTCTTTTAAATTATATGTTCCATAAGATACGTTTGTCAGGCATTTCTACTGTGTGTGTGTTTTAAAATGAGATGTAATCATGCAAAACTATTTAATAGATTTTTCATCATTTGGTTCTGCCTCAATGACATACCATTTATTCCTTCAACAGATATTTTTTGAGCACTTACTCTTCTAGGTGCAAGGGACACACGAGGGAACAAAACAGACAATAAACATACACAGTGGATAACTAGCAATAAATTAATATAAAAACACACCAGAGGCAGCTACAGTGGGGAGAGACTAGGGCTCAAAGAAGGGACAGTTCATATAGCCAGGGTGGCCAGGGAAGGCCTTGCTGAGAAGGTGACCCTTGAGTGATGGGTGTGCTCAGTCACAACAGGGACTTGGTCAGCTCTGGAGAAATGACGTTTCAGGAGTAAGGCACTGCTTGGGAAAAGGCCCTGCGGTGCTCAGGCTCTGAGGAAGGAGCATCGCTTGGCCTCATAATGGACTCTCCCAGTTGACATGAACTTTATAGATTTCTTCACACAGTCCTCAAATTTTTTTTTTTTATTTTCCCTCCCAGAATTCAACCAGTGTTTTGTGAGGAGTTTTAAACATAAGGAATTACGTTTTAGGGGAGTCAGCTGGGGTTACACAATACCTGAATAATATAGCACCCAGTGAATTTTTGCCAAGTGAATGAATGATGAACATTTATTCTACTTTCTACTTTCCCTTCAGAGCTACTCATTGTTATCTGCTGTGACTTACAGCAAGGAATTTAAAAATTTCTTACAGAAAACTACATCTCTCTATCCTCCATATAACAATTACTTTTCCCCCTGGTACATAGTCTACTCAATAAAATGGAAATACAAATAAAGGTACATATCAGAAACTTAATAAACCTTGGTATGATGTTGATGTATGATAATGTTTGCAAATGTTGTCTATGTAGCCTATGAAATACTACCTTAGAATACAGGCTCCACGACTTCACTCATTTGCGTCCTATTTAATGTCAGCATTTTGTGTGTACTTAATGAAAAATTAAGCAATAATTATAGCAAACCACACTAATTCCTTTAAACAAAGCTTAAGCTCAAGATAATTTATCTGGGAACATTGTGCTATTTCCCCTTGTTATTTTCATGATGCTAACTTATTTAGTCTTTACACACACTGATTTTACCACTAGATAGTTTACCTTGGCATTTTACATGATTGAAAAATCTCTTCGGAATATTTTCATATTTTCTTGAATGATAGCTTCCCTGTTTTTCAATCCAATTCATTTTAACATAGAAGGAACATCAAAAATATATACAGAAGTTGAACCACAGTGGCCCGAATATTAATGAAAAAGGTTTTGTGTGTAATTACAGGTAATTAAGTGAATCACGTATTCAAGTAAATATTTATGAATAACTTCAAAGTTTCTTTTTAAAAACAAAAGCGACTGTGGCTGTGATTTTATGGGTTCCCACCCCACTTCCCCCATAGCGATGTTTATCAGAAATTTAATGGATTTCCTCCTACTCTACATGTGGGGTTGTTTCACTCAATCTGTTGTTTTGGACAAATAGAGAAGTTCAGGAAATAGCTTGGTTTCAGATAGTCAAAGTTCCCTGTTCTGAACCATTCAGCAGGGCTCTGCCTCTAAAACTATGCTCTATGACTTAAGATTAAAAAACAAAATACACAGGGCATTTATTGCAATAATAAATTCCAGATTCCAGCCTTTCTTTTGAAAAGTTTTCTAGACATGGCTTTTGATGAATTCAATTATGCGAATGTGCTTCAAGTGGGTGCTCGTAACTTATAGCAGCACATTAGTCCTTAATTGAGGAGTTTTCACTCTTTTTCATAGAATTTTGCTATTTCGCAGGATCTCCAGAACAAAGTTCTAAAAATGAAGAAAGGCCCTTGATATTATCAGTTATAAATAAATTTAAAGCAAGAAATTTTAAGAAAACATTTAGATAATGAGGCTCTATTTCATTGGAATATATTCTGTGAGAATTAAAATTACAAAATTATCAAGGTGTAAAAATGACAAAATATTAATTTTAATTGCTTAAATTAATGACAAGTTTTCTCTCCGTAGTTCCACCTGAAGAAAATGCTTTTAATACTAGTCCCTTCTCTTTGTAAAAGGTTTTTTTGGAGGTAAATTTTAGAGATTATATGTTATAAACATGCCAGTCAATTGCATGTTTCTTTTTAGATAATAGATATACTGATGTAGCTGTATTAAACTAATATGTCAACACATGCCTTTTATCTGCTACTGTGAAAGCTTTCCTATAATCTTTAAGGTGCAGATTCTTCTAAAAATATTTTAATCGTGGGCTTACGGTCAAAGGGAAATACTCTGCATGGTGAACGGGCAAGATCAGAGAACAGAATCATGGACACCGGAGTTTCGATCCTTGTACTCCATTTCATAGCTATTCAAAGTTAAAATTACTTAAACTTTCTAAGTCCTTGTTTTTGTAAAATGGAGATATTTTGCTTACCTAGAGGTTTAATGTGAGGGTTAGAAGCAGTATATGTCAGGTGGCTAGCATAGTTTTTGGCAAAAAGTAGGCATGTAGTAGAGAGAGCAGCTATCATTCTCACTAGTGTTGAAAGCATTGCTCACATAAGATTCGTTTTTGTGCCTCTTATTACTTATGAAGGAAAGCCAATTTGTGGGGATATAATCACAGTTCCTTCTCTCCCCAAATCAGAATTTTTATCATCTTACTATGACTTGCACTCTTTTCTTCTTTACAAATCAGAATAATTTTTTCCATGATGGCAAAATTAATTTGTAATGTTGATTTTCTTCCTCTTTAATAAAAAAACTAGAAATTTTTCTTCCAATCTGTTCAAAAAATTATCATTTTAAACCATTTTAGAAAATTATATATTTATCTCTAGGGAAATTTTGATTTTGGAACAAATTTATGGAACATATTGCATTATATAATTGCAAAAATTGGCTGAGCTAGTTCTTTATATATTTGTGTAACATTAACTTCTGATAGAACACGTTAAAATTTGGATTTATTAACAGGAGTATATTAACATAACAGTGTACATTTTACTCTTATGTTTGTGCTTTTAAAATCCTTGGCACTCCGTATTTTATTTAACCGTTTAGGATGAGGGAACAGGGTGGTACATGAGCGAGAACAATGCATTGTGGGTCCAAAGTCTTGGTTTTCATTTTGGCTCTTCGTACGAGCAAGAGGCAGTGTGCTGGAAGTAACATGAGATTCAAAATCAGGTGACATGGAGTTCCCCATTGCCATTTCCTTACAACAGAGTGACATGCGCAAACCACAAACATTGGTGCTCTCTGCCGCCAACACGTAGCCCGTTTTACATTGTTAAAATCTCACACACTGAATTTGCCACACTGTTGGTAATGTTAAGGTAATATACATAAAAACATAAAAAACGTTCATTGAGTTTACCATGTGATCTTGAACTGAAACTCCTATTTTCTAATATCTGAAATGTAGTTGAACCAAATAACATTTATGACCCTATGGGTTTTAAGAATTACTTTCTATGAAAGATACTGAATTTGTATTTTCAAAGCAATGGGGTAGTAACTGGGATTTAATGTGTTGCTGTGTGTTTGCCAAAGGGAGTGCAATGCCTATGACAATTTCCTCTCTGTAGTTGTCGTCTTCATTCAGCGTCTCTAACATTATTTTTCTTCTAATGATATAGACACCTTATTTACTGCTTTGCATTCTAGTTTTTGTATTTTTATAATTGAGCTGCAAAGAAAACAAGGAACATTTTCTAATCTTTTCGCCTGTCAAGTAGAATTTTAGTTGCCATTCTATTATTATATTTAACAACAACAACACGGTGAAACATTCTGAATTTAAAATCTGATACCTAAAGTAGTTTTTAAAAGAACGTCCTAGTTAATGGCAAAATAAGTAGTGGGATCCTTTCATTTCTGGGCCTTTCCTAGAATTCCCCTCAGGGACAATTCGTGACTTGCTTATGTCTAGATCACAGACAATTTCTCACTCTGATGTTATTGTGGCAAAATACACATAAAATTTACCATTATAACCATTTTAAAGTATACAATTCAGTGACATTGACTATATTCACAGTGTTGTGTAGCCATCACCACTATCTAGTTCTAGAACTTTCACAATCAAATAGAAGCCCTAGAATATTAAGCAGTCACTCTATATTCCTCCCCACCCTCCACCCTTTCCCCAGCTCTGGCAATCACTAATCTGCTTTCTTTTTCTGTAGATTTGTCTATGTGGATAAATCATATGAACAGAATCATACAGTATTGTCCTTTTGTGTCTGACTTCTTTCACTAGGCATGTTTTCAGTGTTCATCCGTGTTGTCACATGTATCAGTACTTTATTCCTCTTATTAGCTGAGTAACATTCTGTATGGATATTTCACATTTTTGTCCATCCAGATACCTGTTGATGGATATTGGGGTTGATTCCATCTTTTGGCTATGATCAGTCGAACTGCAGTGAACATTTGTGTATGAGTTTTGTTCAGATACCTATTTCCAGTTCTTTTGGGTGTATGCCTAGGAGTAGAACTGATGATCATATAGTACTTCTGCGTTTACTTAGGAACTACCGAGCTGTTTTCCTCTGATAGATTTTTATAGTTTGATTTGTATTGTATTAAATATCTCAACATTTTGTTACTTACCCAGTCACATGATATATTACTCTTTTGGAAGTTTTTCAGGTAAAATGTAAAAAATTGATATTTATTCATCATGGAGATATGGAGATAGTAGGAAGGGGTATGTGGACACAGACAATGACAGTGACACTGATCTGCTGCAAATAGGGGACCCTCTCATGGGCTTTTAGTGAATGGCAGCAGATACATCCCAGAGCATCAGAGAAAAGTAAAAGCATCATGGTCACATTCCTGATGAGGATTTTGTACTTGCAATATGAACTCTGAATAGTGGCAGAACTGAGACGACTTTGCAGTTCCTACTATATCCCTTAACACAAGACATTGACTATTCCAGAACAGGGCATGAAGTGGAAGAATAGTCATCTAGAGAAGAGACATTTACACCAGGCCAGAAAAGTAGATGGTGTACTTAGCCACATCTGGCTTAAGGTTTCTTCCAGAGAGAAGTAATTTAGAGGCTTAACATATCAGGTGCCTTTTGTGTTGCCTGTGTTGGTTAACTTAACCATTGATCAAATAGAATATAATTCTCATTTCTTATTGTAAATTCAGTCATTCTTAGTTGATTCTCTTTTAATATTTGGGAAGAGAAGATGCCTCTGAGCAATGTTACTGAAAGGTTCTGAACTAGGTGGGCTATGCCTGGCAACTGCAGCCACTATTTTAGCCCACTTTTCTTGGGCAAAACCAGGTGAGCCGTACCACTGGGAATTTTCTTGAGTAGCTACTGAATATGTGATTGTAATAGGGAGGTTGACATCAAAATAAACAAATATTTACTGCCTTGCTCTGTGGTAGACACTGTTGCTTACAGGTCACATGACTTTTACAGGCAACACAGGAAAATCCCCAAAGGTTTAGGGTTCCTAGATCTCTTCTGGGTTGGGGAGGTTTTTTGTTTTACTTTATTTTTTGGTGGTACCCAACCTTATGAAACTATACAATTAATTTGCAAATATGAAAATTATTCTGCAGTCCACTAGTCCAAACTGGTATTACCCCATAGGGTACTGTCCGATCATGACATGTGTGGCAATATTGAAGGTTTAGAATTAACTATTTAAAAGAGCCACCCAAGGTCTGTTTTGTGGTCTTCAGATTCACAGTACAATACAGCCTTCATACCTGAATGCTTTTAAAATTTTTCTTGCCTTACATTTTTTATAACTAGAAGTTTTGTAATTTCAATTTTAAGAGGATATATTCCAATGAAATGTGGCCTCCTTATCTAAATGTTTTCTTAAAATTTGTTGCTTTAAATTTATTTATAGCTAGAAGTTTTTATCATTTCTTATCAGCATTTCTCTTTATTTCCTACCCACTTCTGTAAGAATTTTGTACTCAAGTTCCATTTTAAAACAAAAGAAATACAAAACTGAAAAGTTAAGACTCTCTCGCTGAAAGAATCAACATGGAAGCTATTTCATCTTTTCATTTCCAAATAAATTTTTACTTAAATCTCTTTGAGGGTCTTACATGACACAAGTATATTGACTCATGGTATTGATATGATATCATAATATATAACATCTATAAAGTATATAATAATTATCAAAACTGTGTGTGGTTATCAGGATAGTAATACAAAGATGACTGGTAAGTATGATTGATTTTATCAGGAAAATAAATTTGCTAATAGATGTAGAGAAAAATCCTCACTGGACTGCACCTTGACACATATCATTGAAGATATCAGTGTCTATTGGACGAAGTTTGGATTTTTAAATGAAGTTCCAGTGGTTTTGGCTTGTCATCTACTTTAGAATGTAATCATTTACTTCCTTTAACCTTTATGCCACAAAACCTCATGCCATTGCAATTTCTGGCTTCATAGTCTTGATATTGGTCAGCAGTAAGCAGATATCCTTTTGTAAAATGATGCAATAGCAAAGAAAGCCTTGGGATTTAGTACCAAGGGCTCTTTCCTTGGACTACAGCTGGTTTGGAGCCCAGCAGGGTCACCCATTAGAAAAATGATCTAATAAACACGGTATGCATAGTGTTCCTCAAGGCACTGAATAGAGGATTTTGAGTAGTAAAAGGAACACAGGGGCTGTAGCTGGAAAAATCTGGATAACACTTGACCTCGGGAGTTCTAAATGGAGGCTGAATTTTGGATTTCTGAATTAGTACATATGAGACACTAATAATGTGTTGTGAATTAACTATTTCAGAAAGATGAAATTAACATTTTATGAATCCTTTCTATGTACCAGGTATAGCCTATAGATATATGTAAGTTACGTCATTTTCTAATTAAGTCCTATAGCAAGCCAATGAAATGTTTTCTTCATTTTCTCACTAGTTAGCAAGTTCAACCTAAGTAAAGTATTCAAGCTCACCCAGTGGGTGTATGGAACACCCAGGATTCTAGCCTATCAGAATTTAAAACCTGATTTCTTCTCTCTTGCCCTTTACTATTTCCCTATATTAAGGAAGTTTGCCATTTGGGTAGTATAATTAAATTTCAATCATGGTAATTTATCGGTTGGTATTACAACAAAGTAAAGGAAGCAGGAATACCTGCTTTAGTAAAATAATTCAGTTCTTCACACTTTATTGCTACACACAGCAGATTTCCAGGATTCTGTAGCAAACTAGATTCATAAAAAGAGCTCAAACCTCACATATTGAGAGTTCATGACTGATACATGAACAGTAGTAGTAAATAAATCTATTTTTGCTAAAGTGCCATGCCAAATTCACAAGGTGTCCAAGATCCTTAGCGAAAACATACGCTTTTGCTTTGTAATTATACATAAAACTTTAACACCAGTGATGTTTATATTTATTGTTGTAATAAAAGCATTTTGTTGAAACCTAACATATGTATATTTTAGTTGGTTGTGAAATCTCAGACATGGATATTTAAAAAGTGTTATGCATTCAATCGTATTAAATACTTAGTAGAGAGCACAAAAATTAGCTTACAGTTTATAATCATAGGTTAGGAGATGTATGAACACTCCTATTTTTAGTTGTAGATTAGATTAACAAGAAATGAATATGAATATCATATTTTCTCAGTTCTAAGCAACAGAGTATCTTACACATTTTAGTGTGTGTGAAATTAGGGTGCATCTTATAATTGGTAAAGTCTCCTCCTTGCTATTGTCCAGGCAGCAGCTTATTGTGGTTGTCACTGCTCTCACATGTGCAAACTTGGTTGTTATTCCGGGTAGTATGACTGCAATGCCTCAAAATTTCAGTCAACAAACTATTTCAGGATGCTTTGAAAGAGGAACTTGAGCAGGTTGAAAGA
This sequence comes from Propithecus coquereli, assembly GCF_000956105.1. Taxonomy (NCBI): domain Eukaryota; kingdom Metazoa; phylum Chordata; class Mammalia; order Primates; family Indriidae; genus Propithecus; species Propithecus coquereli. The sequence continues at coordinate 4,065,876 of NW_012135525.1, forward strand.
AATTTCTGTAGACAATTGTGGAGCCCTTTAAGAAATGCTGCATCATCTACCATCTTGATGGCATGAAGATTGATCTTACATGTGAGACAAGGCATTGACGACTTGAAGTCAAGGTGTTGATGATTTTGAAGAGTGAGACTCTGAATATGAAGAAGTTTTAAGAATATCGTAACCAGTTCATTTCACTTATATTTTCCTGTTTTACATGTACATAACGGTCATATATGATAAAAGTCTATAAAGTCTAATTTTTCAAAAAGATTAAATTTGAGCATTCATGTGATAATTGTGTCATAATTTGGCAATATTTTTCTTTCTTTGTGTTTATTAAAAATGGTACATGTCGTAATCAATGGCATCTTAAGTGTGGTTAAATATAGTAGTGAATAACATTTCAAATCAAAATTCAAAGCTCAGAAATAATTTGTATTTTCATGACTAAAATTAGAAACATAATGACATTAAGTTTCTGCTGTATGCTATAATAATACTGTACTGCTAAATTATAATTTTAAAACTTCTGTGTAGTTCTGGAAGATAATATTTTTCTTCAAGGTTAAACCAAAGTCAAACTAAATATATGAACGGTACATATCTTCTTTTCAATTTTTTTTTGTTTAATTTGTAAATGGCATCCTAAGAATCAGCAGTATATACCAATTTAAACTTATAAATAAGATCAAATCACATGTAGAAATATAATTGGATGACCTTGAAATTATTTGTCATACTCTAATTCCTTCTCTAAATTCGTTTTCATCAATTCTATTTCTCTTTTTTTCAATCTGATTCTTATTTTTTTTGACACAATTGTCCTTTAATCTGTTATTGAATGTATTGGCCATACATTTTCATTTTCAATCTGCATAGTATTAGATACCCTTGAATATTCAGATTTTAAATTCATGTATTAAATATTATTATGTTGAAAATGCAAGCAAACAAAAAATAGACTATTGTGTAATATATTGACAAGAAAAATGGTATCATGCTATTACTAAAATAATACAATTAAAGAAATAGATATTTAACTTAACAAACCATCTCCTAAATTATAGATTTTTTTTTTTTTTTTTTGGAGTATTATGAGTGTACAA